>NC_034590.1:139836231-139891660 GCF_900095145.1 Mus pahari | reverse complement strand
TATATATATATATATATATATATATATATATATATATATATATATATATATATATATATATATATATATATATATATATGTTGAAGCTTCTCAAATACTAGAAGTATAAATGCTGACTCTGGACAAAGTATTTTGGTGTAGTCTAGGGGCCAATGGAAGGCATAAGGCCCAGTGAGCAAGTAATAGTTCAACATCAATTAAAATTCATTCATTCACTTAGTCTCTCAGTCTCTCTCTCTCTCTCTCTCTCTCTCTCTCTCTCTCTCTCTCTCTCCCTTGTCTCCCTTCCTCCTTCTCTCCCTCTAATAATTTTAATGTGACTTACAAAGCACCATGTTTTGTTAAGATATTCCCATGCCTATGTGTCATTGTCTGTTCTAATTATCTCTCGCCCCCCCCCCAATGCCCTTGCCCAGTGTGTCCTCTAATGTATGCTCCCCTGTCTCTGGTTTCCTCTTTCCCATAAATGGTCTTCATTTCTGCTTTCATTTCAGATACATTTCATTACTGTCTTTTTTTTCCCCTCTCCCTTAAGGTCAGTTCATCCTCTTTCATGATCTCCTTTCAAATTTCATGACCTATGTGCATACATGCACACACACACACACACACACATACACACACACACACACACACACACACACACACACACACACACACTGAATGTGCCAGTTGATCAGTAGAGGATATTGAGTGGTAAGGAAGTAATCTCCCTTCTATCAGAAGGATTTAGGCAGAGGCTAAAGTGATTGATGCCATGGGAGGCATTAGTACTTTGCAGTTTAGTACTGTAAATAATGTTTAATTTCAGTTATCAAAGCACCAGTTCTTCAGTTGTACTGGTCACATTTCAAGTGTGTACTATTCACATAGGGCCAGTATGTGCTAGAGGCGATGTAGAATGTTTGGCACCAGTACAGAGCTAACAGGGAGGATTATGAGACCCCAAGATCATGTGCTCTGAAATTCTGTGTTTCTGTGTATGGTTTCAATCAACTAGTATTTAAACTAAATAACTTATAGTTGTGTGCATATTGGAAATGTTTTCTCATGGCATCATTAAGGTATATACCTAGTTGTTTATTTTGGTATGTCCACCTGTCCTTGATGGGTGCAATTTTGGGTCTTACCAGTCATTGCCAACCAGAATCTAGGCTACCTGACTGGGCAGTTCTGTTTCTTCCATACCCATTTCCTAAACTTTTTTCACTCTTACTTTTTTTTCTCCTTGCAAATTGGACATCCCCAAAGGAAACAAATTTGATAGCAGATTGTTGGAAATTAATTACCTATGATATGCAGAGCCACTTCATAAGTGTCAGTGCCGAGGAATCCCCTAGAGATGGGATTCTTACATTCAACTGGAAATTAATTGTAATTAATATAATAGGTTAATTCATTGTAATTATTTTTAAGCCTTTTGGCAATGAGCTAATTCCCTGAGATCCACATTGCTCAGAATGTCACAGAGAACACTTGATAAGAATGTTCTGGTAATAAACCTTAAGCCTCTAGAAAGAAAGCAAAATTATTTGTCTTTCCTTCTGGCTGGGTTTCTTCAGAAACATATTTTGGTGGCATTTGATTTCTGGAGAACAAAGGAATCCTGACAAGGTGATGGATAAATATGCCAAGCTCAAGTGGACTCTGCTCACTGGAGAAAGAAGACAAAAAGCCTTTGATTGCGCCTGGTTTTCTTTGGAAGTATATCTGTGTCAGGCTCACAGAATGCCTTTGCTTCTGGGATACAACGTAATGGAACTGCAAATGACAGAATCTGGCCTTTTCCCCATCCTGATTATTTCCACTTGATTCACTTAATCTTGGGTGATTATTCAATCACGTCTGAAGCAAACAAAAGAAATGACGGAAGTCGAGTTCCTGTCCCATTTGAAGAGCTGTGAACATCGGCAGAATAGTCTCGAACATACAAACAAATACCAGTCACGTCTGATGGTGCCTTGTTTTTCTGTATTAGGAAGAGTTACTGTGTTGTGAGGAAAACAGCTCAAGTTCCCACACACAGGAAGCATGTCAAGCTGTGACGGGTGACTTCATTATTAAAGCTGAAAAACAATTGTTTGGAACAAGTATTTTATAATGGGAAGCTGTGCAGAAGCTAAAGAGGCATTGTGTTTACCAGGATAAGTACAAAAAGTGAACCCTAAAATGGTTTTTTAAAGATACACTCTTTAACACTGATCCACAGATAGGCCTCCTGGACTCAGAGCTGTTCAGGGTCATCCTACTGTGTCCCTGAGCCTGATACGGAGTTTGTAAGTAGCAGGATACAGTCAACTCTGATAGTTCCTGAGGTCTAGGTCAGGCCTCTAAAGGCCCCAAAGGCCCATCCATGTTAAAGGTGCCATTTGGGAGGTGAGGAAATCTTTAGCAAGTCAGCTTAGGGAGATCTTTAGGACAGGAGGAAAGTGTAGGTGGATTCCTGCATTGGGCATACTGGAGAAATAAGTAAGTCATTTGTTTACTATGTATTCCTGGCTGGCTGCGCTGCCCTCACTAGGGGCATCAAACAATAGCTTGGTTTTCCCTTCTTAGAAACATTTGCCTTGATTTCTTACCAGTCCTTAAGGTAATGGAAAACTAACTGACACACATATTCTTGGGGTCTGAGAAGAACATATACAGAAGAGAAATGTAGCCACACATTCTTTTAGGTACTTCTGATTGGCTCTGGGAAGTTCTGAATGAAACAACACTGAGTTTTTAGTGATTCCTAAAATATTTCTTAGAAGTCTGCTATGAGCCAGGGACTCAAGTGCCTCCCACAGTTCAGGAGGAAGCAAGGAGGATGCTAGAGAATGGTCCTGTTTGAGATGGTCTCCTCAACCATGAGATGCGGAGATATGTCACCGATTTTGTCCCATTTCAAGGTGAAGAGGATGGCAGACCTGTGCTAGTTGCTGGCTGTTGGTACAAAGTCTAGAAGCTGGGAGATGGTCACATCACAGCAGGGGTGGGAAGCAGCACATTGCCAAGCACAGAAGTCCCAGGGGATTTGAGTATCCACTCAAAGTCTCCCCAACATTGTTAGCTTCTTGTGAATCTTTGGAAACTTTCTGTTTGGGGGTAAAATAGGAGATGATGTCATTGTGTATTTACATCAAAAATCAGTAGAGATAGTCACTTCCTTTAGATACAGTATTGAGGCTCATGCTCACAAATCCAGTTGACAGTTAGTGGCTGATTTTCACAATACCAACGACACATTGTCCTGGGCTGTGGGTTCCCAAACCTTGAGGCAGACCATCAGCAAGACCCAATCACAGGATTATGGACATCAGATGTCACAGCCCTCCCTGTGCCCTGGGTGCTTGAGGAAAGAATCATCTTACCAGTGTTCATTTGGAGAAGCTGAGGACCCCATAGTTGCCCCTTCCATTGAGTTGGATGCCTGACAAGTTCCAACCTGAAGACCTGGATGCCCCTAAAGAACCACTGGTCTTCATTCCACATTGGAATTCAAAGAAGCTGCAGTGTGATGGCAACAGAGATGGGTTCCTAAGCAACTCTTGTCAATGAGCTGCCTTCTCCTCAGACCTCTGTTACTCTCTGTTTTGGTGGGGGGTGCCACTCACTCTAAAGGAAGGTCTTAGCTCTTCAGTTAAGCCTTCTGGGATGTGTCCTCACAGGTCTTCCTGAAAGCATGTTTCTTAGTTGATTTCTCACCTAATCAGGTTGACAGTAAAGATTAACAATCACAGGACCTATCCTGAATTCCCCTCTTTTACTGTATCAAATTCAGCTTCACCTTCCAAATAGAAGCTGATCACCTTTCAACACCTCTTACTGTAGCAAAAACTCATTTGGAGTAGTGTAGCAGCTATTCCCTTAGCAGTGGTGTGTAACAGCTACTCCCTTAGCAGTGGTGTGAGAAAGCTGCTCCCTTACCTTAGCAGTGGTGTGTAACCACTACGCCCTTAGCAGTGGTGTGTGACAGCCACTCCCTTAGCAATTCTGTCTGTTTTCATTCGGTTCTTACATATCCACAGTACATATCCATGCATCTTGCCTTCCTGCTTGCCCATCCCCTTAGTCTTGCAATAACCACATAAATCAAAAGCTAAAGTTTTATGTTTCTATAGGCCTGTACCCACATGAATCCTAGCCATTTCTCTCACCCTGTGCCACAAACTGTTCTTGTTCTGTTGCTCACTCCTCTCTTATGACTGTTTTCAGGCCTGTCAACTTCTTTCCTCTTCACAAATATTCAGATGTAAGCTTTCTTAACTTTATTCAGGGCTCTATTCATCATAACCCTGCCTTTCAGAAGTCTTCCCTGACCTCCACTCTAGAAAGCGCCACAGTGAAACACAAATGTGTTATCCCTATTAACTTGGAGAAGTTCTCCAGAGCTGGAGGGAAGCTATGGAAAGAGAAAGAAGAGCCAAGGGATTGACAGGAACACAGAAAGGAGACATTCTTAGGACACCCCTGGCCAATGTCATCTTATCTCAGGATCAGAATGTCAAGATGATAGTGCCCCTGTATCAAGAACCAGGGTTCTCATTCAGGAGGAACAGCCTTGGTAGTTTCAGAAGGACCACTATGCATGTACTTAGGATGAAGTGGTAAGGATGGTGAATGCTACACTTCATCACACTCATATTACTAGACCACAGCCAAAGCAGAGGAAGAGACAAGGAAATCTGAGCAGAAGTGGTCCATTCCATTTATTATCTCTTCCTCCAGTCCAAAGTAAGATCCTTTTCCCTACAGGGCATGATGTCAGAAATATACAAGTGTAAGACAATGTGTCTAGGGCATTGTTAGAAAACCTTGCATCAGAATCTGCTAATGGTCTCCTGGAAGAGAATCACAGGAGGGAGGGAGAGGTGTGTGTCTGAAGTGTATGGTAAGGGAAGGAGAGAAGATTCTAAGAACCCATTTCATGTAAGTGTGCATCCTGGCAGGTGTAAGGAGTTAGGAAGGATGGTCATTCACAGTCAGAAGTGGATGCTTCATTCCTGTGACAGAGTGTTGGCTCTTTAGCTTATGAGTCCTTCTCCTCATCCTCTTCCCCCTCCTTCTCTTCTTCCTTCTCTTCCTCTTCTTTTCTTCAGTAAAACCTGGTTGCTTTTGCTCTTTCACTGAATGAACATGGCCCATTCAACTTGTAGAAGATAGTCTCTTTCATGAAGGTCATCTGTCAGTAGACATGGACCACATCTGCACAGTCCCTTCACAGAATCAATTAGACCCACGTGGGATGGAAAAACTAGGGCTATAGCCGAATCAAATTGGCGTACAGCACTAACTGTTGTGGACTCCTGCCTCATAGAACCTGTGAGCTCTCAAACAAAAGCTTTGGAGACTCTAGATTTAAAAGAAATAAAAAAGCAAAAACAAACAAAAACAGACACTGAGCTAGGTTTCTGGGAAGAAGATGGCAGAAACTCTGAAAGACAGTTTATTGTACAAAGATGGAAACTTAACACCTTGGTGAGGTTTGCAAGATCCTTCATGGATGAGCAAGTCCCCGGACATCCTCAGATCTCCCTGCTTCTCCCAAATACCTCCCCCATTTGCACCGGCACCTTTTCACCATTTCCTTCCAGAGTACTTACTATCCTCTCTACAATTTCATTCTAGTATACTATTTATTAACTTCATAATCTAGAATGCAAACCTTTGGGTGGGAATCTTCCTTCTGATACTGTGTTTCAAGTACCTACCATGGTCCCTGGCATATCGTGGAGGCCAAAGAAAGTCTGCATAGCGAAGGAGAAAGCTATAAAAAGGTAGTTCTGTAGAACCCATGTTGTCTTGTGAGGGAAGCTGAACGCTGTGGTTCCAGAGGACCATTCCCATGGCCCATCCGAAACAGCAGCCCTTTTGGCGAGAAGTAATGGTCAGTAACTTCAAATCTCTCCTTTATCCAAAAAGAGCAGGAAAGACTCAGAGTTTTGGGGCGGGGGGCGGGCAGGGGTTAGTCAGTTCTTTGCTGTTTCCTAAGAACAGCATTAAGCTTTATAGAAATTTTTCATTTTTTTCATTCATGTAAAAGAATAGGAATCTAAATTGTTTTCAAGAATTGAACCTCATGCAGCCGTTTATCTTGGTGGGTTCGCCAGAGACAGATACATACATAGCAAACTCGAGAATCTTTTTATGATAATTAGTACTTAGGATGCTGGAATTAATGATTGCTTTCCACTGTAGCTAACACCAAGCTTCTAACGTCCAAAGGTCTCAAGGAGGCTTCTCATAAATCTGTCAAGGTGTTTCATAAGATGCAAAGCACAGCAGCCTCCCCCGGGTTGGCTGAATTATTTTCGTAGCATCTGTCTATCCAGTGACTGGAAAACATTCCCCATCGTTGTCTTTATCTTCTCCTCCCTTGACCTTTCCAGAAACCTGCTAATTAGAGGTCTGAAGCTTGTGTTTCAATGAAAAAAAAAAATGCTTCTAAATCATAGCTAAGCAGAGAAGATTCGGTGATTTTAACTTCTACATGAAAGAATATTATATTTTTATCTGTCTATCTCCACAGTGCATTTCCTCTTCCTATAGCCAGAAAATTTCTAGCTCTGCTCATTAGGATTCTTAGAGACCAGCAGTTTTAAAAGGGCCATCCCTGGACCATCTCCACCTAGGAACTTGGGAATGTCCTGAGGGAGTTTCTGACCTGTGCCAAGCCAGAGAATTACATTCACTGATGATCCTGACTTAATTAAGCTATACCCTGTCTCGTTTTCATATAATCCTAGAAACTGAGATGTTGTTGATATAAACATTAGGAAGTTATTGTTTATGAATACTTGAATTTTTCATTTCCACCTAAAACTGTTATTAGATTGGAGGATACCCCTCCAAGAGATTCAACTATGTTTTTCTTCTCTTTCATTTCAACCTGGAGGATCCTTTTCTAGACTGTAGATCTGGGGTGGATATACAACTTCGTCTCATGACTCGGTATTCACATGTAGCCTTCCTTTGGAAATTCTGCCTAATGTTCTGAGGCATGTTTAATTTAAGAAGCACTTTTTAGAACCATGCCTAATCCTAGAGAAAACTAAATTAACTCTCACCACAAAGTCGTATGGGATCATGCCGCTGGAAAACATGAATGTCTGTTGAAGCTAAGGAAGATTGCCCGTGTTTGATGCCAGGATTACCATGGCCATGAAATTCCTTGGAATGATCTCACTGATACTGATAACTGGAAAACCCTGGAGTGGTGGGTAATCGAAAGCAGAGAGCATTCATTTCTGCCCTTAGTAGAACATGTGCACCCCAGATCACATATTAATGATGGAAGATAAATTAAAAGTGATGACCAGAACTCATTCTAAGCCTTGATTTTTTTTTCCCCAGTTTTTCTTAAGCAGCATGGGTTAGGTTCGTAAGAAAATAACAAACATATCTTCCAAAGGCCCTAAGAGGGATATACATTGGCATAGGCCTTCCTGGTCAGAAAGCTCGATATGCCAAAGCTGAGGACATTGTGATGATCTCATTGCTATGTGAGCTAGATGCTCCTTCTCTGGGACCTTGCTCCCTGGGTGGCCTTAATACTCATAGTCTGGGTGGAGATTTACTCTCAACTGGGATCTAAGAAGTACCATTTTGTGTATGCATGCATATGTGTCTTGTCTGTCTGTCTGTTCTTACTTTTCACTGATATAAAAAACAACCTTACAAGAAAGCTCAGCGATTTTTGAGACATTAATACTCAAACGCATGGTGGCCAACTGAGGGCCCCTTGAAACATGGTAGATGGTTTCAGAGTGAGGATCACAAGTTAAAAGGGTATTCAAAATCCAGAGACTGACTCAGGGTTAGGCGTTCTTTCATTTTCTTGAGAATTAAATTGGGGTCCCACGGGATCTACCTTAATCCCCTATGAGGACAACATCATCCCAGGCCTAACCAACTCCCGCTAGGCTCCCCCACTGAGTGCTCCTCCAGATCCCTTCCATTTCTCACCGGGAGCCTATCTAACTCTGAACTCCGAGACAAACAGGATTCCATCGGTAGCAGTCTGTGCTCATGTGTGTTCAGGGTTCAGTTCCAAGTCTCTATCAGTGTTCTGGTGATATTTATCAGTTAGCACTACAGATGAAAAAGGCATAGTGTGGAGTGGTTGCCAATTTCTGTATTGTGAATATTTTCACCATGCCCAGTTTCAAGCTATCTGTGATGTCATCAGACTGTGGAAAAGAGGCATACACAGGCACTCTTGAATTGGCACATTGATTCTAGTTCACCATTGCAGTATAGAGAATTTAGAAGACCAGAGAAGATTGCTGAAAGTAGAGTATATAATTTCATAATGTTATGGCTATAAGCAAAACTCAGCTTTAATATAATATTACATTTCCAATTCATTTTTAGGGGTTAGATGTTATTACTACCATTTTGTATATGAAATTTTGATTATGAACCTAGTATTTTAGTGATTTAATGTATGATTTTTTTTTTTTTAGTTGTTCTATTTGTGGACATTTAAGAGCATTTTCCTGTCTTTTGTATAACTGTAAATCATGATATATATCACCAGGAGAATACATACATGTTTCTTTGGGTCTACATTGTCCTTCATATTTCTGGATATTTCCTTTGGTCAGGTTGAAGGATCAAATTATTTTGATTATGGGTCTTAAAACCTATTCACTAACACCCTCTAGAAATTTTGTGCCAACATACCTACTGAAAAGAAAATCTATTAATTTCTACATGTGACATCACTACCACAGGTTCTTTTGTAACGGTTTTTATGATTGATATATTGTATGGATGCTTTGTCTGTCTGTGTGTATCTGTACCATGTGTGTACTGGGTGCTCACAGAGGTCAGAGGAAGGTGTCAGGTCCCTTGGGACTGGAGTTACAGATACTTGGGAACCACCATGTGGGTGCTGGGACCTGAAACCAAGACCTCTGCAACAGTAACATGTGCTCTTAGCCACAGAGCCATAAACCTGCACCTGATAAATCAGTATTAAGGTCTTGGCAAATGTAGTGAATATTTTTTTAAAATATTACACATGTTTTACTGAAAAATAAGCTACTTAGCCAATGCTGAATTGCTTTTATGAAGACATTTCTAAAATCTGTGTTTTTGAGGTTATAATTACATCATTCACCATCATTTTCTCCCTCCAAACATTCCCATATACCCTTTCTTGCTCTTTTTCTAAGGCACGGCCTCTCCTTTCATTAACTTCTAATGCATGCATAACATACACATATATATATTTCTAAATGTACCATGTTCAGTATAATGTTACATGTATGCATGTTTTCAGGGCTGATATTGTTATTGGATATACAATCAGTGGGCCTTCCCTGGAGAAGACAGTCTCTCCTGTTCTCCACAGTCCTTAATTACGTATAGGTCTGTGTGTAGGGTTGAGACCCCAGGGGATCTCCCCCCCATCCACTTTGGCATGTTTATTGCTGTTGTCTTTGTTCAGCTCATGTCTAGGCACTCATATTGGTGAAACTTGATGGATATTACAACTGATTTTATTAGGGAACGTCTCACAGCAAACTCCCTGATCTTCGCGCTCTTTCATCATACCCCTCTTCTGCAATGTTTCCTGAGCCTTAGATGTGGAGGTGTTTTGTTGATGTATTCAATGGGACTGGGCTCCACAGCCCTGCCTTTTGATTGGTTGTCATTTTCTGTAATAGTCTGTCTACTGCACAGAGAAGTTTCTTTGATGAGACATGAGGGCGACTCTTGTAGGTACAAAGACATATGTTTAGATTGTTGTAGGGGTTATGCTGGTTTAGTAAAGTGATAGTCGTATGTTTTCCTCCAGCATCTCTGACTTCACTAGCACCTGAGTTTCATGTATCACCCATGGGATCCCTCTTGACTGGGTCTTCAGTCCAACTAGAGAGTTGTCAGTTAACACCCCTGTGCCCTTCGGGTGATAATGCCAAGCACTTGCTTCATGTGCATTATCAGTTTTTGAACTCTGAGTTCATATATGCATACTATACTTGCATTTTGTCCAACACCAACTCCTCCCATGTCTTTCTTCTTCACCAACCCCCTGCATTTCATAGCTCTCACCTCTGTAATTATTGTGGCATATGCAATAATCCTTTTAGTTCTTCTTTTCAACCTGTTTTTTTTTTTTTTGAAGAAGCCCCAGTTTGCAACAATTTCCCTTGTCAAGACTTTGTACACTCCTTTGTCCCATTTTGCTTAACACTGTCTATCTGTGTTCCCTGTCCTCTGCCCAGGGCCAGTCCTGCCACTCCACGGGTCATTTAGACTCATACTAAGGCAAGCAGGCTCCCCCAGCCTCCAGCTACCATTCTCTGGGGCACCCTGCTTCACTTCTTCTCAAACTTGTTACCAATTTTAACCCCAAGATGTGTTCTCCGCTCATTATCCCCAACTAGATCCCACATGTCCCCATGACCGCCCTTTTCTATGTCACTTTCTCTGGCATTTAGCATCATCTGATTTTTACACCTATTTTAGTTATTCATTGTCTTCCCAGAAAGAATTAGAGTTTATAAAGACAGTGAATGCTCCCAGGGTCGAAAGGGGCATGGCATTTGTCAAAGAAATAAGAGCACTCCAACCCCGTATCTAAAGGCTTTATGTTAACTTTATAAAATCAGTTGTACACAGTTTTTAAATACTGCAATATTTCTAAGAAAAGCATTACTAGATTGTTAAACACTGTGTTTTAACACAATTAGGTTAATATTTTTATGTCACCAAATGTTCATTATAATTTTTCATTCAAGTTATGTTTACAAAATTTGTGTCTGTAAAGGTACTGGGGAGATGGATGGCTCAGTTCATAAACTGATTGATTGCTTGGCCAGTATGGAGGACTTGAGTTCAACCCCTAGCATCCATGTAAAACGTAGGTAGCATGGTGCACACTTGTAATCCCAGCCCAGGAGAGGTGGAACCAGGAGATTTACTACAGCCTACTGTTTATCAGTGTGGTCTGACTGGTGCACTGCACACCATTGAGCCCTGTTTAGAGAAGGCAGGCAGTATCCTGATGTCTCCAAGGCTTCTCTTCAGCCTACACACATGTATAAACGCATTCCCATGCAAACAGACACAGGTAGACACACACAGAAACAGAGGTGCATGCACATACACATGCGCACATACAGACACATGTACACATTCACACAGAAGCACACAAAAACACGCCACACACTCACAGATATATGCACAAAGATACACACTCACACATGTGCACACATGCATACACAAGCACATATTCACACAGGGACACAACACACTCACATAGACACACATGCACACAGACATACACTTACATATGCACACACAAGCATATGCACAGACATGCATATATAGCATAAGCACTTGAACAAATGAACACCCACATGTTATAAAATGAATCGGGAAAATTTTTATGTACACTACATTTTAACCCCATTTTGGTTAAATGTTTACATGTGACTCATATATAAGATTGATCTTGTTATACGTGACTAAATGAAAATGTAAAGTCCGTTTTACATGTAACTAAGTATGGGGGTTGGTTGTTGTTATTATTAGTGGTTTCATTTATTCTTTCAGTATATTTAAATTTTAGCTGGGGTGTTTCTTATGTGTTTCTAAGGGTCAAATCTCAGTGGATCTCTGATCATAAAAGTTCTTTGTAGCGTGGGCAAAGTCTGTCGGAGCTGGTCCTTGTCATCACCACAACTTTTGAGTAGATGCTGGGTGAACAAATAAATAGGAATATACTAGGAGACTGGGTCCCAGAAGTGGACCTATCAAGGTCTTAGGTGCAAACCGACCTGCAGCCACGTGTCTCCTAAAGTACCCAGCAGGTGCTAGGGCCAGATAACTGACCCTTTGTTTGCTTTGTGCTCCACTCCTGCCTGTCTCTCCATGGATGCTTGATAAATATTTGTGGATTGAATTGCATCAACACGTAGGGGAAAGAGCCTTTCCAGACTGATGTTCTCAGGATCAGCTTTCTCTATTTTCTTCTCTTTTCTCCTTTCAGCTACGGTCTAGCACTGAGCTCCATCCAGATCTCCTCACGGACTGCCTCGCCGTGCAGCCCCTGCAGCCAGACACTTCCCCTGGAGATGCTGCTGATCATACCGTGGGGCAGTCCCCAGGGCCGGGGCCTGGGTCTGAACTCTATTCAGGTAAGAATTCACCTGAGAACCCTCTGCTGTGTCACTGGTCTGTAGTCGTTCTCCTGTGCCAGGCTGGTGGAGCAGCCCTGCTTTTCCCTCATAAAAACCAAGGTTAAATAACACATTGATTCATCTAGTTCTGAACTTCTGCCAGAAGGTAGGGGCACCCACTCCTTGCAGGAAGCTTCAGCTTACTGATTTAGACTCAGAAGAAATGGTTGGCCCTGAAGCAGGCAGCAGACAACGTTCTAAATGGAATAGTGGAGTCTAAAGGGAATAGTGGGTATTTATCACCTTTCCAGTTTAAATGGAATTCACAGGTTGCTGTAAAAACTTTCCCATTAGTAAAGCAGCCTGTAAGACTATCCATTAATGTCCCCCAACCAAAGGGAGAGGGAGAGCACTCTAGATCTCCTGTCTTCTACCTGGGTGTGAATCATAGGTGATCCTATATTTAGGAAATTGCAGGTTGCAACAAAAAAAGGAAAGACTATTCTAATGCAGGAAGAACCCATTGTTTTTCTTTGATTGTCTTAGCTTGCAATTTGCGTGTATTTTCTAGACTCCGTGGTGGTGGAGTACTTGAGAAAACATAATTAGTTTTATTACTTTACACGGAGAAAACTCTTGCTGCAAGCCATCTGAAATTCAGTCGCATTTGCACCATATTCTAGACAATGAGACGTTTCCATTTTCGGTAACTTGCAGATCTCATTCCCATCTGCATCTCAATCCATAGCCAGGTTGGCAGCATGCAATCTTTTTTTTTTTTTTTCTTTTTCTTTTTCTTTTGAGAAGTACTAATAAGGCATAGAGAATGAAGAATTTACTGATGCATTCCAGTGGCTTAGGAGAAAGATATGCTTTGTGGCTTTGTAAGCTTGACGGTTCTCAAGATGATCCAGTGCAGAAGACAAGGACATTAGAAAGATGCTCATTCCAAGAGCATCAGTCATCAAAATAGTCCTAATCGCACTGTGCCAGCATCGAGGTACCTTTCACAGTTGTTTGGGGACTTTTTCTTTGAAACAACATAGCCTCATCTCTTTCTAATCCAGAGAGAGTGATTAAAACTTACTTGAAGGACTGACCAAATCTTTAAAAGATGCAAAGATACATCATCAAATGTGTGTGGCTGCCCCTGGACACCACCAACACACACTGAAAACCTCTGTATTAGACATAAGTGAGGAGACATGGATAGCTTTTTTTTTTTTTTTACCAGAAGCTTTTGATTTGTGTATTGCTGGCATGTGAACATTTATTCTAACACACCAAATGAATCAGTAGAATAGTTAAAACAAATTATTACCATCCCTGTACTTTTTCAGCCAATGAAGATACCTTGCTAAAGATCTGGAACTCAGAAGTTAAGGTCAAAGGTAATCAGAGGAGACTGAGAAAACCCACGTATAATAGCAGCAGTTTTCGGGGATTGGCCAGTCTTGGCCCACGTCTTCGCTGCTATGACACCTGATGCTATGGAAAATGTTGTCTGTGTTGTATGCATCTAATATACCGTTCATTTTCAGCTCTCGTGTTGGACTGGATGTACATTTTTACATGTCTGGTACTATTTTTAAAGTTTTAGACTTTTCAACTTCTTAAGGTTTCATTTTAGTTTGAAGTGCCTTTGTCATCCGTGATGCTTTTCTATATTTGGTTCTCAAAAAGATCTTGAGCTCTTGCCTTTTGCCTTTGAGCCTCTAACTGTAGCAGACGAGCTGTGACACCAGGCAAGGAAGTGTAAGTCGCTGCATCCATCAGTGCCTCAGCCTGCAGTTGGCAGACATTTTCTGCCCCTGAGAACACTTGATGTAGGCAGGCGCCACCCTCCCAGCATTTCCCTGGGATTTTAACTCTCCGGGTGGCTCATACGTGTCAAAGTTTATTCTTCTTACTTATGCTTGTTTCCCTTGGGTGCTATTGTACTTTCTTGCTTTCTGAATTATTTTAAATAATTGATTATAATTTTTGATTTGCTGAATAGGCAACAAACTCAGAGGCAGAACCACACATGGAGAAGAACTATAAAACCAAACTTACATGCCTTCTTTGCTAAGCTCTTGGCATGCACATATGAGGAGTGTATGTGCACACTAGCTGTATATGGGCTAAAGGTCTTCGGACACATGGCAGCCCATGGCACATGCCAAAAGCATGCTGGAATTAGTTTGATGTTAAATCTGAATTGTTAATTTTATTTGATGGACTTAACACTTGTCTTAGTGGCAGAAATACTTCGAGATGGCTAGGGTATGGTTCAATGGGAAAGAACTTGCCTATCTTGTGTAAGATGTGTTAGACCTTGGGTTTTATCACCAGCACTGCACAAAGTACCTGATTATTCTCTTTAGATTCTGTTAATAAAAATCTGGGAGATAAAGTAAGTCAGGAAAGTACTTATGTAATGATTATGAGATATGTATGCCTTTAGTTGCTAGAGAAATGATTTAGCACAAAATATCTTTATGGGAACCTGTTGAATATATGTTAGTGTGGGAAAGGAAGCCCTTAAATACAGCCTTGAGCTCCATCATCCCTCAGATGTCACAGGATTCATTTGTATGGCCTTAAGATGGGCAGGGAAGATAGCAATTGTGATACATAGAAGTCCAATATGTCCTGAAGTATCTACTTCCTTTATTGAAGCAGACTTCTCAGATTGATAAGACAGTGACTGATGGGAATGGATTACCTAAAAAGGCTTTTATCTTTGTCAGAGAAAATAGTGTTCTAGGTTAAAAGGATGAAATACACTTGAGCCCATGCTGAGGATGATATTAAATTGTGGTGTTTACTTTCTCACTGTTGGAGGACTCCTGGGTTCCCCGGGCCTATTGCTGAGTGGGCCCCAGGGACAGGGACAGTGGTCAGAAAGCCCTGAAAATAGATCACTTCTATTTTGTTTTTCAGAGACTATGGCCTAGGTCAGTATGGAAATCCCAGGTGATTTATTGAGAATCTGTTAGACTTTTTCAGCAAATCAAGGTGTGAATGCCACGTTCGTAGCATTGGGATGGATAGAAATCTGAGCTCCTATAATGCGCTAATGAAGTAGGCAAGTCTAAGTTTCATGTGTTTACAGCAGCATGGACCAAGTGAGCTCGTGCTGGCTTAGCAGAGGCTCCACACACAAACAAAGAATGCTGCATAGACACATGATCTGACCCATGTGTGTCTAAAATGGCACTGGCTCCGTCGAACGTACACATGTTAACTGTGGTCTCAGTGTGAGCTGACCTAAGTGAACCTATGATCTCAGACATGAAGACTTGGTGCTAGACATTGGAATCATCCCCCAGAAACCCAAATCCTTAGGACTTGCTTAGAACTGCTGGTCAGAGGAGCTAAAGCTACAGATGAAGGCTGTCAGGTGACCCAGAGATGAGGCCTGCTTGCATCCTTTCCACTCCAGTCCAACCTGATGGACAGATACCCATGCAAGGGATGCTCCTGACAATGCAGGCCTTTGACAGAGATGGTTGAGACAGTCAAGTCCCACAGAAACTACTATGAAATGGAAAGCTATTGCAGCAAGAACCAGAGAGACCTTCAAGAATGAGGGGATTTTATAGGTACTGATTCTGTTGGGTTATAAAGTAATCCTTATGTTTTGGGCTAGTAAGTCCTGTTGAACTATTCAAATTTTAATGTAACTTTAAGCTCTTTAGGGAGACAAAAAGCTCTCTGTTCTGATAATCATATATAAGCATGATGAAAGGAAAATAAGAATTAATTTATGAAGTTTCACATTGCTTGGAGAAGGGAGCTTTTCTCCTGTGATAATATGAGTTTTTACAATAAACAACACTTTGTTAACATGCTTTATGAATAGTGTTTCATTTTAATGTAATCTCATGTTATATATTTTAATATACTTTCTACATTCTTAAATTGAGTATATTCGCTGTCTTTGGATTCCTTCTTAGGAAGTTGTAAATGCTAGACATAATTTTCTATAAAAGAGCCTCCCATGGTCTCTTTTCAAAGAACCTGGTTGTTAGTTTACGGGGTGTTCATTAGAGGGCTCTAAACTGACACACAGATTTCCCATTAAATTAAACTTTATAGGAAAGAGCTGTAGAAGATGAACATAATTCTACATTAAAGTCTTCAGAAAGACACAAAGCATTGTAAAACACATAACTATGTCTTGCATTACCTTTGGAAAGCACTGTTTTGCTTAGAATTTACAAAGGGGAGAAAGTTTGGAATAGGGTAGACAGAGGGAATGGGGCAAAAGGACCATGAAGGACATATCTGACAGTGCTTTTATGACGCCTCTCCTGATGGCTTCTCAAGCTGTCATCTGGATCCATAACACTTTGTCAACCTGAGAGTCCTGGCACCTTTGGAGGTTGAAGGACCCTTTCGTAGGGGTCACTATCCGCTATCCTGCATATTAGATATTTACATTATGATTCATAACAATACCAAAATTACACTAATGAAGTAACCATGGGAATAATTTTATGGTTTGGGGGTGGGGGTCATCACAATATGAGGAGCCGTATTAAAAGACCACAGCATTAGGAAGGTAGGGAACCACTGTTGTAGAGCATCTGCTGTCTGTGATTGTGACCCTAGGAGTAAGCCTCATGTCCTCTGTGGGCTTTAATGTCCCTAATGTAGAGTTGCATCCTCCCCAACCCTGAGACAGTCCACCAGTGTGTTTAAGGACAGCGGAAGACCTTGTAAAAATGCCGTTTTCTGAGCGTACCCCTGGGTTCTCCAACTCAGTAGTTCTGAGCAAACCCAAGGTTTGACTCTATGCCAGATTGTTCTAACCTAAGGCTATGCAGAGTGCTGCTTATCCCAGTAGCTCACTTTGCAACCCATTGTTGTTGACTCACAATATATGTGATTGGCTTCTATCAAATACCCAGTGTGGATCTAGAGAGGACAAGTAAAAATAAGAGTCTGTAGCTCACCTGGGTTGCTCACTGTGCTATCCTTCAAAGGGCTCACGTCATTTTTGGTTTTTGATGTTTTGGGTTTTTGTTTTTTTTTTTAATCATACACATTCCATTGACACAAATTAAAATGTAGGTGTCCAGGCCGCACAGGTCACACTGACACTTACGGAGCTGTTACAGCTGTTACTATCCTTACATGTTTGCACACTGCCAAATTGGGTGCTTCAGTTTTCCTCCTCTGCCTATTCCCTTGTACTCTTGCTGGGTTTTCATGCAAGATTAAGCTGATTCGCTCAGTTTTCCAACATGCACAAGTTTTTGCTGTAAAAACATGTTTCTGCACATGAACAAGCAGTTTAATTCATAAGAGCTGGAAGTTACAGAATGCTCTGATTCCCATCAATAAGAAAGTGTGTTATTGGTTCCCGTGACATGGCTGTCATCAGGACACCTGTGAGAGGAAAGTTAAAGGAGGAAGGACTTAAACAGCTCATAGTTTGAGAGCATTCTCTGCATAACTGCTTGGGTCCTCAGGCTGGAGCAGATCATGACAGTAGCAGTGGGGCAGGTAGAAGAGAAAGAAGGCTGCTCTTTATGGTAGACAGTGTGGCCATGACTTGGGACCAGGGGTAGATGTCAAAAGTACGTGTCCAGTGTTTATATAAACATTGCACACCTCCTGGAAGAGGAGACAAAGAAGTAAAGGTTCACCAATTGTTGTCCCCACTAGAGGAGGTCTTGGTTGTCTTTGTGTTATCGTTTATCCCCCCTACCCCACCCTGCTACTGATTTAATATTATTTTGTTATCATGTGGGATATGAGGAGGGCCATTTATCTCTCCTTTGCAGTCTGTCTCAAGCAGGTCTGAGGGAACAGATGGACGGTAAGATGAAATTCAGGCCAGAACAGAAATACTTTACACCTTTTGTGGCTGTGAACCAACCAACCAAACAAACAAACAAATAAACAAATAAATAAAAAGGTCCAAAGGTCTGACTTGCTGTTTCCATTGGCTTTAGCCTCTAAGGAAAGAAAGAAAAAGGAAGTTAGTCTCCTGTCTGATGCACAAAGGGTTTTCTTTTCTTAAGAACTATATTTTCTGGTGTTTGTAGGCATAATGAGAATTTCTTTTTACTGTTGTATGGACACTATTGTAAAGAAAGGTTAAGGATAACATGCGGCTCTAAACTGAAGGACTCTATTGAATGAACTCACATGCAACTTGAGATACTTTACAGTGGTAATAGGGTTGAAGCAAGATTAAGCATGGCGACATGTACCCATTCTACGTTGACCAAAAGCTCTGCCTCGGGTTGGCACTTACAGTGGCTTCCTGGCTATCATCTTAGACTGGTCAGCCCCATTCATGTGCCCAGCCATGCCTTGAGCCACTGCTACCCTTCCATCCCACACTAGTGGAAGTTACAGGTATCTTTCTGGGGTCCTGAGTTGAGACTCTATTTGCCTCACTCTCAGGGTTGTTTCTAGCTAGACTCTGGTTATCTTCTTGTACACTAGCCCAGTTCTTTCTTAGTGAGCTTGGCTACTCATAGCTCATGTCTGTCTTCTCTGTTGGTCTGTCTGTCTGTCTGTCTGTCATCTACCTATCATCTATCTGTCACCTGTCTGTGTATCATTTATATCTCTCTCTGTCTGTCAACTTTTGAACTACAGAGTTGAGCCTAACCGTAGTGTTTCTGTGAATGCCTAATCATAGCCTATGGCATGAGAGGTTTTGTGTCACTGAATCCTTTCCTCTGAAAGTCTTAAGGGAGTCATCCCTTCTACCTTTTAGGAATGAACAGCTGCAGACAGTGGCTGGTCACTACTAAAGGAGATAAGCTCTCATCAGCTTGTATAGGAATTTCTTCCCCAGGTTGGTTTATACTAAACTTTTAAACATTTTTATCTTGTTCCACCACTCCCCCTAAAGATAGTGTCTTGCCATGTAACTCTGACTGGCTTAGAACTCCATATGTAGACCTGGCTAGCATTGTACTTACAGCAATCCTTTCCTTTGCCTCACCAGTTTCAGTAATTCCAGATATATATCATCATGCCTGGCTTGAGATCAACAGAAATGGGTTTTTGTTGTTGGTGGTGGTGGTGGTGGTTTTAAACCTGCTGGCCCGTGTCAACAGGACAGAGGTGTCTTCCGGTCCACTGTGCTTGAATTTTCAGGCAGTTTTAAGTTACATCCATACAAACACTAAGCATGGGTAATATCCCCTGACTTCTTCATAAAGTCAAACATATGTAATTACTGACATATGTTTTGCTGATAAAATGTTTTACACACATCTCTCTTACTGTCCATGAAGCCAATCTGCTCAGGCACAACATTCCCAAATGGAAACACTTCCTTGCCTCCAATGGAGACTTTCCCATTACTGAGATTGATCACTGAACTTAATGACATTAAGAGTTCTTAGGAGGCAGCAAGTGTTCAACATCTGTTAGTGCTAATTATTGCTGTATTCAAATCCTAGGAAATGTATATTATGGTTCTGAACAAAAGCATAGGGAACAGGTGCACAAATGACTTGCCATCCTCATATTTTTTGTCGTTGTTTATAGAAATGGGGGGGTGGAAACTTAAAGAAATTCAGTATCATTTAGTAGAGTAAAAGAAAACTAAGATAGAATTCTTTAAATGTTATATTCCAGCATTTTGCCTAGTTTTTAATGTAGAACCTTCACTGTGTTGCTCTAAAGATAAATAAATTGGGATCAGAAACTCATCGCTTAGGTGGCAATTAGCCCCAAACTCACAATGTCAAAATTTTATTTTCATAGTTACTAGGATTTGAGTACAAAAATAGTGGTCTGGTTGCCTTTGCTTTAAAGACCACATGTCATGCAGAAAGATTGTGGAACTAAATCTAAAGCCCCACCCTGGCTCCCTGTCTGCTGGGTACTGTGTTTAGGGGAACTGACTTTCCTTTTGTAGGTTGGTGGGAGGAAGACTCGTGACTCCACAGGGCTTCTGTGAGCATGAAAGGCATAAAAGAATATGTCATGCTTGCTGGCAACTTGTAAGTTCTCAATGGCTCTCCTTCTTTCCTTCTTTTCTTCCTTCCTTCCTCCCTTCCTCCCTTCCTCCCTTCTTCCCTCTCTGCTCAAAAGCTTAAGGAACTGTCGATAAGCCATGTTGGCCTCTGTGACAGACACCAGCATCCCCTCTAGAGTTGAGAGACAGAATTTTTTCCAAGAAGCCAAGACAAGATTTGACCTTGGAGCTTACAGGTCCTAAGCCCCACTTTCAAATCTCTGCATTAGACTGTGGCCCATTGCCACGGAGTGTAAGTCTGGTTAGACTGGCCTTCTAGAGTTCCAACACCATGCCTACTTGGGAAAAAAAATGGACTTAATGAACAGTGAACCTGTGAGGTGAAGCAGGCCCTCAGACATTGTACTTAGGCTGGGCCGGTGCAATTTCACACAGCCATTGCTTTGGCATTGATGAGGTATAGCCTTGGTCTCTCCTGATGTCATTTGTCAATAGACTCTTCAGGCTCTGTCATTAACCTCAAAACATAGTCCACAGTACCTATAAAATTATTTCTGGTTATTTTCTTACCTCATATTTAGTTTTTATAATTCATATTTTTCTAATTATACTGTGATAGGTGTTTTCTCTGTAGCTGTTATACAACAGTAATTCTCTTTACACCAGAGATCAGCAAATACTCAACAGGCCACATCTGGCCTGCTTTCCGTTCCTGCAGAGCCAGAGAAGTAATGGTAGTTTTATGAAATTGAAAGGTAAATGCAGACAGAAGTAAGTTTTCAGATGAGAACAGCTGTAGAGAAAATGGAGGGCATTGCTTTTGGTCTACAAAACCTAACACATTTATGCTCTAGTCCTTTCCAAAACAGGTTTACTGACCTCAACTTCAGACTTCCATCTGGAGCATCTGTCAATGACCAAATGAAATGAAGGAAGCCATAAAGCACATTAACTGAACTAAATTAATTACAGAGGAGATGCCTTGTAAGAGCGCATAACACCTAGGAATTGGCCTGGGCCTATAGTCTTTAGATTTAGTGGAGGCATCAGATGTCTCCCAGCCTATGGCTTTCCATGGAGCTTTGTGAGGCAGATGGTAATAAAACCATCTTTCATCTTTTGTGGGATGATCTCTGGGAATCTGAGATTAGAGGCCCTCAGACAGAATAATCCCTGAAGTCATCAGCTAGAAGATCTCTGAGGCGAACTGGCATGGGCTGCCCTGGCCAACGTGTTCTTATCAAGGAGGACACCGCTAGCGAGGGAAGGGCTGGGTTCCAGGCAGGATGACCCAGAGGCTGGCAGCAAGATCTAGGAGTCTGCATGGTTTTACTCTGTCCATGTTTCTTCTTCCGAGAAGGAGAGGGGTTTTAGACCCTAGAGAGCATAGGCTGTTTCTTAAAACCAAAGCCCCTCTTAGATGTCCACATCTTTATTCCCAGGAGTAAAGCAAGAATTGAAACGTCACACTTGAGGGGCCCACTTGGTCATATTCCAACAAGGGAAGATACCCGAATCCTCAGAATATCTTAGGACTCACAGAAGACCTAGAAGTCAGTGTAACTGATGACTGTTCTCAGATAAGAAAAATTGCTAAATCAAAATTCTTCCCAAAATCTTGCATGTGAACATAAATTCATGATTAAAAAAAAAAATGAATGTCTGCTTGTGAGTCAAGTAAACTAGACGGTAAAGAAAGACTGTGAGAACAGGTATAAAAAAAGGAAGAAAGGCCCACAAAAAAAACCAACTTCCTTGTGCGGTTTTTGCCTTAGGCTAGTAATAATAGCCCTGCAGAGGGCTGTTGTGACTAATTTCTATACATCTATAGGAAAGAGAGGTTTCCTCAAAGAGTCTGTAGTTCAGCAGTTTATTCAGGTAGAAGAACCAATCAAAACCAGGTTGGTTGTCTTCACGATCCCACCTTTTGTGTTATAGTCATGGAATGTATAGCAATGGGTTAGGAGGTTGAATATGTTTTACTAAAATGGTTATTATTATTTATGAATATGTCAGGCTTTACTACAAATACAGGGGTGAGGAGAACTTGTTAATTACCACAAGGAACAGCTAACCATGCCAGCCTTTACCTTCTTGCCTTCTGCTTTCCTCTCTGACCTGAAAGAGGGTGAAAATCTAACATACAGGCAGAGAGGAAATTCGGATACCCGAAGGGAAGGCTACATGTTTGCATGTTCACACTGGGCTACTGTGTAAGATAGGGCGACTAAGTAGGAGAGGGGTGCTATTTAGGAGAAACACAGTCCTCGATCTTAGGTTTGATGTGTCACACATTGTCTGGAAAGATCTAAGAAGGCTGCATGAAATGTTGGCCCCGGCGAAGTGCCAGAATGAAGCCGTTCGAGTTGAAAAGAATGTTTCTGTCAGGGGCTTTCCCGAATAGAAGCTAATTACGTCTGTATTTTCAGAATGCTTGATGGTAACCTTTGGCATTCATGTGGGTGACATCAACCATATCTTCTAGTTGTATCGTGGTATACCCCAGAAAGGCTTGTAAGCATGTATACCCCACCAAACATTAATAACTTCTTCCCTGGTAGTAAATCTAGCTGCATGAGCTAGAAATGTAATTGGGCTGCCTGTGCTGAAGTTTGGAGCTCTTGGGAGAATATCTGTTTGTAAGAGAAGCTGAATATTCATGTAACTGTCCAGACATCAATCCATTCTTATTTTACCTTATTTATTTCTGTTCCCCAGTGAACAACAGCGCTCTTAAGCACAAAGCTAATAGGCACATTCTTCAGAACTGTGCCCTCTCTTACCTAAATCCAGCAGCCGCCTAACACATCTGTTTGTCCATTGCCAGGTAGCGCTCCTGTCAGGTGACACGTGTATGTTTCCTTTGTCTTAGAGCACTGGAGACAGTTCCATTGTTTGCCATCAATTAGCTGAGGGTAGTATGTCAGGGATGTACGGGTGGTGTCACTTTAGTGTGACAGCCACCCGATGCGGTTGAGAAGGGATTGTTTCATTATGCTCTTATCAGGGCTGCTGGGTAATGATACGCCACACTGCAAAGTGGAGCCGGGAGTGAGACAGGCAGGAAGAATAGATTTTTTTTTTTTTTTTTTTTTTTTTTTTTAGTGATTGGCAATATTAAAATTATTCATGCCACAGGGAAAAGGGAAAGATTAGAGGGAGGGATGTGCAAACTCTTAAGAAGTGGCTTTCTCCTGACACAGGTGGAGTGTGGATGCAGAATGATGACGCCCTTCCTGATGAGAGGCAGAGGGGGCAATGCCCTGACATTAGGAGGGAAGGAAAAGGGAAACAGGAAGCAGCCCGTTCTCATCTGCAACAGGGATTAGCATAAACTGGGGTCTCTCCCATTCTCCAATTAACTTTAGAATCAAATACAGCCTTCCTAGCAAATTACCCTGGCAGGCATTTTCCTTGCTAGAAAACTCTTTCTGGCGTGTGAATTTAGGTCAGGAGGGCGTTTTCCATTGGATGACGGTGCAATTAAATTGCTTTGAGGTGTACTGTGAAGAGCGGCAGATGGTATTGGACTTAAATTTTCACTCTTGGGGACCAGATATCTGAACACTCCCAATATTGGCTGTTTTCCCCAGCATGTCTAAAGGGAAGTCTTTCTTTGAATTCTGAAAATTAACTGGATCTTTATGCTCCTGGAGAGGAGAAACAAACAAAAAGGAAGCACTGGAAATGTAAAATACTTCAAGATAAACTAAGCTTCAAGAGGGACAATTGTGTTGACATTTTAGTAACAGCCCATTTTCGCTCCTTAACGAAGTGCAGTCATGCATGAAAATGACTTGTTATCTTCTAAGCTGAAATGTATTATGGGTTGTATTGCAAAGGTATGTATTACCCCTTCAAAGTAAAGATCATTTTAACCCTATGAGGACTTGTTCTGGGCCTCAAACACTTTGTACCATATACATAAAAATACTGAACAATAAAAGACTGATTGAAGAGGATGCATAACTCCTCCATGGTGAAGGACTCCAGTGCACAGTCTATGTGCAGTTCTTTTCGCCCGGGGTTTACATAGGAAAGTGTTGTTACATAGTTACCAGTTTGGAGCAATCCGTGTCTTTGTGATTCCGTAATCCTATTAAGATTGTATTCATTGCAGTAATGTTGTCACATGATAGGAGCATTCTGTAAGCGTATACCCATAGTTCACCCTTTGTCCTATGTGCTTTTAATTCTTTTAATCTTATTTTATTTTCCGTATATCAGTATTTCGACTGCATGTATGTCTGTATGACTGTGTACCGCATGCACGTTGTTCACAGAAGCAATAATAGAGTTTTGATCCCATGGAACTAGAGTTGCGGACATTTCTGAGTTCCCCATGTGGGTTCTAGGAACTAAACCTGGGCCGTCTTCGAGAGCAGCAAATTAAGTTGACTGCTGGGGCATCTCCCAAACCGCTATTTGGGTTTTTAATGCATTAGTTCTATTTCTCCGTGCAGTCTTGTGAAGTGTTATCCTTTTTAAGATAAAGAAGCACCTGGCAATCTCTAGGGCTAAACTTGCAATCCAGGTCCATGGGCCTCCCATTGTGTGCCCAGTCTCCTGTTCCTAAACATGCTGACACCACCTGTCTCGGGTGCTTGATTTCTGATGAGGCCAAAAGAGCCAAAATTTCCATTGCAGTTAAATGACTTATCGAACTCCTCCTGACGCTAAATTTCTCCTCCTGGGAGTGAGACAGAGAGACAAGATTAAGCTCACCTTTCATATGGACCCTCTAATTCTTGTTAATGTCTCCTTGAGAGCCAATTTACCTTGGTCTCATCGATTAGTCTGCTCCTCTGTGCCTTGACCCTTGAAATTCTGCCCCAGAGATGAATGGTCCGCCCAGACTTCCTTCCCTTGTGCTAGTCACCAAGCAATTAATGTCATTTCTCAGGAGCCCAACATGGCTCTGACATTCATTACAAGCGAGAGTCACCATCTTGGGATAAGGTGGATTTCCTTCTGGTGAGGACAGGCCAGAGTGGAGCTAGGGCTTTTCAGAGGCCATAAATGCCCCCAAGCACAGGTCTACAGGGGAGGGCAGCAGTCTCCACAGACACAGTAAATCTTCTGGTGGCACGTTATCCACAGCCAGGACAACACATTTGCCACAGTAAAGGGCACGTACGACTGCTGCCTGCTCACCAGTCCCCCTGCAGGCCTCACGCCCTTCCTTACCTGTGGATCAATACGCCTCTGACGTGGATCTGAAATCTTTACTTTGGGGGGGGGGGAAGCACATTTCTTACCAGCGGTTTGTATTCCAAACTGAACGGTTCAGTTCATTTCTGGTCAGAATTAAATTTCGGAGCTGGACATTTTCCCTCACCACGGCTGAGAATGGACAGAAACCGAGAGTGTTATTCTTGACATTCTCACTCAGAGTGTGGTAGCCCACCTGAGTGTCTCTACTCTATAACTCTTTTGGGTTATCGGATTATCAAAGAACAAGTATAGCTTTCCATCATTTTGAACAAGAAAACCCACTAGCTATTCTTTGCCGGACTGTGAATTGCACCTAGTTTTGCAGCTACCAGGCAAGGACTTGCCCACTGAGCTAGATCCATGTCTTCCTCTTTTGACCTTTGTTTCAGACAGTCTTACTAAACTGCCCGGGCAGGCCATGAACTTGGGATTTCTGACTTCATTATCCCTATTCGTTAGGATTACAGCCTTACTCTATGAGGCCTGTCTGTGCTAGCTAATTTTGTATGCCTCAGACTGACAAGAAAGTCTTTGTCCCTACCCTCCGAATGATGAAAACAGTCAGGAAGTGACATGGGAGGTACCCTACCTCAGACCTTGGAGTGGCCCAAGGCAGGTAGTCTTTATTTGGAGTTCCTAAAGTACTCCTTGCATCCTCTGTTTGTGTGGTAAATACCTCACAGGTGAACTACCCCAAAGGAGTTCTGTCCATTAGAAATAATAGATTAATAGTCAATATTTGGATGTAAAGATGCTGATTGACCCTGATTAAATGAAATAGTTCAAGGTAGCCGCCTAGACTTCACCATCCCTGAGGACCTGAGAGCCATATGGATCACAGAGCCACCTCTGCCCAATTACTGTTGGAGACAGGGTCGAGGTCAGCCATAAGCCAGGCCCCATGACAAGAGTCCCCAGCAGTAGGAAAGAGGGCTTCTGGCTCTGGGCAGCAGGCGGAGTTCATGCATTCATTGCTTCAGCAGGCTTTATTTCCTTGGGGAGGTTACCACCACTTAATCACAAAAGCAATAAGGGCTTCTAGTGGGTTCTGTGCTGTGCCTAATCAGTTGTTCCAGCTGCCAATCACCAGCAGTGTCTGGAAGTTCACAGAAAAGCCCCCTTCAAGCTTTGGAGACAGCACTGACCCCCGAGGTGACTCAACAATGAGAGCTGCCCCCCAGGGGTAGTCCGTGTCCGGTTGATGTGGTCACAGCAGTTTTGTTAATATTGTCTGGCTTCTGGAGGGATCCGTTCTCTTTAGGCTTTGATCGGTGGGCCACGTTGTACACTCCAGTGGTCGAACTGTGGAAATCATTTTGAGTAAGGTACAGAAATAATTTTTTTTTTCTTTTGTGAATAACCTTACAGTTCCACTCCAACCTGGAGATTTTCTTCCTAAGATTGGGAATACCTTGGCAAAGCCTGTGCGTTCGTCAGTAAGTAAGTGCTGAAGCAGACAGGGCTGTGACAAGCCGGGAGGTAGCCAAACTTAAAACATTCATGAAGTAGTGGAAGATTGTCTTCCTGTGAGTGAAGAAGTCATTCTTGGAGACTATAGTACTTAAAAGTATATTCTAGATGTATGTCTTGATGAGGTTAGGTGTTCCTGGAAGTCACTGTAGATAGCAAAGGCATTTTTCTGAGCCATGATAACAGTTTCTTTGATAAAGGCCAAGGGTAGTCCCGCTGCAACCATACCTAGCTGACTCCAGATAGTCGTCCTTTGGGTGTATATTAGAAAGACATGTTGTGTCTTTATTACTTATCCTCAATTTCATTTCATTATTTTGGTCACAGGTAGTACCTACAACAAGCAATTATAACCTGGATGCTGCAGACAGGCTATTCTCCGTAGACAGTGATTAATATGTTTCTTTCAGCTAAGTCATAATCTCTCTATACTTCTCTTACAAGCTCCTCTTACTTCCCACAACACAGAAGCAAATGGTTGGCTTTCTTTTGCAGAAAAAGTGATTGATTGTACCCTATATAAGAAACTGTTCAAATACCTTCCGATTCAGACTTTAAATTGAAGCCTGAAGCACTCCCTTTCTTCTTCTCAAGGGGTCCCTGGTAGAGGAACATCCCATTTCAGTGTCATGAACCAGCTATAGTTATAAAGGAAAGGGCTGTGGACATGTGTGTGACCCGATAGCTCTTGGAAGATAGCTCTTGGTAATCAGCTTCATGCCAGTTACCTCAGAGAGCTTACCCCACACACCCTCTGCACCACCTCCTCCTCCTGACCTTTGTGCTATACCTTCATAAAGCTTGGAAAGACCTTCCCTCAACTGCACCACATACCTCTGGCTTTCTGCTCCAGGACTCTTGGATGCCCTGAGGTTAAGACATGTGTCTGCTTACAAATCTGAGAGAATTAATCTTTGATCAGAAGAGAATAGAAAATGTTAGATAAAATTTCTACCTCTATATTATAGCCCCAAACTAGATTTTATTGGCATTCAGATTGTTTGTCTCTATTCATTCAAAAAGCAAACATGAATTAATGCAATTGGTAATAAAAGCTGTGTCTTGTTTTATAGTTTAACCCAGGACCAAGCTTTGTGTCTGCCATATGGTAGCTACTCCACAAATATTTGTGGAGTGTTCAGCTCCTTAGAGAATCTGAAAAGAGACCATGGCTGTAACTGCAGGGTAGCTCACTTTCTTAATATGCATCATGTTCTAGGTTCGATCCCCAGCAGAGGAGAAAGGGAGAGGAAGGCAAAAATTCTAAACTAAGTATGTCAGGGTAGAGGACATGGCAGAAGTACTGAAGGAGAAACTGCTGGAATAAATTCCAAGTGTGGTTAATTATCTGGCTTGGGTAGAGTCACAAATTCGTGTGTTAAAGTGTTGGAACCGTGTTAAGAGGTCTGCATTAGTAAATCTTGGTATTTTGATAGAATTAATGCATACTTGTGCGCAGAGTCCCTCAGCAAGTCCTCACTTTCAGTGACGGGCTTTCAATGACACTGAATTGTCTAGCTATGAAATTGTATCTAATGTCAAATCCAACTAAAGCGGTTACTATAGACCTTTGGGAAACACCCTGTTTTCTGCTGAACCATATTGTAAAACTTAGAGTGTGCAACCAGGTTTCCCTGTTGCCCACGAGGTTGTAAGCAGTGAGGGCAGCACTTCCCTTGTAATAAACACAAACACATACACACAAAAATATCTCTCGGCATGACTAAGCGATGGGTATGCTCAGCAACAATTACAAAATAGAAGAAAGCTTCTGAGACCTATTATCCCGTTCATTTTTAGAGCAGTATTTAAAACCCAGGCTTCACGCTGACAAGCACCAATGTTGAAACTAACTATGGCTACAGTCCATCCAAGCAGCCTTCTCCCTTGGGCCACATTATTATGGGGAATGCAGGCAGAATTGTGGTTCCCTGAGCCAGCAGGACACAAATGAGGGGCAGTGATTCATAAGGTGACTCCAGTGAGTTTGCAGATGTGTAACTCTCGTGGAAGCTGACACGCACGAGAGAAGCCTTGACTTTTTGAACCGGTAAGCACTTTCTGGCCTCACTGCCACTTCAGGACTTGGGAGGACTATGGAAGGGTGAAGGTTTCTGAGGATAGGAGTGAACCTGACAAGGATGCTGATTTACCAAAAATAAACCCTTCAAATGAGATCACACCCATGTCAGTAGCTTTTTGAGCGGGAAGATGGTAATTCTGCCTCTTCACACACTCCTGTAAGTCCTTGAACTCCTGTGCCATTGGATTAGTCCTTTGGGGGCTGGGTCATCTGGGGTCTTAATTCTATCCTGGTGAGGTTGGATGAAAGTGATACTGGTCTAAAAATACAACTCCTTGAACTTTTCAACCTACAGATCTTTTTTGATAATATGACTTTCTTAATCCTGAACTTGATTTCTTTAATTTACAAAAAAAAAAAAATCCATTTGTTCTTTGATATTAGTAAAGTTTAAAAGGGGCAGAAACGGGCATAGAATGGAGCTGTCTACCAAGAAGGAAGTGAAGGGCATCATTGGTAATATTGTCGCCTGATTACAGCCTAATGAGATGTCTGCCAAGTAGGTCCCCCACAGTAAGGGTCCTTCCTCTCTGACACAAGTGACTTCGGAAGTGACAGGCCCCAACTCTCAGGCAACATCTTACCAATTAGCTCGTGTAAATGGACACACAGTCAAGTTTGCGGTCCTTTACAGTGCTCAAAGGAGAGGCTGCCCCAAGAGTGAGGCTCTGGTTCACCCTCCATGTGTGATGGGCAGTGGTGGGGACAGAGCCAGAGCTGCGTGTAAGGATTACCTTCACCTGCTTTCTCATCTTGGATAAGAGCCTCTTTGGAATGAAAGCAAGAGGGTCCATCACAGCATCACGGAAATGTCTGCAGTCTGTCAGGCTCTTAGTTCAGAGTCTAGGACCCTGTGTTGGAACTGCAGTCAGGTGGTTTCTGTTGTCTTTGTGCTGACGTGTGGCCATGGCAGAGAGAGCCGAGGCCTGGCCCAGAGCATCTTGCTGCACAGTGAGAAGAGGTAGCAGGGCCGTGCTGAGCCCCTTGCAAGTCAGCTGACTGAATGTGCCATTATGCAACTATCATCCTCTGTGACGGAAGAGCACACAGAAACCTTTGCTCAGAAGCAAACAGCACAAGATTCATGGTAACGACCAGCTAGGGAGCTGGCGAGGGCACACAGCACTTCAGAGGCAAAGGTGAGCCTGGAGCAAGTTCAAACAGAGCTCCAGAGATGGCGGTGGAGGCATGAGAGCCAGGGAACCTGTTCCGCCATAGAAACAAAAGCTGTGTGTATCCAGGAAGGGGAGAACTGTTCCCTAAAAGGCACTCAGAGAAAAACAAACAAGCCCCTGAAATATGCTCGCTGTCAGCTCTGGTGTTTAAAATGTGGGCCCCCTTCAGGGCACCGTCTCATGCTGCTTCTCTTGATTTTTCAGCTCCCATTTTCACCAGCAATCATTCAACTCGAAGTGGAACAGCTGCTGGGGCCGGGCCACCCCCACATCCTGTCAGTCACCCTTCTCCGGGACATAATGTACAGGGGAGCCCCCACAACCCCTCCTCCCAGTTACCTCCACTCACAGCTGTGGACGCAGGCACTGAGAGGTAAGGCCATCTGTCGCTCTCTCATAATAGGTGTCTCCGCCAAACCTCCCTCTACCGAGAAGAGCGCTGACAGTTGCTGGATTTTATTAATAATCTGTTGGTGGGTTGAATTACCCAGGGGTGACATTTTAAAAGTAACATACACCAAGTATGTGGACCAAATATCTCATTATCTGTTACCTTTTATATGTATGTACAACAAACTAAATGATACTGGCAGTGGACAGCTCAGGTGTCAGGACCTGGAAGCTGTATCACAACGACCAATGGTTGCCACCTCTCTCCATCTTGCTTTGGGGTTCAGTTTCCAGTGAGTTGAGGAGTTCTCTGAATAGGAATGGTACCATAGTCACACAGATAGCAATACAAGTTTGTGTGCTAGGCAGGATTCTGGGAACGAAAAAGAAGGAAGTTGGTCTTGGCTCATGGTTTCAGAGAACTCAGCCCATGGTCACTGGGCGCTGCTTTGGGTTCATTGGGTGGGAACATGTGGCAGAGGGGGCCTCTTCACCTCCTGATGCCTAGGAATTAAAGAGACAGGAAAAGGACAATTTTACCAATGGCCCCTTCAGGGCAACCTAAAGTCCTTTCTCTAGGCACCACTTCCTCAGAGAACTGCAGGGAGGTGCCAGGGCAATGCCTCCACACACCGGCCATGGGCAGTTCATCTCCCAGCTGGAGCACCACGAGACAAGATAATAAGGTGACAGAAGATGTTATGTGACTGATCAGAAAGCGACTATTCATGCAATGCCTTTGGTTGGTATCTCCCTCATAAGGAATTTCTGTGGGAAAAGAATCCCTATAGAACTCTATGTTCCGTGTTATTTTTGCTTCTGAATTCTCCAGTGGCTTTTGAGGTTTGGGTCTGAGGGTGGGTTGCTCATGCCGCTGCTCCCCAAATGCATCTGTTTCTGTGAACCACAAACCCAAGCAGTTTCTCAGTGAGCGAAAGGAATGGCAGTATAGGCATCAAGAGAAAAGGAATGCCTCTCCACATAGGTGGGGGGAAGGAACATCCAGGGCAGTGAGGCCACCGGCCAGATACAGAAGAGATGAGGGCACAGCAAGCACAAAGTCCTGGCCCTTCGCGGTAGCAGCGTGCAGGATGCACATGGATGATGGTTGGGTGATAATGGGCTGGCTTCAGTGGAGCCTTGTGTTTTTTACACTGAGGAGTTGGCCCTATCCTATTAGAAGCAAATAAGCATTGTTAGGAGAGATACACAGATTGACATGAGAGAGGGAGGAGTCTGCATAGGAAAGGCATTTGCAGTTGGGGTGGGAGATGAGGGAGTGAAGCTGGTGTAGGGTTCCTCATGAACACTGTGGAGCCTGGAAGTACAACAGAGAAGTAAGGGGGGAGTCACTGAAGAGCTGCATTAGGAGGCAGACTTGCTGAAGAACAGAGAGAAGGAGCCAGACCAATACCCAAGCTCTCTCTAGACACTGTGCCTTTTAACAAACTTTGGGAAATGGTAGCAGGGAGGGAGGGAAAGAGATTTATTTTGTGAGGTGGTAAAAGATCCATATGGATGTATGGGATCATTAAAAATGTGAATCAGGAGGTAAGAATTATTTCAACAGTCCTGTGTACAATGGTAAAATGTAGCCTCCCATTGAAGGACCTAAGTAATACCATATCAGTGGTCACCACCCCTTACATTCATGCCCACTGGAGACAGGAAGTCTGTCCTTCCAGGTCCTGATGCACACAGAAAGCTGAGAAGAGCTTATCCCTTTTAGGCTTTGGACAGTTTGCAGGTACCCCCCCCCCAAAAAAAAAAAAGAAACATGCTCAGCATAGCATACAGTAGGCCACACATGGCTTCCTAGGCAATCACGTGGTACCTTAGCGTGATTGACAGATTACAGTTGGAATCTAGAGAGTATGCAGTGATCACTAATGTAAGTGACCATGGTGGGAGAAAGGAGGAAGAGGACGGGAAGACACAGACTCTCCGTGGGAATGAATGAAGACAGGTTTGTACTTCCACTGCATACGCTTGCCATAGGGTGTGTATCCTGACCCCACCCCGACTCACTGGGCAAATGTGAGATGACACTTATCTCTTCCAATCAAGTCAGAGAAGAGGGTGACATGAAGAAACCCAGAGTTATTCACCATGTTTGCACTAGGGACCAGGATGAAAACCTGGAGAGGAAATGGGCTCACCTTCCGCTCTGGGTTTATGCATCTTTGCTGTGTTTGCCTGGGAAATCCCCCAGTAAAAACTCCAGCAGTTTTCTTAACGGAAACAGGTTGATCACACTTTGCGATTTTAGTGGGACACTGGCCTCTTTTCCTGCTTTTCGGGCATTGATTCATCATTTACTTAGCTTTTTAGCTCATTAATGAAATGGGATGAGTCACCGTCAGAAGTTAGAAAAGGCCCACCGCAGCTGCCCATCTAACATTCAGTTCTTTCATCCTGACCATCATAAAATAAATGTAAGTTTTCTCAAATTGGTGAGAAATTGGTTAGTATTTTTAAATACTAACTAAATGACACGTAATGTCAGGGGTTCAAACAGTGCCGCAGCCCATCCCCTGATGTTGATTTGCACTTCTTATGGGAAGTAGTGTTTTACTATGTCTTGTTGTATGAGCTTTATGTGTATATGGTGGCTTTCCTTGAGGGGAACTCAGCGTCTCTGGAAATGTTAAGTCACTGGGCAATATAGTGTGACTGTTACACCAACAAATACAAAAATACTTACAGGTGGCCATTTTGAACTGGAGAAATCTTAGTAGCCCCAGTGATAAGCCACCTAAGTTTGTGTCACTCATTTTTGCGAGAGAACATTAGCTGCCTGTCTTCCTTCTGAAGGCCACAAGCATGGCACAACCTGTGCTATCAGTGACAGGGATGTGGGCTCTCCACAGTGGAGGAGTTTATAAAAGCTTTCCTGGGCCCCGTGTCTAAGACTTCTGAGACACAGAAGACTAAAGGAAGAGAAGATTGTGTCTCTTTACAGAATGTGTAGTCTGGCACAAGAATTAAAGACCAGAAAAATGTTAGGAATCATTATTTTGTGAAAAGTAGTCAAATGGCCTTTACCAAATGAAGACTGCCAGTTTCTTGAATCCCTGCTGAGTACTAGAAACCTAGGGCTTGTATGTCTCTAACTAACCAGAGCTAATGCTTTAGGGACCGTATTCTAACTCACCATTGGAAACTCAGGACCATCTGCCTGGATGCTGGAGGTCAAAGAGTCACCTTTTCTCCTCACTGTTTTCTTAGTAAAGCTCTCCATTCCAGACAGGCCGGCCTGCTCACTCTTCCCACTTAGCTCACTTGTTGCTGTACCTTAACTCAGTCTCTCTGGATATTCTGTGCAGCCTTCGGTTCTCAGCTTGGTTCTCAGCCCAGAAACCTCCCCGTTTTGAGTCAGAGTCACACTCCCTGGGGAACTCCTTGGTTCTTAAGATCTGTTTCTTAGATCTACCGGCTAGAGCTGAGTTCGATTTGGGAGGACAGAAGCCTGGTTTCCTCATAAGCTTCAGAGTACTTCACTCTGAGTTCTATGCCATGTACTGAGGAAGCTTTAACAAGGGATAAGGAGCATTGAGGGGCATGTGCAGGGAACAAGAACCCACAGCCCCACGGAGGGTTCCCATAGCATTCTCTTTGGTTTTGGTTTGGTTTGGTTTGGTTTGGTTTGGTTTGGTTTGGTTTGGTTTGGTTTGGTCAGAAGGACAATGGTCTTGATTTTAAATGTTTCTGCCATCTTAAACCTCCCGCATACTTGGATGCAATTCCTAGGTGCCAGTCCACCACACATGTAGGCACACACACATTGCTAAGAGGTGTAGGACTTTCTTACAGCCTGGTACCATTATCTCTTGTTTGCATATGAACCTTCAGAATACCTCTCAGCTAGGCCTGCTGCTTTCCTAGTCCTGCTCCTGAGCAAACAGATATCTACACAGCTCCTTCATAGCCTCTGTTTTCTGAATGTCCCAGTGTGTGTTCAGAACTCATAAGAATGTACCAAGATGTTAAAGCTTATCAGGATCTATTCTAGCCCTGGGAACTCTCAGGTTCATTGAGTCTATCACTGGGCTGGTAATAATGAAACATAAAATATGGTGAACATTGAATATATCATGGAGGACAGCCAAGTCAATAGGGCATGATAAATTACAAGACTAAAGAAAGGGTGGTGCAGTGACTTTGGAGGCTCAGAGCAAGAGCATCTATTCTCAAAATGGGGTAGAAGCAATAGAGGAAGCACCGTCTCCCCCGAAAGTCAATGGTCTATAGGTGCAAACATCAAGAGGAGTAGTAACGAACGAGCATGACTGTGGAGGAGCATGTTACTGAAAGTTACCTGGTATTAACCACACTAAGGAGTTTGAGCTTCTTGTAAACGAGAGTTTATTATTTGGCCAATAGGAAACCATGATGACTGTAGCATTCATCCTAAATGTGCCTGATCTCCCCCTGCAGAGAATAGTGAATATCTTCCAGAAGAAATGACAAGGAACTTCAAAGTGTTTCATTTGGTCCTCACTCAGACAAAGGCTGTCCTTTGAAACTCTTAGACTCAAGACTGTGGCGTTGATGTTATTTTGCTTTCCAGTACAACTTGAAAGGATCATTTTGTTCTTTGTCATTCTGAGAGTGTATGCTACATAGTTATGGCTTTTCAGGTCTTTGAAGGGTCCCCAGGTGTCAAAGAAATTGAAAATTATCTCTATGTTAGAGAGAGTAACAAAGGTCTGGGACGCAGAAGCGTTTGTCACCCTTGCTTGCCTATTATATTAGAGGAGAGTTGACTCCAGCTATGCGTTCTCCCCATGACTGTGTGCATGCTCACATAGATACAATTCACTCAGTGCTCCTCACTGCATGACCCCTGACATGTATGGCAGACACTTTGTCATGCTCACGGAGACATTCCTAACCCAGAGGGCAGCAAATAAACAGACGATAACCAACGTCCATCAATCTTGATCTCATGATCACGTGACACGAAGAGGGCACCACGGCAGCAGGCTCTACAGTTAGATGATGAAGATGCCAGCATCAGAGAGTGAGAATCGGAGTCAAGATGTTATTTTCACTCAGCATCCCCTGAGGATGTCTGAGTCTTTCTAGAAAGATGACATCCATAAGCATTTGAGATTAAACGAGGAAGAGTCTAACATGTCCTCTTCCCCCGCACCCCCACACTCCCATGCATGTGCACGCATGCGCGCGCGCAGACACACACACACACACACACACACNNACACATACACACACACAGGTACACACACACACACACATGTACACACACACACACACTTTGAGATTCCTAAATATCATAAAAATATGTATGAATGGATGTAGAATATCATGGCTTTGTAATCTTCCCTGACCTATCTCTAATTCAGATGTCCATCAAACTCTCAGGCTTTAGTACATTTCTTTATAATATAATCAAGAATTAACTCTATATATCTTTAACTTAACCTTAAAGACCTGAAAAGCCTAGGACTCACCTCTGACCTTTTCCCTTGCTCTTTGACATCTAATTAATTCATCAATCTGTCAGTGGACTTCATCTACACCATTCTTCCGGTCCATTCTGGGCCCTCACTTGACCCACCATCTCCAGTATAGCAGCTCTGTCCTCTCTGTGACTGATTTTGCCTGTCCACAGCAGGCCACCAACCCCAGCTCATACACCTTTGCTCAAGACCTGACCTTTAAAATGTAAGTTAATCATTTGTTCCTCTCTGCATCTTCTCGAATCATACCAAGATGTGATGGTCCTCTGTGGTCAGGCTTCAGCCAAGTGTCCTTCCATTGCTATCCTTGTTTAATAGGCTAAAGCCTTATTAGCCTTCCTACTGTTCCTAAAAAGGACTAATCTTGCCTCCGGGCCTTTGCATCTGCTGATCCTGAGACACTGGGTCGGCATGAAGATGCCTTTTCTTTCCAGTGACTGATCAAGTTGTGCCATTTCAGAGGCATTTCTTTGGTGAGCCTTTGTTAGTTTATTTGAGAGGGTTTGTTGGTTGGTTGGTTTGGGATGGATTCTCATGTAGCCCTGGCTGGTCTTGCTAGGTAAATCAGGCCTCAGACTCAAGATGTTTCTCCTGCCTCTGTCCCCTGTGTGCTGGGATTACAGGTATGAGCCTAGATGTTGGCCTGAGAGAAGCCTTCCCCATCCAGCTTCCCTGTGCTGCTTGATCGGGCCCTTTCCTTCCGTCAGCACATTGCCTGACTTTACTATGGATTTATATCCACTCCATTATTCTATGTCTCTCTGAGAGCAGAAACTGTGAAATTGCATGAGGAGAGTGGAGATGGGTGAGGAACTTCACAGCGACGATGGCTTTACTCTTTCTGAACAAGTTAACAGTAAACAGAGGACCTGGTTGCTGTCTGTCCTGCCACCTTCTCCTTTGAGTAACTTCGGTCCCTGCTTGAGGCCTTGCTGTGAGACTCCACATGGCACTTACCATGCAAACAGCTTCCTTCTGGTCCTAGACCTTCATCACATCAGGTTATTTTCTATGTATGTTTTTGTTTTTTCTTTTTAATTTCTGAAACATACTGTTTTATTTTATCTTAAGCACAACCACTATCAAAATCAAATATTAAGATGTCCACAAAAGTTACTAGTTTTTTAAATGCTAAGGAGGTCACTTGGACTCTAGAAGCCGAGTCAGCCATCTTTATTTTGTTCCCACATTCCAAACAAACCCATCTCCTGTTAAGGCCAAGATGATGTTTTCTTAGTCCCCTGGGATTTTCTGTCAGGAAGGTGAGTCATAACTGTAAAAAAGAAGCCTTGAAGTGAGATAGGATTCCTTTTCTGCCACCCCTACTTTAACACACAAAGCAACAGGAGTCTGGTACTGTTGCCAGGCCGTGGCATTATTCAAACTTGTCAGTGTGTTCTCTTCAGCAGATTATGCAGATCCCGAATCTCCAGGGTGAGGCTCAGGAGCCTGCCAGCCTGCTCAGTGCTCACATTGTCCTAAGTTCTCCCTTTCTGAGGTGGGACAGGTCACTCTGGAGAGAGCCTCCACTTCCTGTTCTGGTGATGTGATCTGAACTCGAGAAGTCATTTTTCTCCCTAAGTGAGGCACGGGCTGCTCAGAGACTCCCGTCTTTTTGCACTGAGGGGTTGTCTGTTTGTTGGTCAGGAAGGAGATGATCAAGGTGAACAGACACTAAGACGCAGTGTTTTTTTAGGTGAGTCTTTTATTTTTTGCTTTTTTTTTTTTCTGAAAATAAAAATCTTTGGTTGCTTTTCTGTGTAGTTAGAAGGAAACTATCCACGCTTTAGTCAACCCCAGAGCAATGTTTAGGGACATTCTCTTAGATATGTATTCTCTTCTAGAATAGGTTTCCCTTCAGAAACAGAAACAAATGCAATATCCAAAAATGTGTTTCAGTTGAGCAAATGGCTCATTCACCTGGGCCCAGAGATTGCCACCCAGTAGGGAGCGCAGCCTCTGGAAGCAATGGAATGTTCTACTGAGTGATTCTTTGGTAACAGGGACCAGCATTTGCTGAGTACTTGACCTTGTATATTGCTGGCTGAGGGTGCTCCAAATGCAAAATTAAAATAAATGGCCAAGGAGTTACTGTCCACCCAGGAGAACCGTGAGCCCTTTTATGGCTGGCTGTGACCTTAGAAACAGTGACTCCTCCAGTTCAATGCTCTAGTCAGTACTGAGCTTCACTTTCCAGAGACGGTAGTAGGTCCTCCTTCAGCGATACTTGATATTTCAAGAATGGAAGGAAACTACATGCAAATAGCATGTGTCAATTACTGAACAAACTGCCTCTCAGATAGTTTCTTAAAATTCACAGATTATTCTGACTGTGTAGTCTCATTTATCACTGACTTGCAAATGTATCTAGCCATATCTTGCAGAAGTCACATTTAAATTTGATCCTCAAAGTTGCATAGATTTTAAAGAAACTTTACATGTTGAAGCCATGCGGAAAGATTTAGGATAATCTGTGTAGGGATGTATTTGTGCCTCCCTTTGTCATGTTTAGGGAACAAAACTTTTTTCTTGTCTAGCATTCTCATTATAGACTTTCCTGGATGCTACTCTTTCATAATGCATTCTGTCAAAAAGCACGCTGAACACGGCTGCCATGCTACACAAGGGACACTTCCCTTGCTCTAGGGTGGGGAGTTAACCCACTTGGTCACAGGCACTCACAACAACCCAGGTAGAGTCACAGCACTGCAGAAATTCCCTTTTCACAACATATTTTTAAATCAAACATCCAAGATTACCCTAGTTAGAATTTTCTTTTGGTTAGTACTCCTTTGGAAGGAGAACTTGGCAGGATCGGGCATTTCTTTTCCTACAATTCAAAAGAGATTCTGAAAGAGCAAAAGTGACAGAGTCACAGCCATTTCTAGAGTCCAGGTACTTCAGAAATCTCAGCTCTTGTTTTTGCAGGATTCATTGCTCTTGTATACCATATATTGTTTCTCCTCCATTTTCTTTTCCACAAAGGAAAACAACAATATCCTTGGCATCACTTCAGAGTTTACCAGAAAAAAATATTATTTATGTATAATCCTGAATATTTTGTTGGCTTTACAGTTTGTTCCGTATTCCCAAGTGGAATAACTCCTGTGGGTCACATCGGCTATTCCATTTTCACAAATGCTCACTCTTTAATAAGTAAATATATATGTTTGAATCGCCATTTAAAGCTTTATGATCATTTCGCCCACAGTCTTCAAATCAGGTTCCCCGGAGGCAAGGGGAGCATTCTTAAGTTTGAGCCCCTCTGGTTTGAAGAATTGTTTGCGGGAATTCTTGACCCAGCTGTTGATGAGGAGACAGACGCTCTGCTCCTTTCCAGGGCACCGAGTTGGCTCTTTGACTGAACAACTCCTTGGATGGACACACAGCTCTTGGCCAGCATTGGTCCTGCCCAGATGGACGGTTTTGCAATTACCCAGACCTCTCAGCGGCCATTTCTTCATTACTGAAAGCTGCCCCCAATTGTCCCAGAAGCCAAATTCAATCTGCAGTTCCCCCAGTAACGTGCTGTGATTCATTTGGGGACAAATCTGGATTGAACTGAGTCCAAGTGTCTCTTTTGTGAGACAGAAGGGAAGTATAAGTAGATACTATAGTCACCCAGATGACTCAGCCAGGAATTCATGAAGTGATTCATAAATCGTTATAAAGACCACTAATGTCTACTAAAATGGAGAGCTGTCTGGCTATTCAAAGTGTGGTATTATTATTGGGCCTTTAAAAAAAAAAAGATGTTAAATCAGATGTGAAATCCTTAAAACTATGCTTTTCTTTTTAGGTTTTGAAAAGGATTTCTTCCTCCCCCATCATCCCCCACTCTCTCCTGTCCTGTAGTAGACCAACAGCAAGCCATTTTTCATTGATTAGTTTTCACAGATGAGTTTTAAAATCCCCATAGATGATACTCTACAATTTAAGAAAAAGAAGTCCTTGCACAGATCCATGATGGGCCAGTTTGTATCCATTAGTTCTGCTCCCAGGCAGCAAATCAATAATATTTTTGTGTAAGTACAATGAAACAAGCTCTTCACATACATTCTTCCTTCTTTAGTAGGTTTATAGCTCCAGTGTAAGACAGAGGGGACAGACCAAACCCCACTGGCTTGTTTGACTCCCGAGAGAAAGGGTCATAACTTACTGTAAGAACATGCGTACCCCGTGTGGCGTAGATTGCCATGGTAGGGAGGTACCTTCATCCTTCCTGGCCTCCTTTACTCTCATCCAAAGATGGTAGCAGATCCGCTCCACCCAGAATGTTCCATGATGGTACTGATATAGTAAGTCAGTACCAAGAAATTAGACTCTTAGAGACCCCACAACTCACTGCCCCTCAAACTAGAAAATGAACCAGAAAAGTCAGCTTCAGCAGCCATACTGGAACTGTCGAGACAAAAAAAAAAAGGTTTCCTCGGATTTCTTTTTAGTTCTGAGTCTTCCCTGAGTGGTCTAACTTAACACCAGGACCATAATCTTGGGCACTTCTTAGGCTCTGGCTCGCCAAAAACACATGCCAGAGATGCCCTACTCAGTGGTTCTCAACCTTCCTAATGCTATGACCCTCTAATACAGTTCTTCATGGTGTGATGACCCCTAGCCATAAAATGACTCCATTGCTATTTCATAATGCTGATTTTGCTGTTATGTTCAGCATTTGTTATGTATCATAGTGTGTGTGTGTGTGTGTGTGTGTGTGTGTGTGTGTGTGTGTGTGTGTTTTCCAGTGGTCTTCGATGATGCCAAAGGAGGGTCCCAACCCACAGGTTGAGAACTGCTATCCTACATGGCCACTCTGTTTGGATCAGTCCTCCATTCCCTAAGCATACTCTATCACCTCGAAGTCGGCAGACATTCCTACCCTTAAGTTCTCTGATTCCCTGATTTCTAGATGTGAGCTTCTGCACAGTGTAACATATCTACTGTTGTTTCTCTGATTCACTCACTTGCTAGTACAGCGCCGTCTTTTTTCTTAGTCTTAGATATACTTGCTTGCTTCCTTTCCTTAAGTCCCAGAAACACAGAGAAATGGATCTTCAGTTGCCCCTCCCTCTGGGCTTACACCAGCTTGCCCAGTGCCTAGTTTGTATCTCCTGAGTGAAAAAAAAAAAAAAATAGAATTATCTCATACTTTGCAATTCTGAGGGAAATTGGGCTATCTTTGTCTTACATTTCTATGGAAGGTAGGAGAGTTAGAGGATTTATTCAGACTTCCTCATCTAGTAAGAGAGAACACTGGAGTCCAAGCCTGTGTGCCCCTGACCCATCCGGCTTTCTGCATCCTCAGTGTCTCCATCCCTTCCCAGGTTTCTCTGTGTGAACTTTAACTGTGCTTGTCCCACTTGGGACCCCCTGTCTTGTGATAGTCTAGGATTCAGTACTACATCTTGAGGAAGGGTGAGCATTTTGTGCTGGCCTGCCCACTGCCATGTGGGGAGCCTGATGTTAGGGGAAAGTAGGGCAGAGAAGGCAGGAAAGGAAGGCACTGAAAGGAAGAAGCCTGGCCAAGCGATCAGCTGTTTCCTGAGGTGTGCATGAATAAGCCTTTACAAGAACCTTTGAAGTCCCCATTCTGCAAAAAGGATCATTTACTAGGGTTCAAAGCCTCCCCCTTGCCTCCTCTTCTTAGCAAACCATTGCTCATTATAAAATCATACCAGCTCCCCACCAAGGGAGTGGAAATGGTTGACTCAGTTCTGGTTTACTTTTGTGTGTTCTGTTTCTGGTAAGCAGAGATTTTTTTCCCCTAGTCTGTTATGAGCCTATTTATACAGCAGTCATCTCTTTTGAGGCTCTATGAAAAGCATAAGTAGACACTAGCAGCCCAACTGGAAGAGAATCTCTGAAATAACCACTGTGAATCCTTGGGTGGTGTACAGAAGATCTTTCTTGTGCCCCTTGGATACAGTGTAACTCAGAATTAGCATGATGCTGCCTTGACGTGACAGAAGAAAAAATGCATTACCTCCATGCTGTGTAATCTCACCTACATGAAGAATCAGAAGACACCCCTGACTTAGCAAAGAGCACGTGTAAGTTAAGTGGAAGGCATAATATTTTACTGTTCTGGGTGGTGCGATAATACTGAAACCTTGGTATATGCCTACCATGTGTTTCCCTCTGTTATCAATCTATTGAATAATACATAATAGCCAAGAAAATATTTGTATGAATAGGTAAGAAGAATTTGGAATGAGCACACACAGAGTCTATATCTAGAGTAATATAACCTATGTAATAGATGACAAACTATTTTAGTAAGTTATACTCTTGGATCTGTGTAGTCTACATTTCCTAATTAGTGATCATAATTAATGTTGACCACACCAGTGCAAGCGATAAAAGCAGTAGAGCTTCACTCTGAAGAAAGAACCTTGGACTCTTTTTATATTCTTCGTCTGTCACCATTTCTACTCCTTACTAATCCGTCTCATGTGAGTCAGGTGTGTCATGTTGTTTGGGGTATGTTATGTCCTCGGATTGTACCGGGGTCCCCAGATAGTCCCAACTTGCCTGCCTCCCACCCAACTCACTTTGTTCCTTCAGTCAAAGACTGATAGAAGATAGCAGAAGTATTGGAAGGAAAGACCAGAGAACCCACTAGCTCGTTGTGTCTTCTCTTCTCAAAGTGAAACAAGAGAGCCAAAGGGTCTTCATTACTTTGTCTCCCAAAGTTGAAATATCAGTGTGATTGTGGGATAATGACGTAGGTCACCTTGCTATTCAAATCCCTTCTCCCTCCAACCCGGAGGACCATAAGAACAGGGCCTTCTAGGATTGGGCGTCAGTGTGGACTCCATCTCTCCCAACTCCATGACTTCACAATTTCTCATTCCTCTCCTACAAGCTCAGAGCTACTTTGGAGACACAGTAAGGACATGTTCCCCAGATAATAGCCTCCATATGGGGAATCCTGACTCATGTGTTTTACTAGATGTTCTCAGGGGAGTGCCAGGATGTGTTTGCAGCGTATTCTCTCTGGGCCACTCAGCATCGCCTTTTAGGATAATCCCAGTTCAGAGGAGGTGCTTAGAAAAGTGCGTATTTAACCGGCACAGGACAGGCAGCTGCTGCTCGCCAAAGTTCCATAGAATAAAAGCCTATGTGACCAGTTGATGCATCTGATGACATCAGCTTTGCTAAGATACTCTGACCTCTTTGCTTTGAGTCCCCTATCTTCCTCTTAGTTCCTGTGCAACCTTCTTAGATAGACTCATTATACTTCACAAGTGAAATGCAAAATGAACATGGCATTTTCTCCCATCCTCTCTTACTCCCTTAACATGAATGTTGAAGCTCTTCTTTATGAGATGCGTTGCTTCAGGACCTGTAGAATTAACTTTGTAAACGTGCCTAATGCACCTTCCCCTTTTCTCAGCTGTGTCCTTACACAAGAGCCCAGCCTTGTGGAGTCAGTTGTTCCTATAAAATAAGTTATGTCGCCGCTGATAACCTAGTTCAAAATGAATCTTTTCTTCTGCACGGTATAAACAGGAGCTAACTAAATGTTTTCATGTTGATGAACTTTGGAGAGGTTGCGTACTTCATTGCTATTATGCTTTTATCCAGAATTATTTTGCTGCTTATTCTCAAGGCATTGAAAAACCCTCACTTCTTTCTCTACTGTGGGTATCACTGTCCCATGCTGAACCGACAAATTAGGCATCATTTCTGTTTGGACATCCCCACCTGCAAGACTGTTCTGTCGAGTCTACTGTCCTTCGCCATTGTTAGACAGTAAATGCCATTCTAATTCGTGACTCAGAACCTGCCAGTCTTCCCTCACAACGAGAAGATAAATATACAGTTGTCCAAGGTTCCTTGGTGATTTCTCTTTGTTTAAATATTAGTATATCTCCTTTCAGAAACCAGTACTCTGAGGCTGTGGCCGGGGATCACACTCTGTGGTGGAGTGCTTGCCTAGTGTATGCAAGGCAGTTGAGTTCAACAAAGCCAAAAGACCCAACAATCTTGGAATTGTTACACATTACTACAAAAATGCCACAGTGCATTCCCTCTACACCATCAGGAATGCTCTTTGCCCAGCACAGAACCCAAGCCGACCTCTCAGGTTCTGCGTTTCAAGGCACATTTGACCTTTGAGGTTTAAGCTATTTTACTCTTGGCAAGAGAGAATGTATTGTTTAAGGAGACTCTGGTTAGAGGGGGTCATAATAAGGACCTGTAACACTTCTTGGACCTCAGATGTGCCTTACAAAACAAAATGTTTATGAGCTAAGTGTAAATGACTCAGAAACATATGAATCGAATTTCCCCTAAAATGTGAACGGGTTTTAAAATTAGCAGGAAAAGGGCCTGGCAAAAGATGTGCTTTGAATTTCATAAAACCCAGAGGATTTGAAATGCAGTTTAAGAAGCTTGACAAACCTGAACTGTGACTAAGGTTTGCTTTGTTGGTCTTTCCTCCCCACCATCCCCCCTCAAACCCCCCCCCCCCCGTGTCAGAGAAGCACTCAGTGGTTGGAAGGAGAGGGTTAGGAAGGGCTTTGAAAGAGCACATTGCCATACTTGTGTAGGGCCAGAACGGGGACTTAGAAGGCTTTGAAGAGTTGGTCATGCTGCCTGTTGTAATCGTTTTTTTTCCCAGGTTTGCACCTCCGACTCCATCTCCTCACCACATCAGCCCGGGAAGAGTTCCAGCTCCTCCGTCCCTGCTCCAGAGAGCACAGGCTCCCCACTCCCAGCAGCCACCAGGCTCACTCCTGAAGCCCTACCAGCCAGAAACCAACTCTTCTTTCCAGTCAAATGGTATCCATGTCCACGGTAAGCAGGAGCTGGTCGTCCTTGGAGTTCAGAAAGGCAGCGTTTTGCTGTTGCCTTTAGCCAGGTGGCCTAGGGACCAGATGTGGGTCTCAGATGTTCTGTTTGACATCAAACTTATGATGTAGACAGCATGAAATCCTACAGTATTTTCCTCAGACGACCTGACTTATAGTTTCCAGCCCAAGGAAATCATTGGTGTTCCCAGTGTTGTGATACTCCAGAGTAGTCCCTAGCATAGCGCCCTGCTCCTGAGTGATCAGGAGACTGTGCAGAAGGAAGACCCGGGAACGTCATTGTCCATGGCGGCTGGCTCCTTCCCATAAGCCAAGTCAAAGCCTTCCCTGGTCCCCCTGTGTGGCACCTCCCTGGCCTCCCCCAAAACTTCATGTGTCCCATCTATATATCCCATCTTGGTTTTGTTTCTTTGCTAGAACTTTCTTTCATTTTCTCCATCTTGTAGCTAATTTGAGTTAAAACATATCATCTTTCCTAATGCAGTCTTGCTGCTCAGGCCAGAGTTGCCTGACCCATCATCGTATCTTTTAGGGAACTCAACACATTTCTGCATGTCTCGTAACAACTATGCATATTCATACAGAAAGAAAAGAACATAAGGAAAAGAGAAATCACAGTGGCTTAGGTTCTGTGCCAGTCTTATGTTCAGCAAGGACCACACTTGAGGACTGAGTCTGCGTCTGCCTCTTTTCACTAATCAAACCCCTTTTGCCAGTTCAAGCACAAACCCTAGTGGACTCCCACAGAAAACTGAAATGCCAAGCCATAAAGCCTCCAGCCCCACATGTCCTTGTCTCCTGTTGTCAGAATTCTATGTAAGCAGAAATGAAGCTGTACACTGAGACTCCAGATGATTCTAGAAGTGAGTCCTCTCCCTCGCCTCACTGGTACCATATATTTATATGGGTTATCATGTGGAATTAATGGATGGTGTCCCAAGACAGTGTTCATTCTGTGTGTGAATGCAGTCTCTAGATAGTAGACTCCAACAGTATTGTACTAAACTTGATCAAGAGGTTCAAAGCAGCAGGAAGGGGGCAAGAAAATGATAGTGCTCATCTGTAGCAAGGGGAGACATCGAAAAGTCAGGGTCACTGGCTCCTTCCGTCTCCCCCATTCTGCTTGCCCACTGTTTCCTAACAAAGCTTAGACTTTTCAGTTCAGTGCTAACGTCTACCGTCTTCTTACAAACATCTTCTCGCACATCTATTACATCAGGAAATGTTTTTTTAAGTGGCTGTTACAGGTGCACAGGGTGAGGTCTATAAAAACAGAAAAGGGGGTTCTCTTCCTGGGCAGTCTCTCTGATGAAGGCAGGCCCTAGGCTGTGTTCCGGGAAGCGACCAGCATCCCTCTGGGAGGGAGGTTTGGCAGCTTGGCCATGGCTCTGTAGAAGTCAGGGTAGGCAGAGCAGGTCACCTCCGAGAAACACTGTTTTAATGTCTGAATTTTAATGTGGCTGAAACCTGGGCACATTTCTCAGTCAGTGACATCCTATAGTGGTTCCACTCTCCTTCTGGTACCTTATAGACTAACAGAGCAATTCACAGTCGGCCATGTCATATGTCCTGTCAAATGTAGTATACCCTGCTTTGCTTACAGCTATGAAAAATTTTTTTTAAAAATTCTTTAAAACAGTACAACTTAAGCTATATGTAAAAAACTAACCAGAAAGAAATGTAGCTAAAATGCTGACTGTTTTTATTGGGCTACATTTGCCTCCCTGAGCCCTATTCTGTAACAGAACTTTACAAGAGGGTTGTGGAGGACGCCAGTTTGCATGGGAGTCCTGTGGACTCTGAGGTCTGCGTGCATATGCAGGGTTTTATGCCTGGGCTCACAGCTCCGATGTGGACTCTCTGGACTTCCATCACTGTAACAAGTGGCTAAGAAGAACACCAGGCGCAGGCGCAGGTGCAGGCGTGGGCCTTACTTCCTTGCTTCCTTCTCCTGCCCCTTTCTTTATTAGGCTGTGAGAATGAGGATCATGTTTGTAGCCCCAGGCTAAGCATTGTACTTGATGCAAAGTAGGCATTAAATAAGTATTTACTGGATAAGTAATTGGCACCCTCTCATTCAGCAAATAAATAATAAACCAAGAGGACTCAGAGAGCATTCTCCATGTTGCTTTGTCAAAATACCCTCTCTCTACATTTCTCCTTTGAAAGATAAATAATGAGCATATTTTCAGCTTGAAAATGGTGGGCTTTAAAAAAAAAAGAAAACTTTTACTTTCTTAATTTTTAAAAACTTCTATAGCCAGTGAGAGACAGATAATATCAGCCATAAATTAGTGTCAGGATATAAAGAAAATGAGAAATCATAACTTTCCCCAGGAAGATGGCCAAGTAGCTACTGCAATGAGATTTCGAAGAAACTGGCCATGTTTCAGCCACCTGTGGAGGGTTAGGGACTCGGTGAGGCCTATTCCTTCTCTGAGCAGGTTTCTGAGAGAAAGAAATATCCTTAAAAGTTTTAAGTACCAACCAGACCTTAGATAAGGAAAAAATGTATATGCTGTTTTTAAGGGGAGAGTGAACCTTCTTACCCGGGTATATTTATGAGCTGAAGCTATCTCATTTTATGTCTCACATTTATTGGACGGAGTTACATGGTATCCCACTGACATAAGCTTCATCCTCTATTAAACCACCATTTTTTAAAAATGACAAACTGTGTCAAGAGTTTTTAGCCCAGTAGCCACAGTGAGTCTTTGGGCCTTTGGTCACAGCTTTAAAGAGCATCATGAGCCCACTTCCTCTGTCAGACCTGCAGCAGGTGTCTCAGAGGTCAGGGAGAGATGTCATTCCTGCATCTATACAGATGGGACCCAAGACATGGAAGAGTATGAAATGTCTGGGCGTCACTGCCTTGGCACGCTACGTGGGCTTAGTGAGAGGGCCACATTTCCAAACTGAATTCATAATCAGGGTCATTCCAGGCCAAAGGCACACCAAAAGAAGCAGGAGTTTACAGCTCTCCTTAGGGGACGCAGTGGAACTCCTTAGTGTGGATGTCTTATGTGGAAATTAGAAGGTCAGAATTCAGGGGTGCTTTGGTCTTGCTAATGAAGAAGCAAAAGTAGGTCCTCTGAATCTTGTCAATCATCCACTACTTGGCACTGAGCTTAGACACTATGTACTGAACTTGTGCTTTTATTAGAGGTAAAGGATGCCCCTTGTAAGGATTAACACCAGCATCCTTTCATGTTTCTTCACCAGGGTTTTATTGATTGAGCATCCACTCTGTCCATTCAGATTGACTTTATTCATAAAGAGGATACGGTGTCCTTTCTTCTGAAGGTTTGACTGTTGATAGAGTTTTCCAGTCTCTGTTTGGGAGATATCTCTAAGGCAACTTCTCTGGACATTTGAGCTTTTCTTTTAGATGTCAACATAAGGACAGTCTTCCCAATCTTGTAAGCCTGTTCTTTTCTCTTCTTAGGCGAATTCTCTTGCCCAGGCAAGCTTCAGAATTTTGCCTGGATTAGTTGCCTGAGAGTTGATATTTGTACATTTTGTTATGGTGCTAATGGATAATTTCTTTTTAAATGCCCTATTCACTGCTCCTTGTTCAAATGCCATGGGAATTCCTAGAAGAGCATTTTCACAGTCTTCCTGCTTCTGGACGCATCACGGAGAGGCCAAGTCCAGTTCATCGGGTGTTTGTTGGTCACTCTCTAAGTACTAGGCAACGAGAATGTCATTTAATGGCTGCCACACTGCAGTGGTTGAAAGGGGGAAAGGGAATGAGATGCATTATAGGGAAGATGTTATCAAAGGATTTATAGAGATCATACCTGAAAAGGAGTTTGAAGATGACTAGTTCACAGGGCAGGTATGGGGGAATGCCATTCCCTCCTGAGGAGGGCACAAGAAAGGACATAAATGTCAGGGTGGAGCATGCTGAGAAGAGAGATACTGGGAGCTGGCATCCTGCTGGATGCACAGATTAAGCCCAACATAGGGAAGAGGGTTCAGGCCAACAAGGTGGGCTCAGAAAAGAATAATGTGTCCCACTCAACGCAGTCACCCTGTGCAGAGGGTGGCTACAGATAGGCAGAAAGCCTAAACTCCTCACTATCAGAACGATATGGTGCTGTTTGGATCCCTCAAACCAGTCATTGAAAGTGGGTTCTCATCTCTCTGATGCAACTGGGAAATTGGAGGCATGATAGAGAACTCATGTGGCAGTGTGTGTGTGTGTGTGTGTGTGTGTGTGTGTGTGTGTATCTGTGTGTCTGTGTGTGTCTGTGCCCATGGTCACAGTCATTCCAGAGAGAGAAGGGTGGACAAGCAAAGAAGAAATGGAGAGACACAAGAGTAGGCACTGCAGCAGGCAGAAGTCCTCTGTGCTTTCTTAAGAAAATTAGGTGTGCAAGACAGTGCACACCTAGGCTTACACGGACCTCGGCTTCCTGCTCTCCCTCTCACACACCAGACACAGACACAGCCTGTGTGTCCTACTCCCATGTGGTTTTCCCTCCCTCTGTGTGTGTGTGTGTGTGTCTGTGTGTGTGTGTGTGTGTGTGTGTGTGCGCGCGCGCCTGTGCTATGTGTTTGTAGGTACATGTACACATAGACGCTAGAGGACTGCCTTTCACATTACCTTTTGAGACAGGGAGTCTCACAAGACCCAGCGCTCACAATAGGCAAAGCTAGCCAGCTGATCATTTCTGGGGATCCAGCTGCTTCTATACCCCACAACACATGTGGTTACAGATGTGCACAGCAGCACCTCTATTTCTTTAAATGTAGATACCAGGCCAGGTGTGGTGGCGCACGCCTTTAATCCCAGCACTTGGGAGGCAGAGGCAGGTGAATTTCTGGGTTCAAGGCCAGCCTGGTCTACAGAGTGAGTTCCAGGACAGCCAGGGCTACACAGAGAAACCCTGTCTCAAAAAAACAAAAAAAAAAAATGTAGATACCAGAAATCCACATTTGGATCCTTATGCTTTTATCGCAAATATTTTACCAAATGAGCTATGCACTCTTGCCCATGTTTTGTGGATTTTTGATAACCACTCAGAAACCTACATTCACGCTGAACTGACCACCCAACTTCCTTTTGTATGGTGTGTTACCACTGGTTCTTGGATTTGAGTGTGCTGGTCAGAACTGGTTTCATGAAGACCTAGCTGATTCACATAAGCGCTTGTACAGAGTATGAGCTTCCAGAGTTTATTTATAGTGTTGTAGTAGCAACAGCTGGGCCCAATTTCACCGTTTTTACGTGACAAGATGGCCTATGCAAGAGCATGCTGGGTAAAGGGACAGCTTAGTTGAGCCAAGAGGTCCTCTTGTACCATCTTCTTCTTTGTTACCTTGAAAGGGGACTCCCCCATTATCCTGGTCTCCTCAGGAATGTCTATTTCTGTACATTTTTACACTCGCTTCAGGAAGAGAAGAAGAGAGAAAACAAATGTAGCCCAAGCTGAGTTTATTGGACACACACAGATACACACACACACACACACACACACACACACACAGTGGGAATCTGCCTCACACTCTCCTCAATGCTTTTCTAATCTGTAAAATGGACAGTTATGCCTAGCTGGCACACACATACATTTATTCTGCCTCTTGAAAAGAAACCAGCCACGATTTGAAGGGCTCGCCCCAGATTCTTATCCATCTCTTCCAACCTCTTGGGGGCCTCTCAGGCTTCCGCTGCTCGCTCTTATCTTTCACTCCTTTGGAGTTTCCAGTTGCCAGCATCCCATCATCCATGGTCCAGTTATTTGGTTTCATTAGGAAAACACCATGAGTCTATTTGATACCAACGCAATAGCAGTGGGAAGTAGGGGGCCTTCGCTTTTTGGTCACAGCCCCTGGGGTTTATGAGCTGTGTTTTTCATAATCTAAAATATGCCCTGTCTGTGGGCCCCCAAAGAAGGTAGCCAGACAGTGTCCAGACAACGGTGGCATTTTCCTATCTCAGTATGAAGCTGTAAGCTTGTCAACCCAGTTCAGATTGAGTGCAGGGGAACAAAGGGACTTGAGCTACAGACAGGCCTCAGAGAACAAAACACATTGTGAATGGACTGTTCTAACCAACATATCTTTCCAGCTCTGGGAATCACACTGTGTAAATGAGACTGCTGTGGCAGGTAGGAGCTCAGTGTACCTCTTCTTCATGGGCTGATTACGGTGCACAGTGCACAGTGGCCCTTTCCAGGAAAGAGTTCTTTGCGTTATTGCCATGACCGATCTCATTGCTGGGGATTTGGAATGTTAAATCCTTAAAGGTTAACTTTTAAGGCTGTTTTCAAAAGACAAGGAAACATGCTCCCCCTCCATGGGAAAGTCACAGCTACATATGTGAGGTTGCAAAAGAATAGTGTAGAAATTGTATTGCTTAAGTTGAATGTGAGCATGTCATAACTCTTAAATGCCGGGAAGACACACATAAATGATTAGAAATCAAATGTCATCAACTTCACTGAGAAACTCGTGACATCTCCACAAAAGAAATGAGCTAGTGAGTCTCCTTAATGCTATTCTGATGTCCTCAGCAACCATAATCAGGAGTCTTTTTCAGTATCAGCTCTGTGATTCTTAAGGCCTGTAGAATACTAAGGATTGATAATTAGAGTTACAGAAATCCTTAATTACTCTTATATACTTAATTACTATACAGTTACCCCAAGCACAGTTTTACATAAGGAGTACTTGATAAATTCTGACAGCATGCTAACTCTACAAAAACAAAAAGTTAAATTTAGGTGTATATGTGTGGGCTCAGACAGTGTTTCAACATCACAGATGTGGGGCTGGGGGTGGAGGATTTAAGGTGGTCATCCTAAGTCAGAAATGCTGCCTGACTGGTAGATTATAAAACCAAACAGAGAGGAGCCTCCATCTGTGGCATGAATGCTTGAAGCACTGGCACACAGAAGTATGTATGAGCACACACCTGACCACATAGTTTAAACCTACTAGATTAACATACTGTGTTTGGTCAGTAAGAACACTAAAGTGACTAAGTCACTAAATCTCGATTTTATACAAGGCAGATAGCATATCTTCCCACGGTTCTTTTCATAGGGTAACTGCTTAACAAATATTTTTTAATAAATACAAATGAATAGGGAGAGAAGAGGAAGAGAAGGCCTCTCGGATTGGAGGAGATAACCTCGGCAAACTTGTGTTTCAACAATCAACCTTATGATTGTCCAACAGGTTCTGTGTGCCAACTCGTTCTGTTAATAGGTCTTCTACATCTGCTTTCCTGTCATGCTCCTTTAACTTATGTACATACGTGCTTGAGTGTTTACAGCAGTACAGGAGCTCCTTACAGACTGCCTCAGGAAATGTTCCTGGGCTGCTGTACATACACTCTGGAGATAGGTGAGTGTTTCCACAAATGGCTTCTTAAGACTCTCCCAGGTTGGCGTCTTAACCAGCAGACGTGGCAGTCCTGTTGCTCTCCAAGAGGTGTTATTTTAATGGTTGTCAATCTGGACAGCAAAGCTAGGTCACCTGCTTTAATTTTTTCTTTGCTTAGCAGCATGACTGAACAGCTTCTCATGTCACTGCTGATCACTAAGGGAAGTTTTAATAATAGGGAATCAATGACAGAAACGGCAACTTGGGCGCCTGTGCCTTTTCGGCTGCCTGCCTGCTCACTCGCCCATCAGTCAAGCTGTACCATTTGCAGGGAAGCATTTTGGTTTTGTTTGTGTGTGTGTGTGTGTGTGTGTGTGTGTGTGTGTGTGTGTGTGTGTGTTTTAATTGGAAATTGAGTTTCAAGAATCTCAGAAGTTTATTGAAGAGAAGGAAATGTCTAGAAAAATTTTTTTTTCCATTTCATTGGCTGTTGTGACGTACCCATCACAAAATTTAAAAGTGCCTGTGGTAAGTGTTCTAGATAAAGTGGTTTTTCATTATCTGGAGGAAGTTAATAACAGGTTTTCAGAAGGAAATATCCTTTCTTATACTTGAAACTCATGAAATATGGTCTCTTGTGAATAGAATTTTGAAAAGGAAGAAGAACAGAACTATTTTTCCTCCTCACTCTATTCTCAGGGCTCCGGTGAATTCCACAATGATGGACACGTGAGTGGCAATCCGGGCTACATGGATTTTAGCTGGAATTTTCTTTTGTATGTGTGATAAACAATTCATAGTTTAGAACAACTGTGCGGAGAGCTATGACTAGAGATCCCTTAAAGTTGACAAACGAGAACACACAAATCAGGAATACAAGTTACTGGTAGTGAGGACACCGTGTCGATAAAACCGAGAAGCAAGCGCTTTCGCCCTGGACGTGGCGTGGCCAGCTCCTCCCCCACCCCCAGTTTGGCTCATCACTGCTCAGGACTGCGTTACAAAACCATCCCAGTTGCTGTAGAAGTTCTTGTTGGTTTTCTTACAATTGGTAGGTCTTTTGGATTGCAGGAATTCTAATTCTCTAATCTAACCAAATTGTTCTGACTAAACCCTCTATTTCATTCTTTTGCAAGGCCTTCAGGAACTGTACCTCCAAAGTCACAATTCTGGTGATGTGGAAACATTGAGCCATGTCTTCTAGCTCATTTGAGTGTAACCACCAGCCCCTCCCTTTCTGCATTTCTTCATCAAGCCCAACCTCATATCACACATCCCAAAACAAGTTCTCACGTGTCTCTGCATCATGGCAACATGACTCAGGAGTTCTGAATTGGTCCCATAATTACCCAAGGTCCTTTGCATCTGTAGATAAGGCCTGACACAGACCTGACACAGCAGTTTCTCAGCAAGCATATGTAGGAATACCTACATTTATATTAACATGTGTGCTTAAATCTTACTCTTACAGACATTATTGTCAGGTTGCCGTTAACTACATAGAAACTGTTTTTCACTATAATCATGTATACTGTTAACCCTTAGTTCTCTTACCCACTTCTCTGTCTGTCTTCAGGTTTAATGGTCTGTCTGGCATCAGTGTCAAACCGTGATTCAGAAGAGCAGAACCATCCGGGTTTGCTGTATAGAGCCTGTCCCAGTTAGCTTTAAATGTCAACTTGACACCACTGACAGTCACCCAAGGAGGGAGTCTCAGTTAAAGGATTGTCCAGATGAGATTTTTCCTGTGGGCATGTTTGTGGGGTATCATCTCAATTGTTGATTACTGTAGGAGAGCCAGGCCCACACTGGGTGGCACAACTCCTAGGCTGGTGATCTCGGGCTATATATGAACACTAGTTGTATATAAGTCTGCAAGTGAGCCAGGGAGAAACAAGCGCCATGGTTTCTGCTGTACTTCCTTGACTGTGAGTTGTTTCCCCAGGGCTAGAGTATTGTGGGAACCAGCGAACAGGGCCGGCCTTCAGGCTCTTTCTTTGTCTCCCCTCAGTGATTAACTGTGACCTGGAAGCATAACTTGCCTCCCCAAGTTGATTTTGTCAGACTGTTTGATCACAACAACAGGAATCAAACAGACCAAAGCCCGTAGTATGTTTTATCACAGTTTATTTTCCCCAACTTAAGAAAAAGTCCATGATAGAAAGGGGAGGGAAGTCCCAGTATTTCCTCAAATTTCCATACCACCATGTGCAAGAATCCTGATTCCTAATTGCCCATCTCAATTCCTTCTCACCATCAATATTTTCCCCAATGGCTACTGCCATGGTCCTGTTCACTGGTCATGTTCGCTTAGTAATTTCCTGTCATGTAGAGGGTCCTATTCTGAATATTACTAAACCTGTAATATTGGAAGGGGGAAAGCACAAAAGTCCATGGTTTTTGAGTTTGTATTTATTTAAGGGGTATCTGTTATATATTATTATATTGTATCATATTATATTATACTACTATACTATATTAATTAATACTTGTGTTCCTTGACAATTTAGAGAGACTTTGAGTTCAATAGTGGGAGAAAATTTCCTGCCCAAAGAATGACGTAACCTTTTTGTTCCCTGTAGGGCATTACACACTTGCAGATGCATATTGTGTGATGTGTAGTGGGATGGGATTAAGTAAGAGAGGAAGGTCCCTGTCAACTGGATGTGCTCATCAGAGTTGACTCCCCAAAGTGGCAGTGGGAAGATGTTGGCTCAGAGCAAAAGGTGGAGCAGGGATGGCGGATGTCAAGTTGGATCATGCTCACTGGCAGTCAGTGTCCTTGGGTTTTGATAGTACACAGAGTCAAATTCTCTGGTGGCCGATGGAAGATGATGAGAAGTATCCTGGGATCCAAGGACATTTGTGAGGTTTCAGAAGGACGGTCACTCGCTTACAGCAGACCCACAGAGTCAGTTTTCCATGCTCATTACCCTGAGCCAAGATTCCACCTAACCCTTGGATAGGAGTGCTAGAGATTTTATAACCACAGATTGGGATTCAAAGAAATAGGGAGTCATCTAGTTAGCAAAGCAGGTGTAATTCAGGGGGCTATGTTTGCAGCTCGACAATAGAAATCTAAGTCACGGGATCATTGTAGAGACAGCAATCGGAAGATGACTCTGCCTCATTCTAATAAGGTCCCATACTTTCACCGTGGCCAAAACTGACTAGAGGGAGGAGCCAGGCGAATCCTCTGACTGATGCCTACGGGTCGTGGAGTTCAAGGTCACTCTCAGCCGCAAGGTCCAGCAGTAGACACGCCCTGGCTCAAGGAGAGAAGATGGCTCCTGGCAAGGTCCAGCAGTAGACACGCCCCGGCTCAAGGAGAGAAGATGGCTCCTGGCAAGGTCCAGCAGTAGACACGCCCTGGCTCAAGGAGAGAAGATGGCTCCTGGCAAGGTCCAGCAGTAG
>NC_034590.1:139820389-139835866 GCF_900095145.1 Mus pahari | reverse complement strand
GCAGTAGACACGCCCTGGCTCAAGGAGCGAAGATGGCTCCTGGCAAGGTCCAGCAGTAGACACGCCCTGGCTCAAGGAGAGAAGATGGCTCCTGGAGAACTCTCTTTTCCCATTTCAAGGAACCCAGGCCCTTGAGATTGTTGTGATCTTAAATGTTTTGAAAAAAATCATTTCATGCTTGTCTTAGAGCTTTCCAGATGATGTGTAAGATACCTCTCGTTAAGCACTGGGTTCCACTCCCTTATCCAGCAGCCCTGCTTCCCTGGGTCTTCCTTAGAGCCCAGGAGCATGGGAGTTATGCCCAGGTGTAGTTAGTGCTTCTGGCATCCACTTTGAGAAGCTCTGGCCTCATTCTCCAGGGGTCCTCTGAGAGACATACTCCCCTGCCCCCATCCAAGGCAAAAGGGTTCATCATCTGTGCCCAACAGTTTCCATCCTCCTCCCTTTCTGTCCTGAGTGGTTCCATACGTATAGCATGGCCTAAGTGCTACAGAAAGCCAGAATGGCCTTTGTGGAAAGAGAGAATCAAATTGATTAACCCTTCATTCTTTGCCACCTTCTCTTGTACTGCTGAAGGTCTGTGTGCCACCTAAGTCAACGGTGCTCATGGGCCTTAGGAGAGGGAGCCTGAAAACCATGGGCAGATGTGGTCTGTGCTCAGGCGCCAACATTTTCCATGAACTACATCAGCAGCTAGGCCAAAATTAGAATCTTAGTTCTGAAACTTGGTGACTCTGAAGGTTTGCTTGAATTACTCTAATGTGGCTATTTTTTTTTTCAGTAAGCTGGGGACAATACAAATTGTCTGAAACACAGTGGTCATATGTCAATGTAAAACCCCTAGGTCAGTGCTTGGCTCTGAACCAACAAATACTAGACCCTTGGCTTCCTTAGAGCAGTTGTTCAAGTGGCTGGTATAGCACTAAACAAACTATTCTTTTGAAATTTCTGTAAGTAGGAGCTACCATTGAGAGACCTGACTTAGAGAGAACTGCCTGCACTTAGTAGACTGTTATATAATGCCTATTTCAGTTCAGTTGCTGATTTGCATTAAGGTAAGGCTAGACTAATAAATAATTCCAAATGTCTGGCTATTTAGAAGTACTAGTATAGTTGGAAGAGTTTCCTATTTTATTCACATGGTATCAGATGAACCAGATATGAGTTATAAATTCTTAGGCCATCCTCTGCTGCCATGCCATGTGTCTCAGCTACCTAGACCCAGAGAAGAAGCACCAAGTGGTGGTGTGTGAAGGGGTCTTTAGGGTGTCTTGATAGTAAGGTATTGGACAAAAGGTGAATGTTTAGTTCTCCCAGGCTACTCTCTGAGCAAAACTGGAGTGCATGGAATCAGTATAATAATGCATTGCCTCCAAACTATAAACTGATGCTGTTTTACAGGCTGCTTGCCCATTAATATCCCCTCTTCTCCTTGGCCTCTGTAATGTAAAGGTATTCAACGAAGGAAGGTCTTGCTTCCTAAGAGAATCATAGCCATAATGTGGACATACTCTGTCTGCCTGCCTGTCTGTCTGTCTGTCTTGTCCTCTCATCCCTTTCTCTTGTTTTCCATCAAAACTTGTATGTTCAGAGATGACCTGTGGTAGTTATTGTTAACCTGACACAAACTTGAGACACCCAGAAAGAGGAAAGTCAATTGAGGGATCCCCTGCCTCTGAATGACCAGTGGTGCATTTTCTTCATTGATTGCTAAGTGATGGAGGAGGCCCCAGTCTACTGTCGGTGGTGCTATCCCTGGGTCAGTGGCCCTAGATTATAGAAAGGAAAGTAGCCAAGCAAGCCAGAGTGAGCAAGCAAGGAAGCAGTGGTCCTGTATGGTCTCCACTTCAGTCCCTGCCTTGAGTTCCAGCCCTGCCTTCCTAAGTGATGACCTCTTACCTGAGAGAAGATAAAATAAGCCCTTTCCTCTCCATATTGCTTTTTGTTTATGCTGTTTATCCCAGAAATAGAAAAGTAGCTAGAGCATGTTTTTACCATGCATTCATGTGGAGATTCCTAATCTGCTATTAGTGACCTTGAGTAGGACCCACCAGGGAGGACCCACTTAACTGAAGGATGCTCCTCATCTCCAGAGTGCATAGAGGGGCGGGCCTTCTTTTTTTTCAGTGGCCATTTTTGTCTCTCCTGTGCTCAACATCTCTGGGTACAGCAAGCCTTCTTCCCCTGTTCTGTCTGACTCTGTAGTCCAGTGCTGAGTGAAATTGAAGACTGCACAGTAGTTGGGTAACCACGAAGATGAAGCTCCCTCATGTGCAGAGGTGAGGGCTGCCAAGTATCTGTTAGTGCAATGATTTTAGGAGAAATGGATGGTGAAGCTCCATCCATTGCCCCACAGTTAAAGTAACACAGAGGTCCTATCACACAAATGTCCTACTACTGTACAGCACTTGCTGTAGAATTGTTCTGTGAACAGTGACAAATTGGATGAGATCCCTGTTTTCACGGAACATGGTTTTGTTTTGGTTTTTTGTTTTGTTTTGTTTTGTTTGGAGAAAAGTATGTGAAGGAGAGCTAATAATAGAAATGCATGCATTTATCATTTTTTGAGATTGTTTCTCGAGGCAGTTTTAGATTGACAGTAAAATTTTGTGGGAAATAAAGGTGGTTCTCAGGTAAATCCCTTTTCTTTCCTAAGACTTGGCTGGTAGGAGACTTTTGAATACTTCTCAAGGGCAGACAGTCAGAGATCTCCAGGGAAATCTACAAAGAGCCCTTGGAGTGATGGACAAAAAAATCCAAAATGCCAAGCAGAGTTGAGGTGTGTGTTTCCTCTGTGTTCGCCTGCCTCTGGGACTCTGAAAGGACTCCTCCCACAGCCTATCACTTGGGCTCACCTCCATCCTACGTATGCAATGATCATAGAACTAAGGACAAAATTCTGCACTTCCTAAAGTACTCCACAAAATTATAGTCACAGTCAATCAATCAATCTAAATAAGGGGTCCTAATAATAATAATAAAAAAAATACTGAAAACCCAGGGGCTTCATCAAGGCATTGCATTGCTGAATCTTCCATCCAGGCACTGCTGCTCAGCACCGTTGGCAGGAGGGTCTGTCTTCACTGGGACTGAACCTCAGGAGAGCTGAGAAGAACCTCTGCTTAGACCTGGGAAAGGTCAGACAAAGGGACCATGTCAGAACATTATGTTTAGCTGTTCGTTCTTCCTATTGGGTACAGTGCAGAGTAGAGAGCCATGTCTCATTCACCCTTTTATTTCTGTTATGAAGTTGAGGCACACAACTATCCTCCTCTCTGTTTGTAAATGAGAACATTTGTCTGAACTAGCCAACACCGTTCCTGGCTGTTCCTGGCATCATGATCGGGGAGCACAGGAACTTTGTTTAGCCAACCTGTATGCAAACAAATACAGTGTATGGCTGACATGACTTGGTACCTTTGCCAGGTATACACTTCCTGTGTGACTCTTTATCCACACCTGCGCATAGCTAGGTGGAGCCTTCTCTGTAGCGGTTTCACCATCATGTGGTTCAAAGACTAGATGCCTACCTGTGGTGTTCCCATTCCTGTGTGCATGGTGTGGTGAGTCCAGAGTGTCCTGCACACAAACGATGTCACACAGATTGCCCTCTGCTGCTATGGCTTTCCAGAATGGAAGGGTCTCTATAGGAAGGTGAGCACCCTGGTACTTTAGCCTGTTGTAGTACTTCACTTCCTGAGTGAAGGGAGCAGAGTGACTATTGTTTACTTATGTATTTATGCTTTGGTTCCTTTCCACAAGACTGACATGAGAAATACATAATAAACAACTAGATGTAACAGTATAATATGCTTACTATCTCAAAGGCCAAGAGACTAAAATAATTTATCTGGTTTTTATTTCAACCCTTAGATGACTCTGTGTTGTATTTTTCTTTCTTTCTTTTCAAGAATTTAATTGGGAACATTGCTGAAACATGGCTGGTTAAGCTGGGAATCTGGATTGATCTAGAGTTACCCTGCCTTGTATAGTACTGGGAACCATGTGTGACTGTTTAAGTGTGAATTAACTAAAACTCAGTAGAAGTTGGCCTCCTACAGTTCGAAAGCTTGATAACTACATGTAACTACAATGTTGGACAGTGCAGACAAACACTACCATCCCCATGGAAGGTCCTGTTGGGCAGCACTGCCCCAGAAATCCCTTACTTCATTGGACAAAGTATACTTTTAGGAACAGATTGTAGTGATGCAGAAATTGACAGGCAATAAAATAGGACAGTGTGTGTGTGTGTGGTGTGTAAACATATATTAATTTTAGACATCTTGCAAATTAATCAATTTCACTATGATGTTTTCATATGTGTGTGTGTGTGTGTATCCCATACCTCTAACTCACTCTTGTGTGTGTGCGTGTGTGTGTGTGTGTGTGTGTGTTTATGTGTATATGTATGTGTGTGTATATAATTAAAAGTTGTGAAGGCATATATTTGGCCACTTGTCAACTATGTAAATAAAGATAATTCATTCATTGTTTATACCAGCCTACATTGCTATTACAATTAGCCCCAAATCTTTCTATAAAAAGAAAAAATAAACTTGCCAAAATTGAGACTAGGGTAAGGGAGGAATCTCCTTGATCTTTTAGAAGTTTCAATATGGGTAAAAGACGAATTCTACATCTGCCCTTCCCATTCATGGAAGTTAAAGTGACTTGTAAAAAGGAAGGGTGGTGTTTGTTAAGTACCTGTGAGAGCTAGCGGTTCTTGTCAGCTTATGTTGGTTTCTTGCTTTCAGTCCACAAGGACAGCTACTATCTTCTGTTTCTTTGGTCTCTCCAGCAGTACCTGACCCAGCACTTGATTAGCATGACTAACTGACTGATTGACTGACTGACTGACTAACTGACTGATTGGCTGACCTTGCCATCACGCCTAGGTGTCATACTCACAGAATGTGCTAACGTCGTGCCTCACTTTGCTTTGGTTCTGAGAAGTTGAAGTCTTTCCAAATTTGCTGTTTGAAACCCATGCACTGGAGTACAGGAAGCATTCATTAGAACGTGAGTTAGGCTGTTCCTAGGTTTCTATGTGTGGCGAGATCCTAATGGAAATATTTTTTAAATCTTGTTAGTTTTATGGAAGTAGCCCCTGGGAAGAGAACTTGTTACAACTCTTCGAGTTGACTGACCACAACCACCCACAGCAATGTATTTGACGTTTCTGAAGGGGGTGAGGCACCGTTAATAAAGGGGCGCCTCCTTTCCTGGGTGAGCTATTATAGTAGTTAAACATGTTTGTAGGGACATTCTGGGTTTTGATAGGTTCTCAAGTCCCCAGACAGGAGGCAGAGTCTTCTTTGCTCTCTCCTTCCTTAGGTCCCAAGTGGGAGATAAAGCCCAGAATCCTACGTGGAATTATCACTGGGGACATTTTGCTGTATCACAAACCTTTTAAACTTATACACATCACAATACCAGAATACAGATAGGAGCATATGACATTTCTGCTTCCTCTCAGAAACAAGAAGGGAGATAGGAAAAAGAGTGACTTAGTTTTCGTAAAGGCCAGTGAGTGTCTCTGTCGTTGCACCTGAGTGATTGATGTTCCTCTTTGGAGAGCCATGGGAGCTCAGTGACAAATGTCTTCTCTGCCTGGAAGGGTAATGTTACACTAAGGAGTAATACAAGGGGATTTATGGGTGACAAATTTGAACAGAGCTAGCATGGGGCTATAGAGAGCAAATGTCTGTTGTACTCAGTAAGGAGACATTACATTCCAATAGACCATGGTAATTATTTCTTCTTGATGTACCTGTGGTACTTTTTCATGTGCTTGTCTAGAGGGACCCAGACTCAAGATCTGTCAAAGGGATGACCCAAACAGACAGATCCAATTTCTGGTTCTTTCAAACCTCTTAGACTTGTTCAGAGTCCCACTGAGGGGAACAGAGAAGTCATAGTACACGTTAGTTCATTCAGTCTCTAGGAACAACGAACCCATAATGTTCCATTTTCTTCAGTTTGCAATATGCTTTTAAAATTACAATAATTCAGTCTTAATTCCATGCTAGCATTTACTGCCTGTGGCTACATTCATTCTTATATTTGTTTGTTAAGGACACCTTGCCTTTTTGAAAATTTAACTTTCCATAACCAAATGTATCTTATGTTTAAGAACTATATTTTCATGGCAAAGTGATTTCACTTACAATTTTATCTATTTTGCAAATACATACACAATTATATTATTAAAGTATAGAGAACATAATTATATGCTATATAAATGTTAACTCCTGTAACTTTTATAATAACTCAGTATGATGTTGTCACTACCATTAACACTTATTTTACATGTTAAGACACATAGACCAAGACTATGCAGATGGTATCTATTTCTATGAGGATTTGAACCCAGGCAGTTTTTAACCACTATTCACATCTGGGCATAAATAGAACAAAAAAGACAACCAAAGATAAAGTGTTTTTCTATCTCTAGCCTATGTTTAGACTTTCACAAGCAGATCTTTCATAACATACTCACGTCTGTTTCTTGCCTTTTCAGAAAGAGGCAGCATTGGCTGGTAATGTTAGGATGCCTGGTGTGCACTGTCTCAAGGGCTGCTCAGCTCTGCCACCAGGGTGGTACAGTGTTCTGTGCTCTGCCACTCTCTGATGCTTGGCCATTTGGCCTCTGGTGTTGTCATTGTTCATGTTGTAATGACTGTCTTGGCAAAACATGTATTTCAGCAAAGTCTTTCAGGATTACTTCTTGGTCCAAGAGATTAAACCCATGGGTGCACTTACTTCTAGTCAGGTGCTTGCCTGAGGATCTGGAAAATGGAATCTACCTTTCCCCGTGTCTACAGGATTATGCAGGGCACTTTCCTCTCCAGTCACACTTCAGTCCCAAGGGGAAGACTTTCCAAGGAGTAGAGTACATAGACTATGAAATGTTACTGTTACTTTTAATGTCTTTTTCTTGGTTAGCTTAAAGGTTGACTTCCTTGACTTCAGTCAGTTGTTTTAGAATAATCTGTTCGGGTCTCTGCCTGTCTTGTTTAAAAGCATGCAAAAGCCACTGGGAGTCAAAAAAGAAGTCACTACCTGTGTTCCTCTCTGCTTAGATGTGGAATTTCCATAGACATGGTCTTAGTCTAAGCTGGGATAATGTTACCGTTCCCCAAACCTCACGTGAATATTTTCTTTAGATTCTGTATATAATATACAATTGTAAAGGGCCATACTTTAGTGTGAGTGTGCCCTGAGTGTAAATATGCATTTTTGTCTCTGTCTTTTATCATAAGCTCCTAGAGGATGGGGTCTGGGTCTTAATGGGCAGCAATTGAGCACATTTTAAATAATATTTGCAGCAGCTATAGAGCTGCCCGGGGCAAACAAGCTTTGGCTAGCTTCAGGCTCCAGATGAGCAGAGAAGAGTGAATCTTCAGAGAAGAGTGAATCTACACCAGGGCCTATGGACCCAAGTCCCATGGTTTAAAGTGGGCTAAGAAGAACCAGAGAGCACACCTTTCCTCTGTGAGAGTCTCCATAGAAGCTTTCTAGTCTTAAGAAAAGATTCCTCTAATGGTGGAAGACACCAGGCTTCCAAAGTCATGTGAACTGGCTCTACATTCTCTACCAGCTAGTGTCTCTAGAAGGAACTGTAAGGCGCTTCCTCTACCAATCTCCTCGTCTTCCTCATTAAAAACAGGATCATAATATGACATAATTCCTGACATTTCTGTAGCGCTTTAAAACATCACTCACGAGCTTCCTTATCCAGTGACACAGTCAGTGCAGTAGCCCCGTGCAGACAGTGCCATTCACACTTCACAGCTGAGGAAGCACACAAGGCTAAGCAGCTTCGGAAAGCAACAGAGCCCTGGGGGCCCCCGTCAGTGGAGTGTGGAGAGAAGATTGCATTATTACATTTTTAAAAAGCATATCACACGCTCAGGAAATAATCCATTGGTACACACTGTCATGCAGCAAAGAGAGAAAGGGGAGAGGTACGGAGTCAGGGAGGATGTAGAGATGATCACGTGGGAGGAGCACGTGGGAATGCAAGAAAAACACCGTTGGCTGAGAGCAGTCATGACGGGGAGAGCTGAAGCACGCTTTTCACAAGGTTGGTGGGATTTTTCAAGGACTGTAACGTCTCTCCTCATGTCTTTATCATTCCATTTATTGCCTTCCAGTTTCCCCTTTTTCTGCAAGGAGCAGCAGCAGTAATAGTAAAATAGGTTCCAGTACGTCCAGATGTGGCTGGCTATGAACCTATTGAAAACTACCTATTGGAGATTGGAAAGTGTCACAAATATGGATAGATGGGTCTATGTTGGGCTTTGTTTGTTTGTATTTATGGTGGGGATGACTGAGGGCATTCGATGGGGCTTTGTCAAACATGAGGATGGACCAAAATGCAAGATAAAGGAAGTTAAGATGCATGTGCATCCTAGTGGGAAGGGCTAAGATGAGAGCATTTCTTCCAAAAATGGTCAGAAGCCAGCAAGCCTTGAACACACCTAGATGGAAGACTTCTCATATACTCTAAGATGCAAAGGCATTTTGACAAATTGTCAGACTCAGTGGCTTTCTCCCTGGGTAGGAATGGTTTCTGCCCTGAAATCGCTCAGTATCATGTTTATATTTTCAGGATTTTATGGCCAGCTGCAGACATTCTGCCCCCCGCATTATCCTGATTCCCAAAGAACTGTGCCACCCAGCAACTCCTGCAGTATGGTGCCTTCCTTTGAGGACTGCCTGGTCCCCACGTCCATGGGTCAAGCCGGTTTTGATGTTTTCCACAGAGCATTCTCAACACACTCAGGCATCACAGGTGGGTGTCTGTGGCACAGCCAACGAGACGAGACACGGGCTGCTTTTCTTGCGTCTGGCAGGGACAGTATGGAATCCTCCTGAACTGCCCCCGAGATGCTTCCCATCTTTGCCTTGCTCCCTTCTCATTCTTCCCTTGGGCATTGCTAACCCAGGTGATGAGTTGGGCCACGTTCTTGCTACACTATGGTAATGGTGTGCAGTCTCATCAGCCCTCAAGCTTCCTTCCCTGGCATGGCACTGAGGCTCACATGCCTTCCTAGTCAGGTTCTCCATGCTCTCGGCACATTTCTTCCCTACATATTTACCCTTACCCTGGCGTAAGCTCGCTCTCTGATCCCACGTGACCCTCCTTTGCCTTCTCTGAGTCCTTCTCCGGGGATGTTCTTTCCTTCCTTTACGGTCTGTGAACCCCATTCTCCCCCATACCTCTGCTGTCATCCCCTTTTTCAGGCCATCTTCATCCCTCCCTAAAACACTTTAGATCTGCGAAGGGCATACTTCGTGTTAAGGCACACACTTTAGCCCACTCCATGCAAGCTAGCCTCTCCTCCGGTTCTGTTCCCCAAGGACACGCCTAGAAGGCCTAAGCCACGGTTCCTTCCTCCTTCGCTCCCACCAGCGTCCTGTAAGTGGCAGGGATGCCCTGGCCAGCCTCTGAGGCCACAGGGTGCCGGGACTGACTGCCTGCATTCTTTCTCTTCCAGTGTACGATTTGCCTTCAGCTTCCTCAAGCCTCTTTGGGGAATCTCTTCGCAGTGGCCCTGAAGACCCCACGTTCTTGCAGCTCAGCGCTGTGGACCGCTGTCCCAGCCAGCTCTCCTCTGTGTATACCGAAGGCTGAAAGTTCCCGTGCTTCTCCTGCGCTCTTGGGACCTTTGAGTAACTTGTCACCTCTTATTTTCATACTCTCACAAGCCGTGTAAAGAATGTCAACCAAATCCATGGAGCCAGTACAGTCACTAGGACTGTGGAAGGCCCGACTGGAGGGTCAGACCTGGCCTTCAGAAGTGTTTGCACCTCTTCCAGCTTCTCAATTTGCTGGGCCAGGTTACCAGCAGGTATTTCTTTTCAAAGGGAATTTAGAGTCTCATTTTAAGGATACCTGTTACTTCCAGACCGTCAGCTCTCAAAAGACACCAATGAATATGCACAAGAACGGGATGACCCTTGCTAAAGACTCAGAGAACAACCTAGGCCCCAGGGCAAAGTGTACTGTCTTGCCCATGCTTTCTCTTGTGGCAAAAGTGATGCACAGCCGTGAACGGTGGAGGAAATCCATGTCTTAAGCACGCTATGCCTTGGACTCTCTCAAACTCTGGCTTTACCATGTGTCTTACATAGCCCGCGCTAACTAGTTACTTTTCAGTTGCTTCTCCAATGGCAAAATAAGGTTTTATATTCAGTAACCTTCTTTGGTTTTGAACTTTAAAGACTTGATATTTACATCTACTTTTAAAGGAAAAATATTTAAAGGTTTATTCTTTTGATAGAAGTCATTACCATTTTAATCAGCCCTGGGTACATGTATTTTACCACAGCTATAGCAAGAGTTTAGCCGTTTTGCAGTTTAGTAGAGGTTATCTGAGGGAAACAGAATAGTTAACACACACACACACACACACACACACACACACACACACACACACTCACATTCTCACCTGAGTCCAGGATTATTGCAAGAATCCTCATATGCTGCGTATGGGGTATACACCTAGAACCCCAGCCCTCTTAAGGTACTCTGAGTTTGAAGCTACTCTGGTCTACACAGTGCGTTCCAGTCCAGCCAGGGCTAGATGGCAAAGCCCTGTCTCAAGAAAAATACCTCTCCTGTATGATGGCTCAGTGGTTCCATCTTGGAAACCTTTTCATTTGAAGGGTTCATGCATGGCCTTTGCTCCGTTGTTCTGCCTGGGACAAAACAGGGGACACATTGAGTCACATGTGTGGGTTTGTCCAGAAAGCCAAACTCGGCGCACCTCTTGTCCCCTGTGTCCTCTGTGTGTTTCTGCCCAGTTCCCTGAGGTGATCCTGTCATCTGCCTGTCTTCTCTCTGGCTCCACTCCCTGTGCATACACACTCTCTCCCTTTTCCTGACTGGTCAGACGCGCTGACGATCCACCACATTTGATCAACTCTCGGGAAGGTTCTGAGGAGGCAGGGTTTTGGAACTCGGCTTTGAAGGCCTAGAATTTTTCACAGAGCCTAAAACTATGATGAGCCTAAATAAGACATCATTTTCTAGTGACATTTTTAGAAAAACACTTTAAAAGGCCCCGTGTCCTTAGGGAAAGGGTACACAAACAGGCCAGACTGCACTTCACCTGGTCAGTTCCAACATCCTGGTTTATTCCCATTGTAGAATTTTTTTCTCTTTAAAAAAAGTTGATTTAAATAGAACTAAAGCAAAATTCTTCATGAAACTGGGCTCAGTATCACTTTCAATGCAACAGTTAAACAGCTCAGTGTCAGATGTGGGTCCTGAGACTGTATCCTCATGGGCAGGCCTGTGAGCCTGGCCCCACATCAGAAGAGATCCACTGCGTGTCTTGCTTCCTTCCAAGATGGCACTGTATACTGTATACTGAATGGGGAGATGAAGAACCAAGTATGGGTTCGTTCTCTCTCTCTCTCTCTCTCTCTCTCTCTCTCTCTCTCTCTCTCTCTCTTTCTCTAACAGCACATTAGTTGGTCTGGTGTTGCCAAAGAGGCCATATTCTTGGGGGGGGGGTACTATCTTGCAAGCTTCTAAGCCACAAGACTTCAAATTCTTTCTTCTTCTGAGCTTTAAGGAAGGAACCCTATCAGGCTTCCTCAGCAGTAAGCTCTCAAGCTGCTAGAAACTACCACCCTTCCAGAGCTCCTGAACAGATGAGAGGCACCATGGTCTTACAACCAATCTTTTCTACTCTGCCTTATGGATGTGTATAGGAAAGAGAAGTCATAGCAAGGAATGGAAGCACAGACCATGTGTGACATCTCTCCCTGTAGTGGAGGCATGAGGCCTGGGAGCCAGGCTCTGGACTCATGGTGGCCTTCCATGTGACATTGCTTTTCTGGGTCAACTAAGTAGGAGGGATCCTTGGAGAAACTGTGTCATCAGGGCCTTCTTACTAGGTCAGACCTACCCCAGAGGGACGTTCTTGCTATCAGAAGGCATGAGCAGAGCTAGGTCCCATGTAGCCCCTCAAAGGCCCTGCAGGATATTCCCGGTAGCCACTGGTCTGGGGACAGGGCCTAGAGTCATGACATATACTGGCTCCTTCAGAGTGTTAGGTTCCAGAATTTCTCCTCAGCATGAATGTGTTCTTGGCTCAAAGTTTCATCTGTATTTTGAAACAATGAAAGCAGAGCTTGAAAACATAATTATTCCCGTCCATTCCTAGACCCTTCTAGTCCTGATGGGTAGCCATTTTCATAAACATCCAAATGGAAATTGTCATTCTGCTTTAAAAACAAAATCACAAACAATAAAGACTAGTGCTCCTGAAAACACATACAACCCGAAGACAATTATTTTATTCCATAGTAATAAAAAAGGTCAGTATGACTAGAGACATAGCCCTCATCCATTGTCATAACTCCCTAAAGGAACTACTTCAAAGTGTCACTTGTAATTTACTCTCTGATCGGCACATAAGTGCCATTTAAATATTCCCTGGGCCTGTGAGATATGGTCCTTTACATTGGTCTCCACCACATGACCCAGGGAATTCTTAAGTGGAAAACAAGGTATTTGGTAGACCTCAGCCAAAAGTCTCCTGACAAGAGTGTTGATTACGTTCAGTGTCCTCAAGTGACCATCTGCCAAATGTACTAGTTCACTAATGCAAGCTTAGAACGGGGCTAACCTGTCTCCCTGTCCCAGAGCTCAGGCCCCCTTCCCATCTCTCTATTGCCTGGAAGTATTGACAATGTTCAGTTTTATTATTTGGTGTTTGATTTGATTTGACTGTTTAGATCAATGATGTTATTGCTGTGGATAAAGTAACAGAGACAGAGAAAACCAAACTCATTGGAGAAAATGGCCTGTGTTCAAATGAAGAGATTTATTTTGTACAGAGAAGTGTCCTCTGTGATGTTGCTGACATAAAGCACTTTGGGGGGGAAAAAAGTGGAAATCTGTTTTCCATAAATCACATAGGCCCTTGTACGTTGTTCTATACACTCATGTAGAGAAATGAGCTTCGTATATCATACTGGATATGGGGCCAGTTTGACGGTAGGGGCACATGTGGTGCTTATTGTCGTAAATCTTTTAAGGAATTAGGTACACTTTTTTCTATTAATATGTATAGTTTTACGATTTGTCACAGTTATGTTTCATATAATCATAAGTTATTTTGTCTTGTTTCATGAAGTCCTTTTTTTTTTATGTCAAAAGTAAAATGAAGGGATTGTATACTTGGCACAGAATAAAACTGGAAATAGAGTCTGCCCCTCCTGCCTGAGGCGCTCCTTCAGCGCGTCAGCTTAAAACACAATGGTAACCAGCGTTGTTTGTTTGTTTGTCTTATTGTTCTGTTCTCTTCTGTCACCAACCTCCTCTGTATTGGGGATGGTGATTATAATTAAAAGCAGATGGGGAGGAAGGGGTGTCCAAGGCCAGCTTTAAAATGCCGCATCGCTTTGGGCCAGAACTGAAGCCTGGATTTAATTATAGATATGAGGACGAAATGGCAGTAAAAATGAATGTCTCCCTGAATCCTTTACATGTTGGGAGTGTCCATAAATAAAACATGAAGTTTTATTTCATCACATTTAATTAAAGCTTTTATACATGTTTTATTGGTTATTCTATTAATCCACTTCACAAACTGGTTAAATGTGTTTGGGGGCGGGGGGTGGGTATTTGTGCTTTTTTTTTTTTTTTTTTTTTTTAGTGGAGTGCTACATCATGCCTCAGCAATGCCTCTGGTGCTTGCTATCCCAGGTGCAGGGCTTTCAGCGTGCTGGTGGTGGGAGCGGTGGGTTTTCAACTCCATTTTCATAAAAACCCTTTGAAGGGAGAAGGATACAGCACCAAGGATCAGGGTCAGAATCCCTGGTGCCCTGTGGGGACAGTGGTTGCTGCCCTGGTGTCCTGTTCTCAGGAGGCTACCTAGAACCTTGCTCTACTGTACCTCCTCTATGCCAGTAGCTCTCAGCCTCTGGGGTGATACCCTGCATATCAGACATTTATGATTCATAACAGCAGCAAGATTACAGCTATGAAGTAGCAATGAAGTACTTTTATGGTTGGTGGATCACTACAACACGAACGGTATTAGAGGGCCATAGCGTTAGGAAGGTTGAGAACCACTGATCAATACCCATGGCATCAGGGATGGTGATCTGTATGGTTTGACACCCACCAGCCTACTAGCCAAGCACAGGAACTTAATAAGAGTCACCATATCAGCAGAGAGGGCTGGCACCTGTCTGCAGTCCAAACAAACACTCAGGAAGAAAAGTTATGGTTGTGAGTTTGGGGCCATCCTGAGCTGCATAGTTTAGACCCTGTCTTAAAATCAAAAGGAAATGTTCTTTCCAAAAAGCCTTTGTACAGAGCTGACTTGCTCGCCACCTTGTTAGGACTTAAGATGACTTTAAGAGGAGCCACACGATGGCCTGGTACCTCGTTGGGTTCCTTGAGTTCAGAGAACAAGCACGTGACAGGATGAAGGAAATCCTCAGTTTCCCTAAACACCAGCTGCTGTGGGTGGGACTTGTTCCAACCCCCAGGAGAACAGTCTGGCAATAGGAGAGCGAGTTGGTGGCATGTAGATCCCATGTCCCAGCAATGCCACTCCTCTGCCAAGAGTCTGAAGTCAAGGATATCTCAGATGCAAAATGTCCATAACAGCATTAGCCACAATTGTCCCAAACTAGAAATGACCAAATTACCTGCTGATGGTGAAATGAACCAGTGAACTTTGTCTGAATGACGTAATGAATGACACTCTAAAAAGGTGGGGACAGGGCCAAAGCCACACACAGAAGCTTCCCAAACTTGATTATGAAAAACACCAAAATGAGCGCTCGCTCAGGATGGCTTTATTATAATAGCCACTTTAAAGCAAACAAAACTTAATTACATCGTTTAGGTAGTAGTGCATGCGACAAAGAACAGCAAGGAAAATATTTCTGCAAAGTCCTGACTCTGGGAAGGGCTTTTGAGACACAGAGCTGCTTAGGGACAATGCTTCATCTCTCTGCCCAAGTGCTAGGGTACCCAGGTGTTTGCTTTATAATTATTTTACTGTGCATGTATATTTTACAGTTTTTACTTCAGATAACAGCAGACACCAAGCCTTTCATTCCCCTACTCCTGGGGTCTGTAAACTGCTTCTGCCAAGAGCTGGGTGGTGTATATTTTATATGTGGAGGGCTATCTGGTCTGTTTCACCTACTCTACCACCATAGTTCAAAGCAGCTGTGACAAGGCACAGGCACACAGGTGTGGTGGCGTTCCCATGAAAGTTTATCGCTGCAAGCAAATCTGAAGCCTCCCCCTCATTTTTAGACAGCATCATTAAAGAAAAAAAGTCCAACCATTCCAAAGATTTTTAAAGTACTCTTTTTTTTTTTTTTTTATTTACATTTTTTTTATTATTATTATTTTCTTTATTTACATTTCAAATGCTATCCCGAAAGATTCCCATACCCCTCCCCCCACCTCTGTTCCCCCACCCACCC
>NC_034590.1:139805099-139820378 GCF_900095145.1 Mus pahari | reverse complement strand
GTGTATCCTTTTCTTTTAGGATAAAATGTTCTGTAAATATCTATTAACTCCATTTGTTTCATAACTTCTGTTAGTGTCCACGTGTCTCTGTTCAGTTTTAAAGTACTCTTAATTCATACATTGAACAAAAAAAGGGGGGGATGGGGAGAGGGAGGGACGGAAGGGGAGAGAGAGCTCGAATGAGGGAGCAGTGATGGAGCAGCAGGATTTGGCCTGTGGGCCACAGTGTACTGACCAGCCTCAACTGAGAGAAGATCTCCAGCCCATCCCATAAATATCCAAAGAAAGCTACAGCGCACTCCTCTGGTACCTTGGGTCCTATTCCTAGGGGGAATCTATGAGTTCCGTTGAGTGAGCTTTTCTTTGTTTAGATCTTGGGTTCTGCTGCTCCCCCTCCCCGGGATGCAGATGAATGCTGAGAGCCGGGTGCCTTTTGACTTTATCTCTGGACTTAACATTTTTAATAAAAGAAACTGGGCATACAGAAATCTGTGAGAACTGGAAAATGAGCACCCATTCTTTCCAAGCTAACCAAATATTTGCTGGATCTTGGCAGCCATAGCCAACCTTTCTCCTCTGAAATGCTGAGAGGTTATAAGTAATGGATGCCTTCATTTTTCTCAGGCCACAGTGCTTATGAGAAACTGGAACTGCCTCAAAACCTTCAGGGGAAAGAGCAATAGGTGCCCATGAGGGAGGGAGATGAAGCCCAGTGGTAGAAGGCAGGCTCTGAACAAGAAAGACCCCGCCTTCCATCAATAGGAAGCCATGGTAGCACAGCCAGGGAATCACTGACCACTGGGGAGCTGTGGGTAGACTGAGCATATGAATTCCTCACCACCACCACCATCCCCAACTTCTGCCCCCAAAGGCCTCTGTTTTTCCCATAATACCTAACTCCCTAATTCCAGAGCATACTGCCAATTTGCAGTAAATTTACACAGGCAAATGTGAACGTTTCTCCTTGTATCTCTAGCTGGTGGCAAAATTGGTACTTTATAAAACTATGGATTTTCTCCAATGCAGAGTCATTTGCTTAGTTAATACTAAGTCCTCATTAGCAGGCCTTCCTGCTCGAGTGAGTTAGTTTTGTGTGCTTGAGTTTGTGGATCATATGGTGTTGAGAGCAAACTATTTGGAATTTGGGGGCAAAAAAGCTCAGCATTTATTGTAACCAGAAAAAAAAGCCTGAAAGAATTGCCGGTCGTCTCATTTGATGCAGGAGGAAACAGGTTACTTCCTCTCAGTCGCTCATGTGTTCTTCATTCTTACATGCGACATTTATTGTATATCAACTGTATATAAAATAAAATGAGGTGACTCATCTTCAAAGAACTAAAGGTTTTAAGACTCAGCCATAGAAAGTACTGCCCAGGATTTTTTTTTTATTTTTAACTGCACATTTTCTGGGACCAGCATGACTGATGGCTGCAATCAATGCCATGGACATACATGGTAGAAAGACGAGGGGACTCCAGAGTTGCTACCAGACCTCCACAGGTAGTGTGGCCCTCCCTCACACAAGCAAATTCACTAATATCAAATTGATCTTTCAAGTAATGGGTAAAATGCATATTTTAGAAGTATCAAATGTATAGGGCGACGCTGAGGGGAAATCCTAGCCAAAAGGGGCCACCCAAATGTTAATAAAGGTCTCCAGGTGGCTGCTTGTGCAGGCCACCATTGACTGCCTTTGATACAGTGGATGCTGAGTATTTCAAAGACACTATGGGAAGCTCACAGAGAGGGGGCCCTAGTTGTTGCCTAGAGAAAGAGGAGGTGGAGCCAGAATTGCCTGTGAGAAGTAGGGGTGTGGGGACTAATCCTGAAGGATGAATAGCCCTTCAGTTGGCAAGGGAAGGCATTCCGAATGTTAACCAGTGGGATGGAGATAGCTCCTCAGCTCAGAGGGATTCTTCCATGACTGCCAGCCCAGACCTGCAGGACACTGGCTCCCCTATCAGCAACAGATGTCCAGTTCCCAGTTACTTAACACAGCAGGGTCACTATGGAATTACTTAGGAGAAGATAGGTCACTTTGACCTGTCTTCAGGACCACTCAAAGCCTTCACCACATTAAATGTGCACTGGGACTCACCAAGGGAGAATCTGAACAGCACAGTTTATAAATGAAGAAAGCAACTCCCCACCCAGAAAGCACCTTGTTAGTACTATGGAAACAGTCTAGTGCTTCCTTTAAAAAGTTCAACTTGTCATTCAGAAAGATTGAAAGCAGAGACTCAGATGCAGCCATGCACAGCATAGGATGGTCTGTCTGGTCAACAGTGGGCCTCATGCCCAAAGGACATCCCATGAGGTTCAAATGAAGCTCACAGCCTCCTGTTGCCTAGTGCGCTGTGACCAGCTGAGGCCATCCGGGCAAGAGTACCCACATGTTTGTGGTGATGCTAATGTGAGTAAACCCATCAAATAAAAGCATAGCACATATTATGCTAATGCAAATTATACTTGATAATGAATGGCTGATTTGTTTATGTATTTGCTATATTTCTATTATTTTAGAGTGGATGCTTTATACTTATTTTAAATTTGACGCTAAACCTGTTGTTTCTTTGGCAGTGGTCTCATTAAACATAGGTATTGCGCAACTGCATCCCGAGGCCATGTGGAGTGGTTGACTTTTATCATGTAGATCTGTGTAAGTGCATTCTGATAAATGCTGGCCCAAGGACAAATTCACCTAACTGCAGTTCTCAGAGCATATCATTGACGTTACTGGTACATGACTATATTTGTACTAATGTTCATTCTAGCTTTATCCAAAAAAAAAAAAAATACGAAAGGTAAAAATCAATTAAAACACCTAACAACAGATAGATAAATGAAGCATCTTAAAGTTATAAAATGGAATACCATCCAGCCTTAAAATGGAAGGAAATTAGGATACATGATGAACCATGGTCCCACCTCAAAGATGTTATGCTAAGTGAAATAATTCAGACACAAAAGAATGTGTTCTATGGGAGTCACCTAGCATAGTCTTCCTGTGAGGGTGGGAGGGCAATGGAGAGCTACTACTCAATATGTGCAGAATTTGTATTTCAGAAGATAAAGATGTTCTGTGGGTGGATAATGTACGGTGCACAGTGTTATGAATGTGTACCTACTGAACTATGTACTTAAAGTGCTAAATTGATGCTATGTTCATCTTACCACTTGAGTACAATGATAGTGTAGGCAGAACACATCTTAGGATGCCAGCAGACAATAAAATTGTAAAAGCACTTTGTTTGGCAGCGTTCTTGGGATGCGCTTTAGAAAATCCCCCACCCTGGGAGTGGGTGGGAGTTGAGTCCAAGGTAGAGCGGTAGCTGCTCCTGATAGGGGGAAATGGTTGCTGTAAATGGCCTCTGGCTTTCTGAGGGGGAGGACACAAAGCCGAAGAAGCAATAGGATGATGGTTCAGGCAGGCCACACAATGGAGTGGTGTGATTGCTCTGGATCTTAGGGTACTGAAAGGAGGGAAGGCAGAAAGGAGAGAACTGGATACTGAAGGAGCAGTTGGAAAACGAGGGGACCTTCAAGCAGCATCACTTACTCAAGTGATCTCTATCATCAAAGGTAGACCAGCAGACCAGTGCTCCTGCCACCAAGCCTCATCCCCAGCCCTCAGCACACATTGTTGAGGTTATTTCCACTGAAGCCTCCTCTGTGCCATTGTCCAGCTACATGGGCACACTCACTGTCCATGGGATTTCAGGATCTGAGCAGTTCCTCCTGTGGTTGCCATAGCATATTGCTCCACTGCAACAATGCTAAGACTGCTTCCTGAAGATGAGGAGGTTCTCTTTTTATTTCTCCCCAGAAAGGGTACCAGCTTGGATGCCAGGCTGCTGTCTATATGTTTCTGCTGCCCCATGTAGCTCTTAAACTACACTGATCTGAACTCATTGCTTCTTAGAGATGGGACTTAGCTCATCTCACCAGCAATAAGGTAAGTTCATCAAATACTCTCTAAAGGGTCGTTGATCTCTTAAACGTCATGGATTCTGCAACCCAAGTGGAGTGATCTCTTATGAGGAAAGGCTGATAAAGACTAGTTCTGATGTCTGGACTCAGCAGTGTTGAGGAGATGAGCTGACCGAGTCTACTGACACACAATCCTCCAAGGTTGATGACTACAAAGCCTGCAGAGGCTCTACTCACCGTGTGGCACACAAGTGAGTCTTCAGCTCCTCTGTGCCATCAGAAAAATATAGTAGCACCTTCAGGAACAGCAAAAAGGTCTCCTGTGCTAGGTTCTGTGTCACTGGGCTCCACTAGGGCCATCTTCCATTCCATCCTTTACAGGGGGACTTCACATAGACAAAACACTATAAAACATATTTTCCTTTTCCTTCTGGACTCACTCTAGGTCCCTACTGAGAAATCCCTGTCCAAATGGCCCTATGCTACTTCCAGGGCCAGAGCTGGCTTCATTCTCAAATCCATTCTCTCCAGAGTGGATCAGATCTCCTGAGCATGTACATCCTGGGGCCCAAGGAACTGCCACAAAGTGGTTCTGTATGAGCTCAAAGATGGGTGCGATCAGTGTGGAGGGGACATGTGCAAATGAAATGTCATCATGGTTGCAAACAGCCATTGTTTGAAGACAAGGATGATGGGTACAAGCAGGAGGCTGGGTTCTAGCTCTCCACGATGCCATTATGTTCTAGCATTGAATTTTAAAGAAGCTATCATTATGCAAAAGAAAACCTGGTACTTCACTTTGGAAGCTTGTTGTTGAAGGCTTGCTCCCCAGACTGTGGCCCTGCTTGGAAAACAATGGAACCTTAGTAGGTAGGGCCTGTTAGATGGAAGTTAAATCACGGGTTGAGTGCCCTGAAAAGGGAGGTTAGGACCTATACTGGCTGATTGTATGATAGATTCTAGAGCCATCTGAGAGGAGGGAGCCTCAGTTAAAAAAAAAAAAAAAAGTTCTCCATAAGATCAGGCTGTAGGCAAGCTTGTAAAGGCATTGTCTTAATCAGCAATTGATGAGGGAGTGCTAAGCCCATTGTGAGTAGGGTGGCCCTGGGTTTTATAAGAAACAAGGTTGACCTATAGGAGGAACAGCAATATGAACTAACCAGTACCCCCAGAGCTCATGTCTCTAGCTGCATATATAGCAGAAGATGGCCTAGTCGGCCATCATTAGGAAGAGAGACCCTTTGGTCTTGCAAAATTTATATGACCCAGTACAGGGGAATGCCAGGGCCAAGAAGTGGGAATGAGTGGGTAGGGGAGCAGNGGGGGGGAGGTTATAGGGGACTTTCGGGATAGCATTTGAAATGTAAATGAAGAAAATACCTAATAAAAATTGAAAAAATAAATAAAAAAAGAGGGTTGAGCAAACAATAAGTAATTGAGCAAGCCAGTAAGTTGTTCGTCCCCAAACATACACACACACACACACACACACACACACTCACACACGATCTCTGCATCTGCTTTTGCCTTCAGGCTCCTGCCCTGTGAGTTCCTGTTCTGACTTCCCTCATCGATGCACTATGATGTAGAAATATAAGACAAGCCCTTTCTTTCCCAAGTTATGTTGGTCATGGTAATTCATCATGGTAATAGAAACCCTAAGTGGGACATAAATTGTTACCAGGATGGTGGAGCATTGCTATGACAGACCTCATCATGAGGTTTTGGGGAGGATTGTGGAAGCACCTTGGAATTTGGGGCAAGAAAAGCCATTGAGTGTTCGGCACTTGGTGAGTTGTTCACCATGGGATCTTGGAAGAGAAGAATGCTGAGAACAGTGTTATGGAGTATAGAAGCCTGGCTTATGAAGTTTCAGAGGAAAGCAAGAACTCTATGCGAGCATCTTTGTGAAGAATCTGAGGTGTCTGGTCAACTGCAGTGGAAGAATTGCTTGTGGTTAATAAGAGACAAGGACAACTGAAATGAAACTTGCTTTGCAGAGACAAGAGGTGCTGGTTGGCTGGAAACTGAGAAATTAGTGGAGATTAAGAACAGACTAGCATCATTGACATTGGGGTGAAATAACTGAAGCTGTGGTGGGCAACGTTCTATTGCCTTCTGGCAGCTGAGATTGATAGCGTAAGAGTCACCCAGGTGGTACTGGTTTTGAAGGCATGAAGGTCATGAAGAACAGCTGGAACCCGGCTCTGTGAGAGATCAGGAGAGGCCATTGGTGAAGGTGAACCCTCAGTAACAGTTGAAAGCCCAAGATTGAAGGGGTCATGGAGAAAGCTGAGGCTTAGTACCATGAAGAAAGTTCAGGAGAAGCTGTTAGTGAACATGCAGCCCAGTTGTAGCAGAAGACCTGCAGCAGTCATTGAGTGGAGCTGACCTGAGCTTAAAAGACAAGCTACGTATGTTAGAGAGGGTGCAATCAAAGGGAGTCTTGACCCAAGGTCTTTGGACAAGTCCATAGATGCTGAGTAGACTCAGACACTGGATATTGAGTGATTTACACAGTGGGAGTGATTTTGTTTTGATTTGATTGTGACTGCCGTTTCTTCCCTCATGGAGCAAGAAAATATTTAAGTCGCTATCTTATGTTATAGGAGCCCACATTTGAGATACATTAGATTTTAAGTCTTTGGATTTTAAGCCTTGATATTTTAAACATACTGAACTTTTAATGGCTATGGGACCTTTTTCACTTTATAAAGTATTTTATATTAGGAGGTCCTATAATTGTGTGATCTTGGGGATGAGCAAGAAAGGAAAGGTTGTGGCGTAACAGTGGTGTGTTTGTGTGTCAGGGTGACAAGGGGCCAGTTGTGCTAGCTAGCTGTATATTGATTTGACACAGGCTAGAGTCACTGGGGAGAAGGAAACATCCCTTGATGAAATGCCTCCAGATCAGGCTGGAAGACTTCCTTTTCTTTTCTTCAGATGATCACTAAAGTAAAACATTTTCTGCAAGTTTCCAAATAAGCCTAATGATTGATTGGTCTCTGAAGGTCTTTATAGATGGTTATCTTGGCTCAGAGTTATAAACCAGTGGGCCCTCTATATCTGGTGCAGGCCCCTGTTAGCCCTGTGCTTGCTGCAACAGACTGTGAGTTATAAGAACCTTTCTCAGTTCATTCAGAAGAACTGCATTCCAGAATCAATCTCTCTCTCTCTCTCTCTCTCTCTCTCTCTCTCTCTCTCTCTCTCTCTTTCTCCATAATATCTGGCAATGCATCTCTGTATTTCTTTGTTTCTCATCTGCTGAAGGGGAAAACCTCTCTCATGATGGCTGAGTCAAGCAGAATATCACTTGGGGTCATTTTATTGTTACTTTATTTTATACCTAGTATTTGGTTTTACTCTAGGTCTCTGGGCTATCGACTCTAGTCTCTGGATTTTGGTCAGCCAATCAGTGTCAGAAATGGGTTCCATCTCATAGACAGGGCCTTAAGTCAAATCAGTCATTGGCTAGATACATCCACAAGCCAATTTACCTTAGCATATTTTTCAGGCAGTGAAAAATTTAGGTCAAAGGTTTTGTAGCTGGGTTTTTGTTCATGCTTCTCTTTTGGTAGCCTCAGAGAACTCTCCCAGTACCAAAGAACATGCGGGTGAAGGTTCTATGTACACCCTAGCTCTACCTCTCCATATTAATGAGTTGTATGGGTGTTGTCTTAAGTATTGGACCTTGCTGTCAGTTGTAGACAACAGCCTATTTTCAATGCCTGGGTTGTTTCTGGCTTTCCATGAGACCCCTTGTGCCAACAACTCAAATGGGTGTCACCCAGTCCTGATATTGGAAGCTTCCTCATTATTTGGAAACTTCATTAGGACTGGTAAGGCATTTTCTTAATTAGTGATTGACGTGCGGGTCTGGATGGAGCCTTCCAAGAACTGGTGGTCCTGGGCTCTACAAGAACGTGAGATGTTTGAGTTCCTGTCCTGATTTCCTTCAGTGATAGACTACAATGTAGATGCGTAAGCTACATGAGCCCTTTCCTTCCCACTAAGTTACTTTGGTCATGGATTTAATCACAGCAATAGAAACTAAAGTTCTACCTCTTTTCTCTTTGCTACCTGACACTTTGAGATAATCAGCTTTGTTCCACTGTTCACCCCCACACATGCACAGGCACACAGACATGTACACACACACACACACACACACACACACACACACACATAAAAATAAAATAGAATAAAATAAAATAAAATGTTGTTTCACCACAGGCACCCAAACAATCACCCAACTGACCGAAACCTGAAACCATGGAAACTACAGGCCAAGAAAAACTCTCTTCTCTTTAAGATGATTCTGTCAGGTGTTTGTCACAGAGTAGGAAAGCTAAGTTTACAGGGTGTTTGCAAAGTATATTTATTGAGATTAAATGTAATTTCATTTAATACGTGTGCATAGCTTGCTTTTTTTTTTTTTTATTATTTCCAAACTTACCCCAGGTTGTATAAATACTAGCAAGCCTGGGATAAGCTTTGGGGACTTAGAGTCAATACCCATCAATAGTAGGAGAGAAGACATTTGGTACAGATGCTCAAGTCCACTAAACTTCACTAAGAAACTGTCACAGGGCTCAGATGCCTTGTCAGTAGCCAGACAGCCAAAGCACACCGTGAACATTTGCAGTAGTCTCACAGTTCTCCAGATAAAGCACAGATTGTTGTTTGTAACTCACGGGCTTCCTGGTTTGGTGGTACTCTACCATCAACAGTGAACATCTGCAGAGCATATTCTCGTGCAGGGTACCCAGACCGTGTGCCCAGCCCAGTCTTTCTGTTATCTGTGTATTTGTGTATTTAGCACAACCATGCAACCAGAGAGTTCTTTTCTGGAATGTCCCTTCCCCTATTCTAAATGGGCATGGCATGACACAGTGAGCTAGCTGTCTCTCTGGGTTTCTGTGGGACACATTTGTGTGACTCAGCCACACAGCTGGGCCTTCAGTCATCAGCTTCAAATCAACTTCTTTTGTAATTCTTATGCTGTCTTCTATGGACCTTTTCAAAGGGCCAGATTCTCATCACCAGACAGTTTACAGGCAAGGCCAGAGATCCATGGTGGATGAGAAGCAGTTGTGCTCCAAGCCCCTGTGGCTTTCTGAGAAATTCAGGGTTCAGTTTGCTGTACAGTGTGCAATCCGGGTGCCTCCTTGAATATCTCAGTATAACTGAAATGATAATGGCATATTCACAGTTATGGCTATGTGACCCATCTGGGGGTCATTTCCTTTGGACCTGTCCCTTCTGGGACCTTAGCCTTTATTAAAACGTGGCCCCAGTGAGCTATCAATGCTCACAGTGCCTGCTGTAGGCAAGGTTTATTGGTTCCATTCTCTATTTTACAAGAGATTGTAGGTCACCTGGCTGGGCCCTGGCCCACTGGTCTAAGATCACTGCCACTACACCACAGAAACAACACGAGGACAGGGTGGTATTGTGTGATGTTGAGAGCACTGGTCTAGGAGGCTAGAGATCAGCCTCTAGTGAGGTGACTGTCACCAGGCCATTTGAGACAGAAGCTTTAGCTCCAGAGTGAGGTGGCCTCAGAATTCATCCTTCTCCATCTAAGCAAATTATTTACTTGTCGAGCAAACCAGACACTCTACTCAGTGAGGATTATCTACACTCACCTCGTGGTTGCTTCTTAGTAATATGGACTCTCCCGCCACAAATGAAAAATGCAAAGAGTTGAAGTAGAAGATGCATCCTGTCCAGACAAGTATTTGTGGTACCATTTTCTCTAGGATCCATGATTTATTTCCCCCACTGGGCCGTTTTCCTTCTCAGTCTAGCTGTCTCCACTCAAGAGTTTCTAGGAAATGCGCTACTCACCTTTCCTACCCATAAGCAACTTTGTTGCCAGGCCCAGTTAACGCAGCTATCAGTTCTGTGACTCACCAAGATGATGTAAGCTGCTTGGGACGGGAAAGCTTGATCTCCATACTGCCTTCTCTCTGGCAGTTGGAGAACTCTGACGTCAGAAGGCATGCTACCCCGAATCCTAGAAGCCACAACAGTCCTGCAAGCAAGAGAGCCTGTAGCCGCCTGGGTCAGTGACCAGGCATACTCTCCCAGTCACATGACCCCCGATGTTCACCTCCAGACAGTGTAGAGAGTGGAGTAGCAGAGGAAGAGCCAACCTTTCAGAATATGAGAGAGAAATTCGGCACACCAGACTAAAAGCAGCTCTGGATCCTAAGACACAAAAGCCCGCTGGTGCTTGCCTGCATTGAGAAGAGAGTTAATGACGAGACAGTCAGAAATGGGACTGAAAACTGCTCAATGCATTCACATTCCAGTGCTCCTTCCCTTCGGGTCTCCTTCCCTATCCTTGTTCTCATCTCTCCCTGCATCGGCCTGCTGCTAGTCATGTCTCCTCACAGCCTTACCTCCCCCTTTTCTCTGATCTATGTAACCTGCAAATGATGACCATCCTACGTCCCCAGGCTTAACTAATATTAAAGGAGAAGAGATAACCAGTCAGCTGTTCTCTGCATATCCGTATACACGTCTGTAGAAATAGATGCATATACAGAAAATGTAGACAAAGACATAGATTTAAGTAGGCATCTTATTCATCTGGACTTAAAACCACGAAGGGTTCTGTGGCACCTGACATGGCCCAGGGAGTCAGCTGGTGTCTAATCTCTCCCAAGCACTTAGTACCCTAGCTAATGGCATTTCCCACAGTGAATGAGAAAGAAGAATTCAGGGTGTCTGTAATCCTGGAACGTTTCCTAAAGGCTCTGTGGTAGCCTTGTGAATGGGGACACACAGAGAGTCAGAATCTTGATGCCCTGTGAATCTAAGACTGCCACATACCACACATGATAGATGGATAATGACCCAGTCATCAAAACCTGAGTTGCCTGAGTCATCGTTGAAATCTTGCTCCTGAGTCCTTCTCCTTGTTTTGCTGACTTTATGCTGTTAGGAGAGGCGCCAACTCAGACCTGAGTCATTATCTGTGAGATTTCCCCAAGGGCCGCCTACACAGTGCAGCAGCTCGTGCCTGGCGTGGCTTGTCTTCCATTGCATTATTTTCAGAGGACCATTGTACTGAGGAGCATCAGGATGGAGCTGATAATACTCTTGAGTGTCCAGGGTGAGAGCAGCAAATATGGCATTCGTTTGCATTTTCCCATTGCTCTTACCTGGAATTCGTTATAAATAGTTCTGACTAGATAACTATCCATGCACCACTGATTTTCCCACTTATTAACATCTCAGGAATTCCACATGGTCCTTCCAATGAGCTCTTAAATTCCCATCCATCAGATTTATCGCGTCCAACAGCATTCCATTAAACTGATCTTTATTTCTGAGAATATATGGTATCATTCTAATATTTTACTCATACGACTCCCACAAGTTCTTAGGCTTGTTCAGAGACACATTGTCTCCTCGATCTTTATTAACTTTTCTGAAGAGTCAAAAATCGCATTATAAAATATTCCCATAATCGAATGGGCCGGAACAAATTCTTATCTACTCAATGGTTCTTAACCTGTGGGTCGAGACACTTTATCAGATATCCTGCATATCAGATATTTACACTAAAATTCATAACAGTAGCAAAATTACAGTTATGAAGTGGCAACAAAAATAATGTTATGTTTGGGGGTCACCACAACATGAGGAACCGTATTAAAGGGTTGCAGAGCTAGGAAGGTTGAGAACCACTGCTCTACCTTAACACAGTGACAGGAACATCAATGCTTCTATTTAAGGTAGTGCTGGCAATGCTACATAGCAGACTGGGGTCACAACAGAGGAAACCAGGGCTCCCTGCCTTGATAGGCAACTATGCTGGGTTGCTGGGTTCTCATATCAAAAGCAAATCGATAGAAAATTAAAATCAGAGGGAAATGCAGATTATGGAAATAGCAACACCATCCGAAACCCCAAGGAACTCTGGAAGATTTTGTAGTTGGTGTCAAACCAGTGACATATGGGATGTAAGCCCTGTGGGAGGGAAATTACCAAGTTCCTGAAGAAGGATTCCCATGTGTGATGAGACTGGCTGTTGCTTGTCACTTTGCATTGCTCTAGGGCCAGGCTTGCCTATCTTCTCATTCAGAATTAAAGTTCTCCACTGCGAGCTCATAGACACGTGATAGGGCAGTCCTATTAGAATGACGATTGGTGCAGACTACTGGGGGTAACCGTTGATTGGCCAGAATTCTTCATATCTGTATCCTACTTCTACTTAAACATAGGTTGTGGCTGCTACCTCTTTCAGCACTGTTTTGGCCTGAAGATTTAAGGTTAAAACCCTTGGGAAGATTGTTTGGTGAAATGGAATAGGGACATCCTTGTGGAGATGGGGGTGGGGGGAGGGGAGGGACCGGGTGTGGAACAGTCAGAAGGTGGATGGAAGAGGAATAAAATGTAAAAAAAAAAAAAAAAAAAATTAAATAAATTTTTTTTTAAAAAGGAATTAATTTCTGAAAGGCAAAAAAAAAAAAATGCTTCTACTATGTGAAACTCAATGAAATCACTAAACATAAAAATACTGAAATAGGTGTAAAATACAACAATAGAATATTACCAAGTGGAAGCCGATACAGCAATCTTAGTTGTATCAGATATCATTTATGATAAATATTAGAAGGGACAAATAATGCAAGTATAAGAAACTAAATCAATGAGATGTTTGTTGTAATGTAATATATATTAAATAAACATAAATATTACATATTTAAAATATGCCAAATAACAACTGATAAAACTGAAGTGGGACTAGCCAAGTAATGTTAGTTGAACATTTTAGAATTCCACTTTCAGAAACCAAAGTTGATAGCTGGAGCAGAAAACATGAAATCTTTTTTTTTTGTTTGTTTGTTTGGTTGGTTGGTTTGGTTTGGTTTTTTTATTTTGTTTTGTTTTTCGAGACAGGGTTTCTCTGTGTAGCTCTGGCTGTCCTGGAACTCACTTTGTAGACCAGGCTGGCCTTGAATTCAGAAATCCGCCTGCCTCTGCCTCCCGAGTGCTGGGATTAAAGGCGTGCGCCACCACGCCCAGCTCGAAAACATGAAATCTTGATCAAAGATGCATTACAATAGGTGATCTTGTGCTGGTGCACCCAAGATGCTATGGCATGCAGGAATAGAATTCACACTTTGTCTATCGTCATACAGAGGCAATTTATAAATGTGAGCCTTGATGGTAGCCAGTTGGCTTGGTGTCATCAGGATGCCTTAAACCAATGGAAACTTTGTATCACAAGTTTTTTCACAATGACTAGCACTGGGAAAAGTATTGTGCTTGTACTTCACAGTTTCATCTGGAAGTAACAGAGTCTCATTCTTATACCATTGATTAAAGAATTAACAGCAGTGTCACTTGAAAGGTAAGTATGATTGGTTAAGATATTCCCAGGTTAGTAATGAATAGCTGCGGGCATGTCTGTGCTAACAATTAAATCAGAAGGGCTATGACCTAATGAATGGATTAATATCTTCGTGGATTCACAGATGATCACTCTAATGGGAGGTGGTGAAAGAGAGAAGGTAGGGCATAGGTGGAAGAAGAGGCCACTGAGGAGCTGGCCTTGGGGGCTCTGCCTTGCCCTGGCCCTCCCATGTCTTTTCTCTCTTTTCAGGATGCCTCAGTGTGATCTGATCTGCTGGTACTGCCACCCCTCCCCACCATGATGGACTGACATCATCTGAAACCATGAGCCAAAATAATTCCCTCCTCCCTTAAGCTGTATCTATCAGGCATTTGGCCAGAGTGGTGAGAAAAGCAGCCGGCTCCGCAGGGAAATTGAATTTACTGAAAAGCCTGCTACCTGTGGCGGCAGCAGTTTCTACCAGTGATAATTCAGTGAAGTAGGTCAAAGCATTCATGTAGCAAAATAGAATCTCTTCAAAAAAAAATTCTGAATAAACAAGACAAAGCAAATGTAAGGCATTTATATTAATATAAAATGCATGCACCTATGAAATGCATGTACATGTCAGACACATTAGAATGGGTGTTTGTAAGAGAGAGGAAAATACAATAGGGTATGCAGAGACGAATGCATAAATCAGTTAATAAAGGCCAATGGGTCAGTAATAAGGTGTGCTAAAAATGAGAGACCGAAGTTTACTCTAACCTCTGACAGTGGGTGGTGATAGTTGTTTTAAGGTATAGAACTTAGCTTAGAAAAGAGTGGGTTCCATCATTTTGGAATGACATTACTGACTCCAGAGAGGACCTAAAAGAATACAAAAATGATTAGAATTAAAAACACATAGAAATTATTAGAATGGGTAAGTGTTTCATAGTCCCCAATAAAAATCACCGTGAATGGGTCTGTTCCATTTCACTAGCCAGCACTCAGATAATATTTCAGAAAGGGTCTCCTCCAGTGGGATTTTTAAGCAACATGAAAGGTCTGGAATGCAGTTAACTCAGTGTGGAGAGATGTTAATGGAGAAATGGTAGGATTTTCTTCCAAGTGTCTAAAAAGAAGTTAAATAAATGAAAATAAATGCCATGTCTTATGGGTTAGAAGATTTGGAAATCAGTCACCTGTTATCACAATCTTGATCTCTATCTTCCTATCTTTAATACAATCTGAATTTTAAAATCTCAACAAGTCTTTGTGGGTAGACGGTTATAGGAGGGGAAAGTTGTTGTATTGACACCAATGACGCAAAAATAATCTTGAAAGGAGAAAGGGTGAAAGAGAAGTAGGAAGGAGGAGGAGGAGGAGGAGGGGCAGGAGGAGGGAAAGGAGGAGGAAGAGGAGGAGGAAGAGGAGGAGGGGCAGGAGGAGGGAGAGGAGGAGGAGGGGCAGGAGGAGGAAGAGGAGGAGGGGCAGGAGGAGGAAAAGTGAAGGGAAGACAGAAAGGAGGAGAAAGGAGTCACAGGGCTGTGATTAGCCACCTTCTTGAATAGTAAGAGTTATTACAATGTTCTATTTGCAAAGAAAAGACGGGGACAGAGCTAAGAAACAGACTTACACCCATAGAGGAACAATCCATAACTCATGGACTCCGTGCAGACACAATGACATTAAATAGTGCTGGGAAATCTAGAACGGGACCCTTATTTTGAGAAGTTTCAGCATTTCAGGCTTCACGCGGATCCCTTTGGAGTCTTTGATGCATCTGGAGGTGATTTTTGTGCAGTGATAGATACGGATCTGACTTCGTTCTTCTGCATTTGCACGTCTAGATTCCCCAGCACCATTGGTTAAAGATGCTGTCTTTCCCTTTAATCCCAGCCCTCGGGAGGCAGAGGCAGGCGGATTTCTGAGTTCGAGCCCAGCCTGGTTCCAGGACAGCCAGGTCTATAAAGAGAAACCCTGTCTCAAAAAAAAAAAAAAAAAAAAAAAAA
>NC_034590.1:139778921-139804877 GCF_900095145.1 Mus pahari | reverse complement strand
TAACCCCTCCCCCAGCATTCTTCTTTTAGCTAAGGATGCCTTTGGCTATCTGGCATCCTTTATGCTTTGATATGGCTTTTAGGCCTTTTTTTTTTTTTTCTGTTTATTATGAAATTTTTTTTTTTTTTTTTTTTTTAGAAAAAATGTCATCTGTAAACTGATATTGATAGTATGGTTATTTCACAATATTAATTATACCAATCCATGAATATGGAAGGTTCCACATTTGAGTGTCTTCTTCATTCTCTTTCCCCAGAAATTTAAAGTTCTTTAAGAGGCCTCTCATTGCCCTGGTCAGGTTATGTGTATATATGAGGCCATTGTGGTAAGGAAGGCCTTTATGACCTCTTTATCGGTGACATAAAAAGCTGATTGATCTCATACCATAAACCAAAACTATAAATCTCAGCAGGAGTTATGTATGAAAGACTAAACCTTATTATAGGAGAATAACCTTGTGATACATGGAAACAAAGCCAGATAGTGCAAACCATAGAAGAGAAACATTCTCTCAATTTAATATACATATTCCAGATTCCTGAGGAAAATGCAAAGAGAAACTGTAAATATGAAGCAATTATTCACAACATACGAGGTCAACAAAATGATAGTATTTAGAATAAATGAAACATAAGAAAACAATTACAGGTGAGGGTCGGGCAAAATTTTTAATTGACAGCTAAAAGAAACTCAAATGGGCAGTGAACTTCTAGAAGGCTCTTCAGGCAAATTATGAACCAAACAATTGCAACCCAGCACACCAACCTGGGAGAATTTTAACTATATGTCAAAGCATTCCAAAGGCTACTCTTATCAAGCTGGGGGGAAGACAAGCAACGAGAACGCTTCTCCTGTGTCAGGAGGAGTGTAGACAGGTACGAATTACCTATAAAATTAACATGCAGGCACCCAACCACTCAGCAACTCCCCTCACCTTGTATCCTGGAGCAGTTCTTACCTGTGACCAAAAGACAAAGAAGATTCAGGGCAGCATCGCAAAGATTGAAAGTGTGAGAAGCAAGCCGTGGGTTATAGCATGTGCGAACTATTCATACAAAGGAATCCCGTGCACTAGTAGGCTGTGAGCTCTGGCTGAATGCAACAGAAACGATTCTCAGGGGTGTTCTGACTTTTAAAAAAGCAAGTCAAAAAACCATCCTCATAATAATCCCACTCAAGGAGAGAGATGTAGAAAAATAAAATATAAGCTAATTGACATGTTAGGAAGATTGAAAAGAACACAGGGAGTCTAGGATCCTACAAAAGTAAACACTGGGGATGTTTTATTTCTGTGAGTTGAGTGATAGATCAGAGGATCATTGGTAGTATTTGTAAAATATGTCTATGTACTCAGTAAGTATACTTTAAAATTTTTACATTCAGTTTAAAAAGAGAACATCTTCGATATGGCATCAAGGGGAAAGATCTTTGCTAGGGCATACTGTTCATATTTCCTGTTAGAGGCAGTGCTGTTTGGGACAGATTCACAGCTCTGCCCAGGTCTTTTGCAGTTTTAAATTCTCACTTGTGCAGTCTCTGCTATGCTGCCAAGTGCCTAGTCTTCCCAAGCTAAGAGGAGAGGGGCGCGACTGTTTAGCAGATGCCCTTGCTCTTGTGCATGGAGTAGGATTTCATTGCTCATGGTGCCTCCGCACTCTCGCTCCTTCCCACCCTGGGTGGTCTGAGTGTGGTGACTTCTGGCTCTGCTTCTGAGAAGCCTCTTGCCCCTGGCCATGCTCAACAGGCCCCTCCACACCAGACCATCATTCCCTCCACCGTATCCTTTTCTGCTGCGAGACCACTGTACATCAGCACCCTTATACTTCCACCTTTGCTTCTGCTTTCTGTCTGCTACAATCTGTCCCTGAAACTGTCAGTGGCTTATTATCAAACCAGCACACTGCAAATTCTTCCTATTTGTGTCAATGTGTTTTCATCAGACTTTTTTGTTGGTGGTGGTAGTGGTGATGGTTGTTGTTATCATCATCATCATCATCATCATCATCATCATCATCATTATAATTAAACCTAGATTTCTATGACTTGGAAAATTTCAAGTCAAAGATCATGTATGCAAACATGGCCAAGTAAAAGTGAGCTCCCTTCAGGTACATATATGTCAATGGGGAGAGGCTTCCTTCCTTCAAGGACAGTGGGAGGACCATCATCAGGTGGCACAAAGTATGTATTCAGATTAGGAAATCTACAGGGCACAGTAGTGCAACCACTTTAGCAAAGACTCCCATTCGTGCTGAGTGCCTATGGCAGACAGCCCCTGAGCACATCTCTGGATTCCCTTCTCTGGGCGGTTGCTCTGTTCCTCTTCCGTTTCCAAGGAACAAGTGACAAACTGCCTTAAGAAGAAAAGCTGGCGAGATATTTTTGAGACAGTTGGAAACTTTGCTTCCAACACATTAGGATATGTGCATTCTGTGTCACCTCCTCCGAGTGGGGAATCCTCATTGGACTGGAGGAGAACGTGTTAGCTCGCTGCTGGCCTTCCTCCCCTTGTTTCTTTTCGTCAGGAGAAAGAACTTTGGCAATTATTGTGCACGGGTGGGTTAAGAGCGACAGTGAATCGGGAAAGAGGGCTACAGCGGCTTTTCTCCTCACTAGGATTCACAGACAGTCACTTAACTTGTATGCTATCCCTCCAGGGCAACGCATAAACCTCTTTGACAAATGCCCTTTCCAATCTCATCTATTTAGTAACTGCTATTTAAAAGTTGGGAACAAATTGTGTGTGTATGTGTGTGTATCTGTGTTGGGAAAAGAGCCAGGGAAAGAAATTTTAATGGGGCAAACATTTTTCTACTGATTAATTTCTCAAAATGTGTGTGATGCACATATGTAATGGGGGAGGAAACACAACTGAATACAATCTGGGGCGCCTCCCTTAGCCTTTCTGCTTTGCACACACAAAGGCTCACTGAAAGTGATTTGACCAGAAACCCTGGTGGTCTTGAAGCCGGATGTCAAGATTTGACCTTTGAATGGACATGAAGTCTGAATAAGGTGTCTGAGCAGTTATGAAACTTTAATGTGCTCTTCAGTTATACATGGATCTGAGAGACGTACTTTTTGTTCATGCGGTATGGGGAAGGGCCTCCTATTCTGCACTCCTGAACTCTCCAGTGTATTGGTCAAGCTGTTAATCAGGGCCCCCCATGTTAGAAACAAAGGAAAAGACAAATTCCATTGGAATCAGCCCAACCTGCATGAGTTACAGAGGTATTTATACCACAACCACATAAGGACTATCTCCTCAGGTACCCAACTAAGACCATCACTTGCTTCTTAATAAAGGAGGACAGGGAGACAAATATACTCCATTCCGTGTGAGCTACCATCTGCTTAGTTCATTACTCATAGTCCAAAATGTTCTGGAATGTGGTTAAGACCCATAATATCTTGAAAATCTTTCTACTTTTGTTTCAATATACAACAGATCATATTTAGCAATCTCCCTAGATATTAATGTATACATATACCAAGAGAAAAATAGACATTTTGCCTCCTTAAGACAAATACCACCTGAAGGGAAATTAACCAGTTTATGACATAACATGGAGGTTGTTTTTCATCTATTTCAATATTCACATACCCTTCCATTCTCATTTACTTAATAACTGCTACTTAATAGTTAGGAACAAATTGTGTGTGGAACTTTATGGTCCCTCTTATACTGCATGTCCTGAGCACACCCCAATGCTTGGATCAGAAAAGGTATTCAGTAGGCTTTGATGAATTAAGCTGAACCGAATTGAACTGCGGGCCAATAAAAATTATCTCCACACTCTTTAGAGACAGTAGGGAGTGATGCCTGGGATAAGAATCAGGACTAGATCTGGAATAAAGGCTTAGCATTCTGTACCCTTCCTGTGTGGCTTGGTCCACCTTTGTCTGCATTGCTTTGGGTGGACAGCTGCACATCAAAGATCTAGATTTGGGAACCTAAAGGTAAAAGATAAGACAGACACACTAGACTTGTTCCTTTTCCTTCTGAAATCTTTGACCAGCACAGTCGTTTCTACAACTCTGGTCTCTGTTGCAGAATGTAAGTCATTCTTCCCTGCCACCCGTCTTTGACACCCCACCTCACCCCTGGGAATTATAGCTACTTGCTGTCTTCTCTACGGTATATCTTGAGCCCTCCCCAGAGAACCTTGATAACTTCTCTTATATTGTATGTTCTGAGTTCACCCCAGTGTTTGGAACAGAAAAGGTATTCTGTAGGCTTTGATGAATTAAACTGAACTGAATTGAACCAATAGAAACTGTTTCCCTGCTCTTTAGAGAACATGGGAGGTATGGCTTTGGGTTAAGAATGAGACAGGAGTAGATCTGGAATATATGGATGATCACCTATCTGGGGGAGTGTTGTCGTGTGAGGTGGGTGGGCCTTAGAGAAAGGAATGAAGGAGAAAGAATTTGAGAGACCATGAAGCTCCAGAAAAATCATCAAAATATGTTCCATGACTGCTGGCTGGGGCGCAGGGGGGGGGGGAAGGTATCTGGCATTTTCTCATTCACATAAGCAGGAGAAAGAAGAGGAAACTCGCACTGTAGTCCTATAAGTGATCTGATCTGATCTTAGTCTGAACAAGCACTGGAAGCCACCGGAAGGGAAGAGGAGAACAGACTGAGACCAGAGGTGCTCGTCTAGCTTGTCTCCCATTGCTGTGAGGAAGACAATGACCACAAGAAACTTAGGAAGGAGGGAGTTTATTTCATTTTACAGCTTACTGCCCGCCATTGAGGGAAATGTGGTCAGGAACTCAAGGTAGAAACCTGAAGGCAAGAACTGAGGCAGAGTCCATGGCTGTTTACTGATGTGCTCCCAGGCTCAGGACCTTTCTTACATCATCCAGGACCACCTGCCCAGGCTCCTCCCACCTCCCATGTCAATCATTAATGTACTTTAGACTTGCCCACAGGCTGATCTGATGGAGACTTTTTTTTTTTCTGTTGAGGTTCCCTCTTCCCAGATGACTTTAGCATGTGTCAAGTTAACAAAACAAACAAACAAACAAACAAGCAAACAAAACCTAAACAGCATGGGTTGGATTTGATCATCAAGGCCCAGATCTTGGTAAGATTTCCAAAATAATATGGGTAAATGTACATAAAAACAGGAGAGGTTTATTTTGCGTTAAAAGTCTATAAATTTATTTAAGAATCTGGGGGTGGCCATTTTGGCAAAATTGTATTTCCCATCAACCTACTTGGTTTCACTTCCTGCCTCTCATGAAATACATGTATAGAGAAAGCACAAGGCTCCCCGCTGGGCTCCGCATTTGTACGCATCTGCCGTCCAATTTACAACTTGCAAAGGAGGCGTTAATTAGTTGGCAGGAACACCTGAGCAGGGAGTGCTGCGCTGGCTGAGGGGTGGGAAGGTCCCTGGCATTTCCTCGTTCACATAAGCGGGCGAAAGGCAGAAAGGAAACTCACATCGCCATCCAAAATGGCAACCTCCAAGCCAAGGCAAGTGGTGCAATTATGGCAGGTACTAAGTTCCTTCCAGAGAGTCTATTTCTGGATTCATGTGATTAATATCCAGTAATGTCAAGTGCTCATAAGTTTACTCCAAGTTTCATCTTTCTATCTACTCTCTAAATCGTGAGGATCTTTCAGAGAAACTTGGAGGAGTTTTTGCTCTTAAGGAGAGTAAGATTAACGTGGAAGAAGTAATATAACTAAATTGCCACACTAGGAAAGGCTGACAGCAGCCCTGATGGGGCTAAGGGCAGTGGTCCAGATGCAGGCGAATCTAGGAAGTACCACATTGGAGGGAAAGTCACAGATCCAGGTGGAGATCAAAGGACTCTTCATTGGTTCCCCATAAAAAGAAATTGGCTGAGTCAAAATAGATGATTCCGGTCAACTATTTGTTGGAAGAAAATCAAGGCTAAATTATAAAGACTAAGTCTAGCTTTCTCCATCTCATATGTCAAAACCGACCCAATCACCATAACACAACAGGAACATGTGATTGAGACAGCCTGAGGGCATGGTGTTACCCAGTAAAGCACGATCAGTTTAGAGATGGTCCAGAGGTCCAGAGCAGAAATGGGAGATGCCCAAGAGTCTGTTGGTGAAAGACAGCTTGAACGCTGAGGTCCTGTCTTCCCACTGATCTTCTTACCATACCATACTGCTGCAAAGCTGGTCAGAGCACATCTGGGCCTTCCTCTGCCAGATATGATCCAACAAAGGCACTCTCTACCAGACAAGAAATGGCTAGACCACTAGGTACATCAAGACTCCAAAGAAGACAGGGCCAGATAGAAAGGCATGGGGACATCTCACTATGCAGGGCACATCTCACTACAAAGGTGGCCTTTGCTTAGTTTAAGCACTCAGATAAAAGATGACATAGCCGAAATTTATGGAGGTCTCATCTTTGTGGACCCCTATTTGAACTCCAGAAGTCTGAGTCCAGTGGAAAATCTACTCGAGTGCCCCCCCCCACACCCAACAAAAGAAATCAGTTTTTTAAAACACTCAGCAACAGTGGCAGTTTGTTAGTAAACATCGTGTGAATAGGGTAGAAGAGATTGTTTTTAAAAATTCAGAGATGCTCAAATTACCTGTAGAAGGAATATAGAGAGTGTTGCTTATTTTCTACCTTGAAAAATGTCAATTGGCCTTGGTAAAAGTACAGCTTGCACTGAAGGAGAAAGGAGAAAGCCGCATAAACAAGGCTGTCCACGCTCTCAGAAAGCACTCCTTCAGTCTGCCAAGATTCGAGGTCCCTGATCAAAGATGGAAGAGACTCTTCTGTTCCAACCAGGCTGCTGGCTCCTGATGATGGTCGGGCATCGGAACAGAAACTCAGAGCAGAGGAACTAAGAACACACATGAGGAAAGGGCCCTTTGGGAAGATAAAAAGAGGCCCCCAATGCTGCTGCTGCTGCTGCTGCTGCTGCTGCTGCTGCTGCTGCTGCTGCTGCTGCTGCATGGAACAAACACATGCATTTTCCTGATGTACACCTGGGAGGAGGCAGTCGTTGGGGTATATAATTTGGAGGGGTAAGAGGCAGAACGCAGAGCTGGCTGGCTTGAGTGGCAGTTGTGGGAGGAGGCCTCTGAAGTGGGTTGGCCTGGGGCACGGTGCTCAAAAGCTCGAGGACAGAGATCAGAAACTCAAGAGGGAGGTTTTTCTTGCTGATGTTCCCGAACATTTTTTCTGTGAATTATTTTATCCCCTTAGTTGTCAGGACATTCTGACTCATGGTGGATTTTCAGTAATGTTTGCTAATGAGGAAATAAAGAGAAAATGAAATGTTGAAAGAAACTCATTCGCATACTTCCTGTTCATCTTCAACACCTGCACAAGCCCTGGGGTGTTGAGCTAAGGGTGGGGTTCAATGACTTCCGCTAAATAGAAAGCCTTTCTAGTACTTTGTGCTACAAACCTCGTAAAACCCAGTGAAGGTACAGCCAGGGGGCCTTTGTCTTAAGGATTCCTATAATAGAAGATGTACTAAAAAATAGTGGAGCCCATCTCTATGGACCCCATTTGAACTGCAGAAGTCTGGTGGCAATGGGAAATCAACTGCAGATTAACTATATTGCCTGAAAAATAAAAGCTGTCTGATCTTTCTGGGTCTTTGTTTGTTCATCTGCAAAGTGGACCTGACTCAGGCTCACATTAATAGTGATTAATGAGATAATGTTCCCAATGGCTGTCATGAACACCCTGAGGCAACAGGCCAGTAAGTTCATTTACCCAAATGTGTGATTTGGAACGAGTTTATCTTGGAAGGCTCACCAGGAAATCTTATTGCTAAAAATTAGACATTCAAAACCTGGGAGATTTATTGGGATTTTTTTTTTTTATGGCCAAGGTGGGCGTTTGGCAGTACTTACTTTTACAGGTTTCTAATTAAAATTATTTTCGGCTGGCATTAGAGTGTTCAACTTTGGAGCTGTTCATCCATTGGGAGGAAGTGTTCCTAATTTCCTTCTCGTACTTCTTAATGTGACAAAACATGCCTCAAGGAGCTGACCACTTTAACCATGTCAAAGAGCACAGTGCGGTGGCTTTGTTCAAGCATCATGACCCATCTCCAGAACTTTCCAAGTCCCCTAGTGGATTGGTTCTTGGTTCTCTCCTCCCCTAGACCTGGCAACCACCTCTCCATCTTGCTAAATCTGACTAGTTTAGGATCTTCATGGAGGAAGGACCATACAATATTTGTCTTCTTATAACTGGGTTATTTTGCATAAGGTCCTCAAGGTAAATCCATTACAGCAGCTGCCAGGATTTCTTTTTCTTTTCTTCCTTCCTTCCTTCCTTCCTTCCTTCCTTCCTTCCTTCCTTCCTTCCTTCCTCCCTCCCTCCCTCCCTCCCTTCCCCCTCTCTCTCTTTCTTTCTCTCTCTTTCTGTAAGTCTGTCTGTCTGTCTGCTTCTTTTTCTTCCTCCTCTTCCTCATTGTTGACCTCCTCCTCCTCCTCTTCCTCTTCCTCCTCCTTCTTAATGACACTCCATGTATATAACACAATTTTTACTTGCCTGGTCAAGGGACACTTTATTTGCTTCTGTTCTTTCATGATTATATAAGGCTGTACTATATCATTTACTTTTTAAGAAAAAGATTAAGCATGGTTCATAGACCAGAGATACAAGACTCTGTTGATCCAGCTCTGACAATGGCTAACTTGGTTTTCCCCTTTAATCATGTCACCTCCTTGGGTTCTTATTATCTCCATAAGCTGTCAGTTGGTCAGTAGAAGCACATGAATTTGAAATAAAGAACAACAAAACCAACCCAAAACATCAAGTAACTGCACACTTAGATAACTGTGAGAGAAAAGGACCTACTATTTAATTACCTCAGTACTTTCAAAGATTACTGAAAACCATGTTTATTATATGAGGGCTGCTTAAAGGTCCATTCTCTCAATATATCCCTATATTGGCTGGGTTTCATGGAGCTTAGCAATTAGCAACTGATACATTCACATTGAATGGTATTTGCTAAATGGCTACACCAAACTTTTAGAAACTATGTTCTACTTATCTCCATAAGCAGCATCTACCTCTTCAAAACATGCCATGGAAGAAAGGGTTTTGGGTTGACTTGGTGGTGATGGAGGTGGTGGTGGTGGTAGCGATTGTTTATTTGTTTGTTTATTTGTTATGAGCATCAGCTAAGCCCTCCTGGGGGTGGGGAGCTAGCTCATTTTTTCTTGGAGTACGGAATCATGGACCAAAGCATGTCTGGCCATTGCTTTCTGTGGATAATAAGAAGCTTCAATTCAGGGTTGACACCCATCTGTAGCAAAAGGCCTGGGAGTGTGGCCATGAATTTTATACATCTCTCTTCAGAACCCCCCCCCCCGCCCCGCGCTGTCAATGCTTTGCTCATTTATTTGTTGTTGCAGATGTGTGAGTGAGAAAATGGGTAGAGGTCAGGGAATGGAGGGAGGGTAGGAGGGAGGAGGAGAGGATGGAAAGACATCAGATATAATTCTAAGTTCATGCCTGAAAACAGCGGAAACTAATTTCGCTGGACTTTATTAATTAATTAATTTTAAAAGAACGTATGGGAAAGCTATTAGCTTAAGCTGACAAAATTATTGGGAAGGGTGGAGAACGGGGCTCAAATTGGGGCCATATCCCCCAAGAAGCTGGGGTGTTGGCACTGCAACAGCCCCAATGTCCAGAAAGGCACAGCTGATTCTGCAGCTATTCCTGCTTTGCCAGAGCCTGAGTCATCTCTTCCCCTGTCCAGGGACTCAAGAGAGCCCCCAACTCCTCTGGGGGGGGCAGCAAGGGCTGTGGTGGGATTCCTTCTAAATAAATTCATGGTTAGGGTCTATGTAGCCCTTTAGAGTAAATATCTACTGCAGTGAGACAAGGAGGAAGAAGAGGGAAGTGAGAGGAGGAGGGAGTGGTGGGGATTTTAGATTTAGAAAGAATTGGCCTTATTTCTGCTGAAGAAGGATGGTTGGCAGAGAAGTGATCCAGAAATTAAAGCCATACATAACTGTCATCTGTAACTGGCCAGAGAAGAGTACCATTTACAGAGAAATTGTAGCATTAAAGGTGCAGGTGTTCTCAGAACTGATTATAACAGAACACAGAAGGGTACTGAAGTGCTAAACCCGAGTGGCCAGCCCTTTTGGCCTTTGCTTCAATGCTATCATTCGGCTCTCAATGAATCCTTACCTACTTTTCTTCCCCAGAAACAAAATAAAGTCCCCAGGCACAGCTGGCTCCCTTCTGTCTAGAATCTTTCTAGTTTAAAGTTTGGATCAGAAACAGGTGGGAACAGTCTGTCTGCCTCGACTTCATTTCTAAGCAGTGCCTTAAGTTTCACGCGGTAGAGAACTGAAGCTCACAAGCCCCGGGTGAAGGAGTCCTTAAGTTCATCTGTTGTACCAGCCAGGTGAGAAAGAGGGGAGTGGGAAACAGAGGAAGAGGGAAGGGAGAGGGTACCGAAGACCAAAAACTTCCTTGGGAAAGAAGACCCTCTGGGGTCCTCAAGGAAGAGAGCACTTGAACCCCATTGTTTCTTGGGAACCCCACAATCATAGCAGTCTCTTTTATCTGCAGGCTCCGGTGTAGTGAACAACGCTGTGTGCTGCCCCAAGTTATTCCATGTTGTGTAAAACAGTGATTTCTTTTTCAGATAGTGTCTTATACCTAGAGATTCCATTTTACAGGCAGTTTTATTTTTATTTCATTTTTAAGAAAGATTTATTTGTATTTTTCTATATATGTGTATCTATTGTCTGTCTGTCTGCGTGTGATTGTGTGCCACATCTGTTCAAGGTCTTGAGGAGGCCAGAAGAAGACCTCAGCTGGCAACTGTAGCAGCTTCTCACGCACACCACCAGCTCTACTAGGCTCTCCCATCCTTCCCCTCACAGAGAGGCAACTCAGCGCTCTGTTAGCTTCCTTGTCTCTCAGGCTCTGGGGTCCCTTAAAGTCCACTGTAGCCTCTCAACCCTTTATTATGTATTCTGTAACACACACACACACACACACACACACATACACACACACACACACACATGAGAGAGAGACAGAGAGACAGAGAGACAGAGAGACAGAGAGATACAGAGTTACTGTGAGCATAATGAATGATCTCAGTTATTATCAGTAATTAAGATTAATATTAGCAATTAAGAATGGAATAAAACCATGATGTTGGTCTTTGCCAAAGCTATCAAGGAAAGGGGGAATGTTTATGGTAAATTGCTACCAGGGGAACCAACTTTGTGAATTTATTATTATTCAATATTTTGGGGCATTTGGTTTTTGGAGATAGGGTTTCTGTGTGTGTAACCTCGGCTATCCTGAAACTCACTTTGTAGATCAGACTGGCCTTGAACTCACAGAGATCTGGCTGCCTCTGCCCCCTGAGTGCTGGGATGAAAGATGTGTGCCACCACCAATTAACCTTCAATAAATTCTGATACTGTGGAAGGGCACAGCTGTGTTCATCTTATGTTTCTGACTGAATAAATGATATCCTGATTTCCCCTGTGACTTTCCATACCAACGATGGACACACAGACACTCCAGCATGAATTTCTAGTGGCCCTCTTGTCTCTTTTAAATGCCGTATAAGTGAACACATTAATAGTGGGACAAACCATTCTGTGTCAGTGTGTGTATCCTTTGTATAGAATAATCCCTTGGGTCATCTAAACTATGTTTGCATTAAGGAGATCAAACATTTACATCTACAAAGCTGAGCATATTGCCATGGTGGCAGGGGTCACGATGCCTTCATCCAGCTTGGGCCTATGAAAGTCTATGAAAGGAGATGATAGAATTCTTGAATAAAAGTGATAGTTACGTATAAAGTACTTACTATATGTCAGGGATGCGTTGGCACATATTTTTAGTTTTAAGCAGGTAAGTAAATAAGCTTGATTCTTCTCACATCCTTCTGACTCAGGTAATGTGATCATTACTAGTCCACAGATGAGAAAACTTGAGTTGCAAAGGAATTCAAGAGCTTGCTCAAGTGGTAGAGTGAAGATTCAGTCCCAGGCTACAGGCCTCTGATCTAGTGTTATGCTGTAATGCCTCCAGGGATTGGTGACATCTTTGCTCTACCACTGTGATATTTGGTACAAACTACAAATAGCACATCTGGAACACATTCATCTGAAGTCTTCTGAGAAGCTGCGTCTCGTGGCTTCGAGTCGCTTTGATATTAGAAAGCAAAGCTAAACAAAATGGGAGAGAGAAAAAATAAAAAACAACATATGAGGGATATGTGATGTTGTTTTGCAAGCTACACAACAAAGTGGTGTCTTTAGCCTGCGGACTGACCAAGGGAACAGCTGAAAATCCACATGGCTGCTAGAGGGTCACTCCAGTGGAAATGCACTCCTTAATTGGCTCAAACAGTCTTTTCAGATCTCTGGCTCTGCAGTCTCAGCTCTTCAGCCTTTATTCATGCGAACAGCCTTGACAGATACCAGACATGCAGCAGAGAGTGGGGAACAAGCTGCCAACCCTAGGCATCATGCTCTTAAACAAAGGAGAAGATGACAATGTGGTGAACCCTTCAGCGCCTTCTCCTTCCTCAGTTGTCTTCCTGTGTTCGGTCTGAGTCAGGCATTCTGTCTTGCTAACGAGCTTTGTCACCTATGTGACGGTCTCCATTCCAACACAGCGGCAGAGCTTACAGCATAAACTAGAAGGCCACATTGCACGCACACTGTCTTTGTTCTTCTCTAACAAAAGCCTGGGAATTTGAGAGAGAGTGCAGGATAGTTCCCACACCCCTAGCTCCCACGGCTGAACCCCTGGCTATCCAAAAGTCAGAGTGGATCCTTGGTTAGACAATGGTGAAGTCATTTCTCCAAACCATGCCAGTCCTTTAGAGAGAAGCTCCTCTCTGGAATCATCTAGGGTCAGTTGGGTACCATCTGAAACACCAAATCCAAGAGCACTCGGCAACCCTACCTTTCATTCAGTCTTTCTGTGTGTAGGATCCCTTTGTACTCATGGAATTCCAAGACTGGAGTGCTCATCAACAATCACTAGTGTTCAAAAAAGAAAAAAAAAGCATTTTACCATACTTTTTGCAACTGCCTATCCATGCAAGCTGTGAAGAAAGCCTGGTGCTACCTGTAACCTGTCCTATTTTTGCCTCAGAGGCTTCTCTTGACAGCCTTCACGCTGTCTGATCCTCAACATGTCTGGCCTGCTTGATCCATAACACTGGCTTCACTCGCTCTTGACTGTTTCTGGCCTTCTAACCATCCCCATCAGAGACTATCTGCTCCTGACTCTCATATGGCCTGCAACTCTCTTACTATTCTGTGACCTCTCTCAAGCTGCTATGAAGGTGATCCTTCAGTTCCTAATGTTCCTGACCCAGGCTTACTGAGCTCTCAACATTTTTCCCTCCCATTGATTACAGTTTTTTATTTCAAACTTCTCTTTCCCAGAGGTGAAATGTGGCCTTAATGGTTCCACATGGCCATGGCAAGCACTCATACCCATCTATTCCACTACCAACTCCTTCGAGCATCAATTGCCTTAGTGGATAGCTTATGAACAAGTTACATGGATGGATTATGAATGATCCACAGATGATCAGTTTGGCTCAATGGCCACCTCATTTATTGCATGCTGTGCTGTTTATAACAACATCCATGTTTGATGTAAAGAACTTAAAGTTTGAAAATGTTATGCAATAGAAGCTTAAAATCCTTACTCTTGTCTCCTAGAGACAACAACCTTTAACTAAATGGTAAGCGAAGGTGTCTGTGTGTACACACAGTCGTCTCAGCTCCATAGGGAACAGTCTCTAGAACCCCACGCAGATAACAGAATTTGAAGATGTTTAAATCCTGTGGAGAAATAGTGCAGAGTTTGCATTCACTCTCTGTCATCATTGTCCGGGTGACTGATGACACTGACTACAATGTAAGCCATAACAGGCACCACACTGCATTGCTTAGGGAATACTGACCAAAAAGTCTGTCTATGCTCACTTAGTACATTTACAATATGTCTCCAAAACTTTTCAAATTAAAGTTAGTTGGAAACATGGAAATGGACCAATGGATAAGGACACACTGTGTCTGTATATACACAGGACCTGCATGGTACATACATACAAACCTGCGAGTTCTTGTTATGAAGTTACACTATTCATGCCATTTTAGAAATTATGTCTAACTTCTCATTCAATAACATATCATCTTGTCCCATGCACATGTAAATCCACCTCATTATCTAAACTTTATATCGTGTTCTACTTTAAATAGATGGCAGTTTCTCTTTAAAATACCCAACGATGGAAATCTTAATTGTTTTCAGCCGCTTTGCTGTAGCCATTAACAACGAGCATCTTTGGACATCTGTCTTTGATCACTGCTTTGAGTATTTCCGTGGAGTTTAGGTTCTTGGACAGGATAAAGTATCCCTGACCCACAGTTTTCCTTCTCCACATAATGAGGAGAGCTTGCAGCAGACTGAGAATTAAATGAGATACTTAATACTGTGGGATGCTGTTATTCTAAACGTCTGCTGGGAATTTTCCACTTGATGAGGTTTTATTGTCAACAAAGACTTCCTCCTACAAGAAGTAGCAAAACAGAGGCTAGAGGATGACTCAGTGGATAAAGTGTTTGCCCGAGAAGCTGGACAACCTGAGTTTGGCTCCTCAGAACCCACATAAATGTTGAAAAAGTGGGGTGCAGAAGGCACTCATCTGGAAACCCAGTGCCCCTCTCTGGGAGATGGGGTGTTGGGTCAGAATAGTTGGAAGCATATGCAACAGTAAACAAAAGGCACAACAGGAAACAAAAGGCACCGTCTCAAAGAGGAAGGTAAGGACCCACACCTGGGGTTCTCCTCTAACTTCCATATACACACTGTGGTAGAAACATGCCCATATTTACACACACACACACATGTGAGCATGCACGCATGCACAGAACTGGCAAAAGTTATCAGCAACTCACCTTTCCAGACTACTTTGCAAACACACACACACACACACACACACACACACACACACACACACACACATACACACATCATGTGACCTCCACCAATCATTAGTATTCACAGAAGCCAGGCATGATGTAGCACACCTTTAATCCCAACACTTGGGAGGCAGAGGCAGGAGGATTTCTGAGTTTGAGGCCAGCCTGGTCTACAGAGTGAGTTCCAGGACAGCCAGGACTACAAAGAGAAACCCTGTCTCGAAAAACCAAAAAAGAAGAAGAAGAAGAAGAAGAAGAAGAAGAAGAAGAAGAAGAAGAAGAAGAAGAAGAAGAAGAAGAAGAAGAAGAAGAAGAAGAAGAAGAAGAAGAAGAAGAAGAAGAAGAAGAAGAAGAAGAAGAAGAAGAAGAAGAGAAGAAATATTCACAGAGCACTTGACCCAGAGAGCATTGAGCCAGCAGCCAGGAGAGCATACTGTGTCTCTCTTTAATAGACTAGATTAAGTACTCATCATTGTGGCTGGAGAGATGGCTCTCAGCTATTAAAGAGCACTTGTTGCTTTCATAGATGATCCAGATTGTGTTTCCAGCACCCACATTGATGTTAACAGCTATCTATAACTCCAATTCCAGGGGACTTGATGCCCTTTCCTTATTTTCATGGGCATGCAAGCACATGATACACATATACATGCATGTAGGCAAGACACCTAGACACATAACAGATAAAACGTTCTTATGGGAAATCTATATATTTGACTGGTGTGAGAAATAGAAGTTGGATATTCATTAAGATAGTTTTCATCGTAAAAGCATATTTTAATGACATCCGTGTGCACTGGTGGGGGCAGAAGGGGGAGGAGGCAGAGGACAACTTGTGAGACTCAGTTCTCTCCTTCCATGTAGATCCCTCTGATCAAACTCAGGTTGCTAGACTTGGTGACAATCTCATCAACACAATCATGACCATTTCAAGCATGGTTTCAGATGCTGTTTCTGGAAACTTAGCCTCATTTAGACATTCTAACAACTCTGAATTAATTACACAAAAGCATTTGAGTAGGGTCAGTTTCTGGATAAATTAGCCGGGAAATTTTCTGTCCTCAGTGCATTAAGAACACTGCCTACCATATATGTTTAGTTATCAAGAACACGCAGAGCCGGGCGTGGTGGCGCACACCTTTAATCCCAGCACTTGGGAGGCAGAGGCTGCCTTCTGTCCTATGTCCAGGGTGCTATCATATAAGGATCAGTAGTTGCTTGGAGATCTGGCAGCTATTTTTTGAGTGTGAGGAGAGCTGTTGTGCAATGTCCAATGAAATCACAGATTTTAAGAATATTCTCAATCCTGCAAAAAGCACTGACTTCCAGAGCAAACTGGATGTGCACCTCCAAATTACCTTTAGAATAGAAGCAAATCCCCATTTAAGACACTGAACATCGGGTATTCTTGTTTGCATCCAAACATTTAAAAATGTTTGAGAATCCTTACAGCAGCTGAGAGAAGCTGAGTAAAAGTTTGGAAGTTCCCAGACCTTAACTACATAAGCTCATTTCCAGTTGCATAAGCCGAAGATTTTGATTCTTAGTGGCAATTATTTATTTGGAGGAAGTAGGTATATGACAGAGCACAGGACTGGTTTGGAGATCTGTGAGAGTCAGTTCTCTCTTTCTCCCAGGTGGGTTCTGGGACTCAAACTTTATATTTGGTAGGCAGCATCCTTACCTGCTGAACCACCTCACCAGCCCAACATGTGGGTGTTCTTAATCCAAGGAAAACTTTTAAATGGATGACTACCTGCTAGGGTATATTTTTTTAAAAAGTCTCTCTTTTTGTTTGTTTGTTTTTGTTCTTTGTTTTTCGAGACAGGGTTTCTCTGTATAGTCCTGGCTGTCCTGGAACTCACTCTGTAGACCAGGCTGGTCTCAAACTCAGTAATCCACCTGCCTCTGCCTCCCAAGTGGGATTAAAGGCGTGTGCCACCATGCCCAGCTAAAGTCTCATTATAATATCATTTGGAAGATAATAAAAATTTTCCAAGCTGGAATCACTTAACCTTACAATATTAGACTTATATTGCTCCCTGATCTAAAAAAAATCTGGCACTCAGGGTCTCTCAACAAGCTTATAGCTTCCAGGTCTTAGACTTATATTCTAGCATAGGATTTCATGTCTGTTCTAGAGTTTGCTAGTCCAAGAGACTCTCTAAGGAATAACAATTGACAGAATCTTCTAGATTTATACTCATATTCAACTCCACATAAGTTGAAGAGGTAGATATTATTTACTTTATAAACAAAGGAAATAACTTTTGAAAAGATTAAATAACAATCTCCAAGTCACATAGCTGGTGAGTTTGGTGTTGCAATCCAAATCTACACAGAGGATCTCTTTGGCACCACTTGGGTATCTACTGTACTGCATTTTGATTCTTTGGGATAGCATCCTACCAAAAAGAATCAAATGCAGTCAATCTGGAGGGAAGTTTGGCCACAAAGATCTTAAAACCAGCTTCATTGAGGTCTAAATTATTTAGTATAAAATTCACCCTTTCATGTTGTAAATGCACTTAGCTAAGACAGATAAGCTAAAGAATTCTACAGCCATTACCTCCAATGAGTTGTTATGATTTATTATGAAATGTTCCTCAGCAGGCTAACATGATACCTACTTGGCCCCCATCTGGTAGAACTATTTTAGTAGCTGGCAGAAACTCGAAGCGGTAGGGCCAAGGTTTAGGAAGTAAAGTTACGAGGGGTGGGTGCACCTACAATGGTTATGACTGTGGCAGATTCTCTCTGCTTGCCATCTCTTGTCTGTCCTGAGGTGAGGAGGCTCTTCTGCCTCATGGTCCCACTATGACAGTGTCCTACACAAGTATGAGGACAAACAATGTGGACTGCACAGTCCATCCCTGTGAGGTAGAATGGTTCCTTTTTCCTAGAACTTCTAGGGTTTTTCGATCACATCTCTACATGAGCCATTGATATAGTAGGTTTTGTACATTTCCATCAACATAGAAAATTCTCTCTTGGCAAGTTTCTGTCAATTTTTCTTCTAACTCTAACCCAAGTATGTCACTGATCTATTTTCTATCCCTGTCAATTTCCCACAGTAGATAATTAAACAGATATATTCATATCATACACAGTCTGGTTTATTTCGCTTTTTGTGTTATCCTTGAGTTATGCCAAATGTTACAACATGTTCTTTTTATTGCTAAATAATATTCTACTGCCTGGAAATATCACATTTTGTGGATGGGTATTTTGGTTCCTTTTAGTTTGGGGATCATGTGGACAATCCGGCCATAAGCATTGTGACGATTTGTATATGCTCAGCCCAGGAAGTGGCACTATCAGGTGTGACCCTGTTGGAGTAGGTGTGGCCTTGTTGGAGGAAGTGTGTCACTGTGGAATATGGGCTATAAGACCCTCTTCCATGCTGCCTGGAAGCCAATATTCTGCTAGCAGGTTTCAGATGAAGATGAAGAACTGTCAGCTCCTCCTGTACCGTGCCTGCCTGGATGCTGCCTTGATGATAATGGACTGGACCTCTGAACCTTTAAGCCAGCCGCAACTAAATGTTGTCCTTTTTAAGACTTGCATTGGTCATGGTGTCTGCTCACAGCAGTAAAACCCTAACCAAGACATACATCAATGAATGCATGGGATCTTGTGTAGAAGTGCTTACATTTCTTGGATATATAGTGCTAAGAGAAAATTTCAGATCCATACAATATCTTATAACTTTTAAAGGAAAGCTAAACTGTTTTCCAATGTGTACCTTTTACACCAACAATATTTCAACATTCTATTTTCTCCTCATCCTTGTCAACACTCACATTTATCACTTTTAAGGACTTTAGGTCACACAATAGGGACTTTAAGTCTCACTATAGGGTGATATGGCATGGTAGTATTAATTTAAATTTCTCTAATGACTGATACTGAACATCTTTTCTTTTTCTTTTTTTCTTAAAGATTTATTTTATTTATTTTATGTATGTGAGTACACCATTGCTCTCTTCAGACACACCAGAAGATGGCATCAGATCCCATTACAGATGGTTGTGAGCCACCATGTGGTCACTGGAAATTGACTTCAGGACCTCTGGAAGAGCAGTCAGTGCTCTTAACCACTGAGCCATCTCTCCAGGCCTCTTGATCATCTTTTCAAGTGCATAATAGCCAAATTTTACCTTCTTGAAAGGCAATTTCTTTTAAAATATTCTTCCCCCTTTCCATTGTATTTGGCAGTTAATTGTAAAAGATATTTGCATATTTTTAAACAAGTGAGATGTGAGTACTGTTTTCCATAGCCATCGTTATTTTCCAAGTCTGATAGATGACTTGTGAATGTTGTCTTTTACACTGTGACTGACCTCTCTACTTTCTTAGGGGTGCTTTGCAGATGTACATATTTCTAATTTTGGTGGAATAAGAAGATACTGATTTTTTTCAATTTATGTGTTATGCTTTGGCCATCTCAAGGTCAAGGATGCTTTCACCTAAGCATTTTCTGTAAGGGCTGTAATTTTAGCTAATGAAGCTGTCCTTTTTCCATTAAACTGTTTAACATACTGACTTTCTGATTCTGCACTTCCTTTCTTGTTGTGTGTGTGTGTGAATGCACATGAGTGTGCATGCATACATGCATGCGTGTGTGTGTGTGTGTGTGTGTGTGTGTGTGTGTGCGCGCGCGCGCGCGCGCGCGCCTGTGCGAGTGTATGCACGTGGAGGTCAGAGGAAAACTTCAGGTGTCATTCCTCAGGCACCTTCCCCAGTTTTTTGTTTGTTTGTTGTTTTCTTCTGTGACACAGGGTGTCTCATTGGCCTGCAACTGTGTCAAGTAAGATAGCCCGGGAGGCTAGTCTTGCTGAAATGCATGCATATGCTATCATGACTAGGTGTGTATATGGCTTCCAGATTTCTGAGTTGTGAGGTGAGTACCCTGCTGACTGAAACTGACCCCTGACCCCTGGCACTGAAAGGTTAAGGCCCTGGGTACAAACATACGAATAACACACACACACACACACACACACACACACACACACACACACATGCATATATATGTAATTTATTGGAATGAATTAAAAAGGCTGCAGTTCAACTAATTCAGTAATAGTTATCTATGCGTGGAAAGACTAAGACTCTATAGCTGCTCCGTCCCAAGAGGCTGGGTATATCAGCTGGTCTTCATGAGATGCTAGAATCCTGAAGAAGTAGGCTCCAGTGCCAGTGAAGGAATGAGCTGACAAGTGAGGCAAGAAAAGCAGGCAAAGAGCAAAACCTTCTCCCTTTTAAGTCCTTTTGCAGGCTTCCAGCAGCAGGTGTGGCCTGTCTTCCCACCTCAGGATCTAGATCAAAGGGGTTTTCTTCCCCATCACGATCCAGCTCAAAGGTCTGGACTAAAAGTGGATTTACCAACTTCAAACTATGCAAAAAGCAAACAAACAAACAAAATCTCTCGTACGTATGCCCTCCATATCTGGATTGTAGTTCATTCCAGATATAGTCAAGTTGACAACCAAGGATAGCCATCACACAGTCTATTTGACAGAAACCTATGAGGGGATTGACTATATAACAATAATCTGTTGTTGTTGCTGCTATAAATTTCCATACAAGTATAAAATGTATCTTAACTGACTCTCCCACTTACCTTCATTGTCCACCCCATGTAGGAACCCTGACCCCATCCTATCTCTCGATTTGATATCTTCCTTTTTAATCTGTTACTTTTTAACTCTCTGAGTCCCATTAGTGTTGTCCCTAGGTAGATGGGTGGAAGACCATCCACTGGTGCATTGGGATTCTACCAATGACCATATCCCTAAAGAGAAGTGACTCTCCCTCCCCTGACAGCCATCAATTAGCTCCTCAGCTAGGGGTGGGACCTCTGGAACACCTCCCCACTTAATGGGAAAAGACTAGCATTTTTCTTCAAAATGCTGAGGATAAGCAGCTATGAGGACTTCAGTATACATGAGACATCAGTGTGACCCTCATCCCTGGGATCAGGGAAATCACAGAAATGGGTGGAGGGACTACAAGAGCTGGAAGGTGGAAGGATACTGTGATACGGTCTCCTGAACATGATATGGCTGTAATACACAGGTACCTCCACATACGTTGCATGCTGTTATGTTACCAGCATATGACCTGAATAATGTCAACCTAATTGCAAAAGCAATCTTAAACTGAAGAGTGACCACACCCTACGATGATGGAAGGATTCCGTTTTTTTCAAGAGCTACATCTACTCTGAGCTGTTTCCAAGGTCAAGGACCTTGATTTAGCAACACTGAACAACAGAGAGAGCCAGCATTTGGGCCTGCTGAGTTTGAGTGCTGTGCATAGTGACCTGTGTATGCTGTCTCCTGCAGCCATCATTTTCTAGGAAGTCTAAGTTGTGTTTCCTAGAAGTAAGATAACTGCCAACGCCATGCAACACAGATTGGATTCCTACCTGGAAAGTTTGTCCATAGAAGAAAACAAAATCAAATTAAACAACAACAACAACAAAATAATAGGTAGCAAAACTATAACAATACATGGAAAATACAAATTACTTAAAATGCTTGCTTGTGAGTTGTTTTGCATGAGGTAAAATGCATAGTTTCTGTGTGAATTTTCCATCATAATGCAATTTGGAGTTTGGTCCCATTACAGGGTGGTAAGTCATTTTATGTTTTGGTTTACAAATCCTTTGGGTTTCTTCCTCTTTATTATTTTTAGCTTTATTTCATTATTATTTTAAACATTTATTTTTTTGAGTTAGGGTCTCATTATGTAGTCCTGGCTGGCTCAGAACTTACTGTATAGACCTACTGGCTTGGAACTCACAGGTTCATCTGCCTCTGCCTCTCACATACTGGTTCTAGAGATGCATTCCACAATGCCTGGAAACTTTCTTCCTTGTATTTTTTTTAACAATTTTTTTATTAGATATTTTCTTCATTTACATTTCAAATGCTATCCCCAAAGTCCCCTATACCATCCTCCCAACCTGCTCCCCACCCCACCCACTCCTACTTCCTGGTCCTGTCATTCCTCTGAACTGGGGCATATAATCTTCGCAAAACCAAGGGCCTCTCCTCCCATTGATGGTCAACTAGGCCATCTTCTGCTACATATGCAGCTAGAGACAAGAGCTCAGGGGGTACTGGTTAGTTCATATTGTTGTTCCTCCTATAGGGTTGCAGACCCCTTCAGCTCCTTGGGTACTTTCTCTAGCTCCTTCATTGGGGGCCCTGTGTTCCATCCAATAGATGACTGTGAGCATCCACTTCTGTATTTGCCAGGCACTGGCATAGCCTCACAAGAGACAGCCATATCAAGGTCCTGTCAGAAAAATCTTGCTGGCATGTGCGATAGTGTCTGGGTTTGGTGGCTGTTTATGGGATGGATCCCCGGGTGGGGCAGTCTCTTGATGGTCCTTCCTTCAGTCTCAGCTCCAAACTTTGTCTCTGTAACCCTCTGTAACCCTCCTTCCATGGGTATTTTGTCCCCCATTCTAAGGAGGAATGAAGTATCCACACTTTGGTCTTCCTCCTTCTTGAGTTTCATGTGTTTTGCAAATTGTATCTTGGGTATTCTAAGATTCTGGGTTAATATCCACTTATCAGTGAGTGATTATCATGTGAGTTCTTTCGTGATTGGGTTACCTCACTCAGGATGATATCCTCTAGATCCTTCCATTTGCCTAAGAATTTCATAAATTCATTGTTTTTAATTGCTGAGTCTGCTTGTGGACGTTGTACATCGTGGTGCGGAGCCTAGTGCGCACCACGATGTACAACGTCCACAAGCAGAATGGCGTAGAATTGAAGACCCAGAAATGAACCCACACACCTATGGTCACTTGATCTTTGACAAGGGAGCTAAAACCATCCAGTGGAAAAAAAGACAGCATTTTCAACAAATGGTGCTGGCTCAACTGGCAGTTATCACATAGAAGAATGCGAATTGATCCATTCTTTTGTGGGAAGTGGCAGCCAAGCAGGCCCCCTGGCTCACTGCCAAGCCCCGTCATTCCCTGCTTGTTTACCAAAACTTGATTATGCACACCTGAATGATCACCGGCTGTGCACCTGAGTGTTCTTTGCGCTGCCCACCTGATGCATAGCGTCATACAGCATGATGTTGAGTCACTAGCCTATCAACCCGCACCCTGTCTGCGTGCATGGCTTGTGTACAGAGCGTGTTGAATGCTGATTGGATAATGAAGAGTGATGCGAGATGAGTGCAGAGAGTGGAGGGGGATAAATTGGGCGATCCCCCATAATAAACAGGATAGGGACTGCTTGTGGACGTTGTACATCGTGGTGCGCACTAGGCTCCGCACCACGATGTACAACGTCCACAAGCAGGGTAGATCAATGGCGTAGAATTGAAGACCCAGAAATGAACCCACACACCTATGGTCACTTGATCTTTGACAAGGGAGCTAAAACCATCCAGTGGAAAAAAAGACAGCATTTTCAACAAATGGTGCTGGCTCAACTGGCAGTTATCACATAGAAGAATGCGAATTGATCCATTCTTTTGTGGGAAGTGGCAGCCAAGCAGGCCCCCTGGCTCACTGCCAAGCCCCGTCATTCCCTGCTTGTTTACCNAAAACTTGATTATGCACACCTGAATGATCACCGGCTGTGCACCTGAGTGTTCTTTGCGCTGCCCACCTGATGCATAGCGTCATACAGCATGATGTTGAGTCACTAGCCTATCAACCCGCACCCTGTCTGCGTGCATGGCTTGTGTACAGAGCGTGTTGAATGCTGATTGGATAATGAAGAGTGATGCGAGATGAGTGCAGAGAGTGGAGGGGGATAAATTGGGCGATCCCCCATAATAAACAGGATAGGGAATAGAGCTGAGAATAGAGCTGAGGTAGAGCTGCTGTAGAGAGAATAAAGGAAGCTGCAGCGGGAAGCTGTGGAAGCTGCTTGAACCCTGCCTTGGCTTATGTGTCGTTTCTTCCCTGTCTCTGCCGGTCAGAGGCTGGGGGTTTGTGACATTCTTTATCTCCTTGTACAAAGCTCAAGTCTAAGTGGATCAAGGAACTCCACATAAAACCAGAGACACTAAAACTTATAGAGAAGAACATGGGGAAAAGCCTCGAAGATATGGGCACAGGGGGAACATTCCTGAACAGAACAGCAATGGCTAGCTAGTGCTGTAAGATCTTCCATTTTTGATGATAGTCACCGTTTATCTTCTCTTAGGAATAACCATGTGTTGTAATGCAGCTTCGAGGAGAAAGTGCTTTTTCCCACTAGCCATGACAAATACATACATGGTGTTTTGTCTGCATTCCTCCAGTGGGCTCTTGTCTGGGAAGGTGATGACACTTCTGTCCATGTCACATGGCAGCTGGGACGGGTGTTGGGGGGACCCATTGTTCAGCTTGAACACTTAGCCTACCTGCTGCCCCCCTGTCATTTCTGGTCTAGCCCACGTTCAGATCATCACTTACCACTGTCCAATTCAGTAACTTCTGTTAAATGTCTGAACTCCAAGCTCAGTAGTGAATAAAGTTGGATTCTCTGGGAATCCATCTTGTCCCCTTGGGAATACCCTATGCCTCACTCAAGTCCCCTATCAAGCTTCCCTTCTCCAGGAAGACCTTGTTGGTGCCACTTTCCCCAAAGAACTCATTCTCTCTCTCTCTCTCTCTCTCTCTCTCTCTCTCTCTCTCTCTCTCTCTCTCTCTCTCTTCCCACAGTATTTTTCAAAGTCTTCTAAGAGTTTAGTCAAGCACTTCTTAAAAATAAATAAATAAATAATGCACATTCTGAAATGCTTCAAAATCAGAAGTGTTTTGGTCACTGATACGATGGTACTAGTGGGAAATTCCACGTGACTTCATGTGACAGGTTGTAATCAATCAAAATTCAGATGCACCAACAAAAACTCTTATGCAAGATTGCCTTCGGGCTACATGTATAAGTTGTACATGAAAAATAAGCAAATTTCATACTAAGACTTGGGCCTCATCCCCAAGACAACTCATTATACATATGCAAATATTCAAAAAGCCCAAATCTAAACATTTCTGTCTCCAAGTATTGTGGATGAGAGATACTCAACCTTAGTAGCACTTATCCCATGGGTACCCAATTTATTTCCACATCTGTCTATTCATCAATGACTCGTACTCTGCAAGGTTGGCATGCTAAACCACTCATCTCTAAACAACCTCACACAGGTGGGACACAGAGTCAGTGAAAAATAAGTTTTGATATTAATAGATAATAATCACAGTTACTGGATGACTGGGGCTTACACTCTCCCAGACTCCCATAACCACTGCTCTTGGTGTCTTCACATCTTCCTTCTTCTCTTCCTGAGAACACAGTGTGTCCTCATAACACAGGTCGCACACCTACATTATCATATATCCCTGTCCAGTGAGTAGGGAAGAGGAAAGAGAAGTGTGTGACCCAAGCTGGACCCATCGTGGCCCTTCTTGGGCCACCTCCCTTTCATCCGTGAGTTCTTAGTCAAGGCTTACTTTTTATGTTAATTGATATTTTATAGCTAGGTAAAATTGCCTGTATATGGATAGAGTCAAGCATTTTTGTAGGCAGTTGACAAAATTAATGTGCTCTAAGATGTCAATATTGAAAAGTCCCTACAGCATATTGATTTGTACACCCACGTAAAGTGGTACAGAAGTGAAGAAAACATTAGCCTGGGGAGTTGCAAGCTTCGTCAGAAATACTTCATTCATTCTTCCTGATCCCTCCATGGCCTTGGGTTTGACTGATGGTTGTCTCCTCCTGCTCTGGTTTCTGTGGCACTGGGTGCTCTGCTGAGTTCCCTCCATGTCCTGTCTTCCTTGTGGAGTTCTTTCCCCTGGGATTTGTCCCTGGGTGAAGATGAACATAACGTCGTAGATCACAAAAAAAGAAAAAAGAAAAAGAAAAGAAAAGAAAAGAAGAAAGAAAGAAAGAAAGAAAGAAAGAAAGAAAGAAAGAAAGAAAGAAAGGAAGAAAGGAAGGAAGGAAGGAA
>NC_034590.1:139763011-139778847 GCF_900095145.1 Mus pahari | reverse complement strand
AAGGAAGGAAGGAAGGAAGAAAGAAAGAAAGAAAGAAAGAAAGAAAGAAAGAAAGAAAGAAAGAAAGAAAGAAAGAAAGAAAGAATCAGAAGGCGGGAGTCAGTCCCTCTGATGGCTGTCTTTCTTCCTCCAACTGTGGAACTCTGTTCTCAGCAGGAGAGATAGAAGCCAGATAGACACACAGGGGCATGATGGGGACAGAACAGGGAGAGAATGCAGGTTGGGAAGGAATCTGGAAAGTCTTGAGATTGAGATTTCTATCGCACCCCCTTTGCCTTCCTTATTTTGCTGAATAACCCATCACATTTTCATAAGCTTGGCTAATTGTTACCTAACCTTTACCCCCAGGCCTTCCTCCTGCCATTCCCAGAAACATAAATAGTGATGACTTAGCCTTGTGACAGGAATGAGCCCAGGTCTTCACCAAGAAGACAAGTTTCCACGGCCAGTGATAGCTTACTCGAGACACAGTTTGGCAAACTGGAGTAGTCTGCAACCACCTTCCTGGAGAGATGTCTCAAGTTCCAATCTAGGACTTGCCTCCAGCAGAGCTCTCAGAGAAATCCAAGTCCTTTAAAGGAATCCTTGTTTGGATGCTGAATCAGAAAGAAAGATTTTTTTTTCTTATTTTTAGAAAATTTACTAATTTTAGAAAAAAATAAATAAGCGAATTTTCTTTTATCAGCTCTGCCTGTGTTGTTGTTTGGACTGGGGGCATGGAGGCTCGGCTCAGTCAGTCTGCTGCCATTGTCTGCTTTGTTCTGTGTAATGGCTTTTGTACATGTGCTTGTTTACATGATGCAATAATTAAAAATGCTACGGGACCGAAATAGCACTTAGAAAACCATTGTTTTCTTTTTTCAGACTTGGGGAAAGACTTACTTTGTAAGTTCTTGAGGCCCCAGGGAAAGGACAGCCACTATTTCTCTTGCCCATGACAACCGCTGTAGCAAATTCTCTTAAAGTTGCAGTGACTAAACCCAGCAGTGACTTTTACTTCTTATAGTGGCAAGGGACATAAATGTTTTGTGAGAGGCCTGAGGTAAATTATCTAGGCAGCATTTCCTTAGCTGACTAGAATTGGATTGGATCTTGAGGTGAAGTCTTGTGATGTTTACTTTAGCCTACCCACCAAGGGATTCAGGATCTAACTGCAGCATGAAAATATCGGATATGAAGGATGTCAGAATCATTGCACGATGAAGAACTGTCAGCAGCATGGTGAGGAGTTCTGAAGCCAGGAGAGCATCGTACAGGCAACGCTTTATAACACAGAGAGTGTGAAGCACAAGTGCCGCGGCCAGTCAATGTGACCTTGGACAAACACAGGGACCAAAACCAGCTGGAGAATCAATGGACCCCTGTGCTCTCCCAGTACCAAGTGAGGAAGGAAAGACTAGTGTAGGGATGGACAGGGGTGATGCGAAGCCTATGGGGAGGCGTAGGGATGGAGGAGATAGGGGAGTAAGGGTGGGGATGTAGGGAAGGGGGCCAGGGTTTCTTGTTCTGATCAGGGAGAAATAATCATTGCCAAACAATTTATTTTTAAAAGAAACCTCCTTGATGACCATGTGTCTCTTTCCTTCTTTCCTTTGGAGCATTCGATCTGGTAAGTTGGAAAGTCGAAAGAAGGAGGTGATTAGTGGAGTTCTGACCCAAATAACCTCCCCCTCCCCCCCGTCTTGTGCGCTGGCAGCTTATCCAACAGCAACATCCCGTGTCTTGGGGAACATCATTTGGAAGAAACTTCATCAAGTCTTCCAAGCACTGAGTGCTTGTTTGCCCCATTCATTTAGCACAGCACAGCACTTAGGAGCGGTGGTCCATTCCTGAGGAAAGTACCAGTAGGGCCCCTACACTTAGCAAATCCAGCTTTACCTCGTAATGTCATCTCCTTCAGTGTGAGTTTGTTCTCATTTTTTTGTCCCTGAGAAAATCCTAGAGGGGGAGTGAATGGAGTGTCTTAGTGCTTCTATTACTGCAATGAAACAGCATGACCAAAGTAACTTGGGGAGGGAAGGGTTATTTGGCTTAAACTTCCACATAACAGTTTATCATTGCAGGAGGTGACAACAGGAACTCAAACAGGGCAGGGATCTGGTAGCAGGAGCTGATGCAGAGGACATGGAAGGATGCTCCTTACTGGCTTGCTCCTCATGTGTGTTCAGCCTGTTTTCTTATAGAACCTAGGTCCACCCGCCCAGGGGTGGCCCCACCTACCAGGGACTTAGCCCTCCCATCTCAATCACTAGTTAGGAAAATGCTGTATAAGCCTGCCTACAGCCCAATTTTATGGAGGCATTATCTCAGTTGAGGCTCCCTCCCCTCTGATGACTTTAGCTTGTGTCAAATTGACATAAAACTAGCCAGCACATCAAGGCTTCAGGCCGCAGTTGCTCGACTCCACTGTTTCAGGGCCTCTGCTGAGGCAGACATCACAACAGAGGGACATGGTGGATCAAAGCTGCTTCCTCATGGGAAGGAAAGGGAAACAGGAAGGAAGGCTCGTGGAGGAAATTACACTTCCAGGGCATGCCCATGGTGAGCTACTTTCTCCAATTAGGCCCCACTTCCTGGTTTCCAGTACCTCCCAATAATGCCATTAAATTAATTATGACCATCAGTTGATCAATCCACCCATAGTCAGATCATGTAGGTTCATGATCAAATTACTTCCCCAAAGGCAAACCAAGTCACTAACTTATGAGCCTCTTATGTGGAAACCTGAACAGTAAGCATGAAGTTTAGATTGATCATGAGGACTCTCCCTTCTCTCCTCCCAGTTCCCTCAGCCTTCTACACATGTGCCTGTGTCGGGCGGAGATGGTCTCTCAAAACTAGCCAAAGTACTAGATGGACCAGAGAAGCCTGGAGTGTAAAGAAACAGCTAGGCTGGTCTTAGCTGCTAAGCGCTGGACAGCAGCTATAGAGGAGTCCAGGCAGCCGCCAGATAATCTTCAGGTTCTTTCCTGTAAACTCAGCTTGCCCTCCAGGTTTAAGGACAGCAAAAGACATGGCCTTTCTCCAGGCTCCACTCTTAAAGACATCCACGTGGGCCAGCACTCCATCCTCTCAGGTAAACTCTCCCCCCCCTCCCTCTGTTGCCAAATAATTAGTTCCCATTCAACAAGGCTGTTTCTGTTAGACGCCTGTTGAATGAGGTAAGGCTCTAGGATGAAGGCCAGTCACACATACATACACACACACACACTCACAGGTACACATGCTCACATGCATGCACAAGCAGCTGCTAATATATGTGCTCACGTGCACTTCTTCTCTCTCACACTCATGCATACACACTCACAAGCCCAATGTCTTTGTGTCTACGTTTTTATTGTTCAATATAAAAGGACCCACAGCAATAAAGCCGAACAATAAAAGCTCGTTTCCTTCTCTGCTGCAGCCGCTGCCATTCATGTCGTCCTGTGCTAAGTGTGACTGGCATAAAATCCCACCATGAGGGCTGTTACCCACCAAGACTGCATTCCCTAGTTCCACTCACCTGTGGGAGCAAGAAGCAAGAACCAGCATCAGGGAAGCCTTAGTCAAACTGTTGCCTTTACCATTTATTTACACAATCGACTAAATGCCGGTCCCCTACCAGCCGGTATGCACGATCTACTTTCTGTCTAGCCCTTATCTGAGCTATTAGAATTAGTAAGACAGACAAGAATTTCCTCCTTCATGGACTTCAGACTCTAGCAATGAGAGATAATAAGCACATGGAGTAAGAAGATATATACTGCGTTAGAAAGTGATTGATACTATGTAAAAAAAAAAATATTGATTAGGTCTAAGTGGAGTGCTTTGTGGTGTGACGGGGTTCTGGGTGCAAACTGTAAAGAGTTGTACGTGCAGCCTTCATGAGGAAAAAAAAAAAACAAACCCTGAAGATAACCAAGTTAAAGGAGGTGTTCTCAGAGAAAGGATGTGAGTACCAGATTTGGGATGGATTAGAGAGATGCAGGTCCCCCAGGCAGGAACGTGACTTGTGAGATGATAGGGGAAGGAGGCTAAGTAGCCCAAGTACCCTGATTAGTGGAAGGGGAAAGAGGGGAGGTTCAGAGAACTGGAGGGGTGCAAGTAAGCTGTTCGTCAGAGCAAATTAAGAACTGTGACGGTTTGCACGAGGAGTCGGTAAAGGATTTTGAGCAGTAGTTGTAGGTAATCCAGCCAGGCTGCTTTATGGAGGAGGATGGTCCATAGGAGGTCCAGAGGGGGCAGGATAGAGACAGCACAACTCTTCCTAAGACACAGGCAGAATCCAGGAGAAAGGTGTGGATGGACTGGACTAATCCAGCCAGAGTTGAGATGGAGAATGCTAGGCTTCTAGTTTCTAGTTAGTCTTTGAGCCTCAAGTGCCAACACGGTTTCCTGATGGATCCTATGTGGTCTGTGAGAGGAATTACAGTATATAAAACATGGGGCCTGAGCAACTTGACCAGTGCAACTATCCTGAGCCAGAGTACAGACAATGACAATTATCTGTCACATTCACCTGTCTTACAGCGTTCCTGGAGCCACCCAGAGGTGACACTCACTAGATGTCCGTTTCCTCTGTCCAGGCCTCTCTTGGCATTCTGATTCTTTCCCCTGCTTCCCCATGGAGTGGCCTGGCTTGCTTAGTGAGTAGAGCCAGGAACACTTGGAGGATTTCCAGAGAGGAGACATAGTGTAAAGGCTCAGCACAGACTAAATTCTCCATAAATGGTGGCTTTAACTAGACCTTGGGACCTACTTCTAGCTCCTATAGAACACCTCTTCTCTCTCTCTCTCTCTCTCTCTCTCTCTCTCTCTCTCTCTCTCTCTCTCTCTCTCTCTCGATTCTCAATAATGCCCTACTGTTTATTTGGGACACAGACCAAAGGCTACCACTTCCATAAATCCTTTTCAACCCGTCCAGTTATTTGTTGCTGTTATGGTGGTGGTCTGGTGGTCTGTACTGCTGTGGGGTGAGCATAAAGCTAGATTTCCTACTCACACATCACAGATATTAAAATAGTTAACTTCCTGTATAGGCTGGACGCTGACCGAGCAGAAGAGACACTGTCACGTGACCACCCACCAACCTATGAATACGCTGGGTATCAGGCGTCCTACAGTCTTGTTCATTGAGTTACCTGCCTCCTCTATTTGATGATTCTACAGTCCCGCGGGCCAGAGTTCACCATCGTTTATCCCCATGCGCCCCAAAGAGTACCTGCCACCTACTGCCCCTCCCTGGATATTGTCTTCAGAAACAGTCATTGAAAAATAAATTTGGAGGTCGCAGCCTCCTAGATCTCCTTGAACCAATATCTCACCCACGCATGTACTGCCTGCATCAGGAAGCCTGCCTTTCATCTTACAGGCCACAGGAAGGCCCCCCCACTAGGTCCTGCCATCCCCACTCCCATGTCCCCCTGCTCTTCTCATGCCGAGCGAAGGTGGCTCTCCCCAAGATCAAGTTTTCACAAGCTGCATAGCCAAAACCCACAGCACCCTCCCCTGCCATCCGCTCCAGAGCGAGCGCTCAGCCCCGGGTGCCAAGCAGGGAAATGGACTGGAGGGCAGATGGAGGTTGTTTGCGCATACAGCTTCCGGCTCAGTCCAGCTTTGGCCACTTCCGTTTCCTACGTGTCTTCACTTGTGTGCTCGCCTTTTCTAGTCCCAGCATAAAAGTGGATTTGGGAAATTTATTCCCTTTCTGTCAGGAAAAGCAAGCTCCAAATAGGCCAGAGTAAATTGCCTAGGGATTTGAATTAATGATTATTTTTCCTAAGTGGCCTCTCTCACATCGCCAAAGCCCATGAGTTTGGCCAAAAAAGTAAATAGAGGGAAAGTGAGAAAAATTAGATTAAAGAGGGTTGGGCAATCTACGCAGAATTCTCTAAAGTTCAAGCTGGAAAAGGCCCCAGAGATCAGCTATCAAGCTTTTTAAAGCCGTGTTCTCAAGATCCCTGGCGGTTTCCAAGAATGGGGGTGTGTGGACGTCCGAGAAATCCCAAGAAGAGGGACGTCAAGCTCTTCAGCGTCTCTCTAAACAGCTTGTGTATGACTGTGTGTTTTACATAATTGATTATTTGAAGAGAGAGGTCCACATTAAAAATGATTTTAAAATTATTGTAAGACATTACATTTTATAAGAATGCTCTGCACATTTTCAAGTGAGAGGGGGGAAAAAAAGAGGCTGGGAGAGGAGACCACTTTGCCTGGGTCCACCCTGAGCTGGTCATGCACTTAAGGCCCACGGTCAAGTCATCTCACTCTTAGCTTCTTCTTTCCCTTCATACCTAGCGGCCTCATGGTATCCCATGATTCCTGTCGCCCTTCCTGCCCTCCCTTTTGCTTCTATCAAGGGCTTTTTAGCTACCCTTCTTCAGATAGCTGAGTAGTAGGGCCGTTCACTTGGAATGGTCTCTCAAAGCCTCACCTCGCCAGGACGGAATGATTGGTCCAGGAATGGCTACATAATCGTCAACAGCACCTTCAGAGTCTTTTCTTAAAGGGTGGTCACACATACACACCGAAGCTCTCTAGTCCACTGAGAACGATGTGACCATAATCTTATTGCCATCCTTTTGAAAATCACAGTCACTAGTTTGTGGATAAAGCCAACAGAGAGGAAGGCATGAGAGTGGTGGGAAAGAAACTCTCGTTTGAGCTTCCAGATCCAGTTGTGCCCAAAGCTTGCACTGCAATACATCTGGGCTATTTGGTCACAGGAGCCACTTGTTCCTATATAGTTTCTTGTTACCTCCGCATCCATGGGCTCTGGCTGGTAGAGTCTCCGGTGGCACAGAGCATCACAGAGCAGGAGGAGCAGTTTCCCATCATGGGGCCTCTGCCCTGATGATTCTGTCTGATCCTAATTACTTCCTGAAGGCCCCGCCTCTACACTCTGAGATTAGATCATGTCTATTCTAACACTATTGACATATCCAAACTGTAGCACACGTGTCCTGGTGTAGCTTTTATTTGTAGAGTATTTTTACAGTCAATACCTCAGGTCACAGAGGCAGGTAGCGCTCTGAGGAAAGGCTGACCCTCAAGGACACAGGAGCCTTGGAAATTATACCCCGAAAGAAAGGCCTGCTTCCCAGCACTTGGGAGGCAAAGACAGGCAGATCTCTGAGTTTGTAGCCAGCCTGGTCTACAGAGAGAGAGAGAAAGAGAGAGAGAGAGAGATCCAAGTGTGGCCTTGTTGCAGAATGGTAGCACATCTGACTCCAGAGAGAGTTCAAGGACAACCAGGGCTATACAGAAAAACTCTGTCTTGAAACACACACACACACACACACACACACACACACACACATACACACGGGGGGAATGGGGGAGACAGAGAGACACAGAGAGAAACAGACAGAGAGAGACACAGAGAGAGACAGAAAGACAGAGACAGAGACAGACAGAGAGACTTTTTGTCCAGCAGATATTTCTTGAGTATTCTCTGACGCAATTCTGTTTCTTTACACTATCAATATGAGCCTGCAGTATAGCTGGCATCCAGGTGGGGCAGGGTAAGTATTGACTTTAGAGAGAGATTGTATTTAATTAGCTAACTTTCTGAGTAATGCTGTGTCAATAAAGAAAAAGACATGAGCATTGAAGCCCAATAAGGAAGCCAGGAGGCAAGTTCAGGGTTGACAACAGATGGAATCCATAAGAGGATTGGTTACATACATGCATAAATGATGGAGGAGCCGAGAAGCCAGATGAGATCCTGAGACAACCCAAGCATTAGTAAGAACAGGAACTCTCACTGCTTTCAAGCCTAGAAGGTTGAGTGACTGGAGCCAGGAGACCCAGATTACTGGATGGGATCTGGATCTATAGTATCAAGCAGGAAACAGAAATGAGAAAATGCATTAAATTAAATGAAATGCATTTCATTGAGAGCTTGCTTATAGTTCCAGATGGCGAGTCCATGGCCATCATGGTGCGGGGACATGAGAGCAGGTAGGCATGGTTCTGGAGGAGTAGCTGAATGCTTACATCTTATCCACATACATGAGGCAGAGAGATTGCCTCGAGTCTCAGAAGACTTTTGGACTTTTGAAGTTAAACTAAATACATTTTTGCACTTTTCATGAAGATGTGACCATGGACCTATGGAGGCCAGGGAATGGAATGTGATGGTTTGAGTAAGAATCGCCTCCAACAGCTCATATATTTGAATGCTTGGTTAGCTGATGGTGGACCTGTTTGAGAAGGATTAGGAGGTGTGGCCTTGTGGGAGGATGTGTGTCATTTTACAGAGCAGGGATGGGGTTGAGATTCTAAAGTTACAAAAGCAAGCTGGTTTCTCCTTTTCTCTGCTTGCCACCTGTAGGACAGAGCTAATCTCTCAGTTACTGCTCCAGTGCTGTGCCTGCCTGCCTGCCTGCTGCCATGTTCCCTGCCATGATGGTCATGAACTCTACCCTATTGCTGAGTCTCTTCACAGCAATAGAAAAGTAAGCGAGATATGGGACTTTGTTAGCTTTTGTTTAGGAACGCTTTTACTGTTTTCCTCTGTGTTTCTGTCCCACCCTCTCTCCCTCCTTCCCTCCCTTCCTGTATCCTGTTGCTTTTTCACTGGTTTGACATTTAATCCTGAATTACATCAGACATATCCTGGAAACAAACAGCGGCATTAGGAACAGCCACATCTGCAGAAGCAACCAGTCTAGACATCTTTTTTATTTTTTTTCTTTTCCTGCTATATGTGGGTTGGGGGTGGGGAGGTCCTTGTGAAATTGGTTTCCTGGAGGGCAGCACAAACACTTGCCTATAGACCTACCAATTCTTCATGGCTCCTGGCCTGACCATGTGTCATGAAGAAGATCAGTCCATCCATGGGAACTAACCCTATTGGGTTGTTCCAAGAAAAGGGAAAGGACTTTCTGAAATGTGTGGGTCATCTGTTCTGCCCTGTTTTAAATTTCCAGAAAACGTGGCAAGCCGTGGAAGCCAGAAGGTCACCTAGTGAAGTTAACTCATTTATGTAGTTGGTTCATCTGCAATGTGTTATAGTTTGCTGCTCAACAGCAAGCAAAGGAAAAGCTTAGCCTGGCACAGACCTGCTGCCTAATCTCTGTTGATATTGGGAGGGTCTGCAGCTCATCAAGTGGAAAATTGGAATTTAATGGGAAATGACTCTCGGAAAGGAATTGAGACATCTTCTTGTGTTTTATGTGTTATAAAAAGTTGCGTGACTTCCAACTACTTAATTACAGAGCTATTCATTCCCGAAACATTTGTTGAGTAACCAGTTAGTGTGTCTCCTTAGTTTTCTTTAGAAAACAAAACTCATGAGGGTGCCACTAGGAGAGACATCCCCTCCCCTCAGTATGTTCTCACTATCATTTAAGCGTTTTTTAAATGGCTAATATTTAGGTAAAGACATATTTTAATTAACTAATCTGTTTCTCGTGCTATTGTGAGGATGGAGCTGGAGATTGGAGAGAGCCCAGCCTCTAAAGGCAGAGTCGTATTCTACTCCCAACACTGCCATCTATCAGCCTCCTGGACTACAGTGAATCACATCCTATCTAAGACTGTGATTTCCCATTGAAAGAATGAGTTGTTACAATACCCATCACACAAGGGAAAAAATCCAGTGATAAAAGAAATCTCTAGCATGGTAACATCTATCAGGCACATAATAAATGCTCACATAATTGTATCATTACGATTTAAATAATCTCACCAGACATAACTCTTTGCCAAACCAAAATGAGCTCATATTTGTCTCTGCCCCAGCCCCACAGCTGTCTCCCTTCACTCTCTCGTGAGACTAGCCAGGCACATACACAATGCTCTGTTGCATCTTCTCTGATAAGGTCTCTAGCTCTGAATCTTTTGTGTGCTCTCTTTCCTCAGTGTTCACCCCTAGTAAACCTATGTCATTGAGTTTTTCTTGCTGTGGGTGAAGGCACTAAGAAGTGAGATTGGTACTGAGTTAGCTGTCAGAAAATTGTCATCCCTAGGTGTTCGTGGGAGATTTGGCTCGGGGTAACATGATTCCAGGATCCCTTATGTGAGGTGGTATGGTATTTGCATGCAACCTATACACATCCTCCTGTATGCTTTATATTACCTCTACATTTCTTGAATGTCTCTTCCAATGTCAATTCTATAGGAACAGTTCTCATGCTATGTTATTTAGGAAATGATGACAAGTTTGTACACTTCAGTACAGATACAAATTTTTTAAAAAAAAAAAACTATTTCTATTCAGAGTCAGCTGAATTTGCAGATCTGGAATTGAAAATATAGAGAGCTGGCTGCACTTGTTTTCTGAGTAAACAAGTCATGTAACTGAGTTGATAAATAAAATCATATAGTAGTGTGCACTTAACTATTAATCTGGAGTACCTGTGTGTGGTGTGTTTGACAGCAGGACTCTGATCCTATTGCACCTACCCTAAAGAGAGCCAGTAATGTGAGACTCTCAAGGCATTTCATGTTAGAACTGGGTGGGTGGAGAACAATGAGCTGGGTAAAACCTGTCAGGGGATTTTGAGGTGACTACCACATCATGACCAAGATTGTGCTCACACCCTTCATGAAACATTGTCCATCCTAGGAAATATGGTATTTAGTGATTATTGTTGTTTTTTTTAATCATATATTAGGACTTGCCTAACTTTTTCTACATTGTAAATGAGGTTTCCAATGATGACCATTTTTATAGGTTGACACACACTGCTGCAAACTATTTGTGGGTGGAGTCCACGTCTGTGACCTTGTCTGTGAGGTTGAGCTGCTGAAATTGATCTTGTGGACATTAAGCTCAACCTGAAGGAGATATCCCACTACCAATAGCAAACGAGCAAGCACATGTTTCATATTTGTCTTAAATGCCCTTTTAAAAACAATAACCAATTTAACTACTGAGTCTTTGCAATATTCTGTTGATATTAAATTTGCCAAGTAACCTTTCTGCAGCATTTTATCACACAGTTGAACACACACACACACACACACACACAGAGAGAGAGAGAGAGAGAGAGAGAGAGAGAGAGAGAGAGAGAGAGAGAGAGTTTACTGGTTGTTCTCCATCTGTGTGCCCCTATCCATCCTCTGGCCTTCTATGCCCTCCTCTGAACTTAGAGGAGAGCACTGGTGACACCAGCCTGGCTCCCCAGACTCCTGGGCCCTGGCCTCTAATTGTGTTCATCCTGATGGAAATAGAAGCAGTCGAGTGAAAGGCAGGGGAGAGAGCTCGGGGAGCTCGGGGGGCTCAGAGGGCTCGGGGGGGGGGGCTCGGGGAGCTCAGGGAGCTTGGGGGGCTCGGGGGGGCTCAGGGGCCTCTGGGAGCTCGGGGGGCTCAGGGAGTTTCCTACCTGCTACCTTATTGCTTGCTGCTTTGTTTTGGCAACTTCAACTTCAAGGCTGTGTCCCTTCTCTTCACTAGGTTCAAAGTGGAGCACTATTTGCTCCATTTCCCTCTTGTGAGGAGGTGCTAATAGCTTCTCACTGCTACAAGTTTCTCAAAGCCCTGGTGTCCCTTGAAGGTTTTTTCCTCCCCTTTTCATGCCTGTATAGAAACTCCAATAAACAATTTTCTTCTAAATCCAAAGTGAGCACACCTGTTTTATTAAATTTTTATATCCCTCTTTATTCGTGTAGATATTGTGTACCCCTGCTTGTCTGTATGTACAGCATACGAGTGACATGCCAGTGGAGGTCAACAGAGGGCATCAGGCCCCCTGGAACTAAAGTTATGATATGGTCATTGGGAATCAAACACAAGAGCAGCAAATGCTCTTAACTGCTGGTCCATCTCTCCAGATCTCTACCCATTTCTTGTTGTGATCTTAAGATATTCTGGAAACCAAAATTCATGTTCAGATTGGCTTACATGAGACCATCCAAGCTATAAATCAGAGAAGCCAGGAACAGGCCAGGGCATGCACACTGTGAATTCATCATGGATAATAGAAATCTTGGAGAAGTCACATGCTCTTACTTCTTATGAGACTTAGCTTCCCCCAGCTGAAAGGTTACCACTAGAGTATTATATTAACAATGAGTACATTTATCAAAATTCACTCACTTGTCCAAGATTGAGAATAAGTTTGTTTAATGTCTTTTTTTGACTTTGGAAATTCAAAATAAGATATGGTTCTTGTCTTTGAGACTATTTCTCTATATAGAACATGGGGACAGAGTTAAGAAATGAATGTAAAAATCCCCAAATTAGGTCTTGAAGGATAAGTAGAAACTTATGATATAGGCAGAAGATAGAGACAGAAGCCCACACAGAAGGAACAATGTAACAGTGGTTAGAAGAGACTGAAGTGACCCCACTTCTTAAAGGAACATAAAATCATCTATCATGTCTTGAGTCCAACTGAGAGGGATGGCGGATAGTGGGCAGGACCAGACTTGCAGGGGACTTAAGAAGATACCAGAGTGTGAAGATCCCTGTGTTATTGTGCTTAGGAGGAGGCCAGACTTCATATTTAGGGCACTACTGACTTTGAGCTCTGCAATTGATTAGAAACATGATTGGATTAATAGCATTTTAGTATGATGTCATTGTGAGGGGTATCTACGGCAGGGGTTGTAACTGGAGACTTGAAAATTATAAAGATGTTGGAAGAATATTGAAATAATCTAGACCTGTCATGATATAGACTAGAGGAATCTGGTAGCTGCACAGGCAGAGCAAAGGCACCAAATCCAAGCTCTAACACGGGACCAAAACTAGAAAGTGATTTGAATTGAAAAGTTCAATATAAAGAGTTACCTATAAAGAGACTGAGGTAACATAGGATTAATAATTAGGAGTCAGGACTGTGCAGCATTCAGGGATAGCAGCTATATGGATCGGCTGGAATATAGTACTCAAAGATCGAAGTAATAGCTCTAATAAGTTAAAATTAAAATCTTTAAGGAAAGACATCATCAGGCTTGAGAGATGGCTTGGTGAGTAAAGGTACTTGCCACCCACCCACTGACCTGATCTCAGTTTGATCCCTGACACCTGCACTGTGGAAGGAGACTCCACATGTACACACACACACACACAGACACACAAAAACACAGAGACACACAAAAACACAGAGACACACACACACACCACAGACACACGGAGATACTATACACACACACCACAAACATACACAGACAGACACACATACCACACACATTCAGACACAACACACACACACACAGATACACCACACAGACAGACACACAGAGACACACACAAAGACACACACCACAGATACTCAGATACACCACACAGAACATACACACACAGACATAAACACACACACACACACACACACAAACACACGACATACCCATAGGCATACACACACAAAGACATACACTACATGCACTCAGACACACCACACAGACACACACACAGAGACATAGACACACACAGACACACAACATACCCACAGGCATACACACACTAAGATACCACACACATAGACACACACACACACACAACACCCCCTTACAACACATCTAATTTTAAAAAACAAAAAAGAAACCATCAAAATAGATAAACCAGTAATAATTGTTATCAGTTAAAGAGGTAACATAAACATGATAATTAAAAAGTAAAGGAGGGTATAATCATTAGAGGACGCCAAATTTGAAAACATCATGTCCTTCTCAGGTTCCTATGCAAAGAAACTGAAAGCCTCAATGGAGTGGGGGTGTCGTAGTTATGACCAAACTCATCCAACTCAGGGCCTCGCGCATGCCAGGCAAGTGTCCAACTGCAGAGCTAGACCCAAGCCAGCGCTGATGACTTCTCAGGAAGAACAAGAGAACAAAAATGCTTAATCATACCAATGTCTACAAAGTAAATAGAATTAATAAGGAACTAATCCGCACCAGAAAGCTGTCACGACTAGTTGGCTTCATAAAGGAATCTCACCTAATCCTCAGCTCATGCCGTCCTGATGCAGTGTTTTGAATTAGTAGAAGATTGAAAAGATAGGGGGAAATTCCTAAATTTTTTTCTGAAGCAAATTAAAACTGGGGATTGTACAGCTAGAAGCTGGAGAAAATAAGAAAATAAGAAAATAAGCTGGAGAAAAGATAGGGGGAAATTCCTAAATTTTTTTCTGAAGCAAATTAAAACTGGGGATTGTACAGCTAGAAGCTGGAGAAAATAAGAAAGTAATAAATATGATCTACAATGTTCAAAGAATTCTGAGCAACAAAAAATTTCAATGTAATTTGAACTTTTGAAGAAAATGTATTGCATGGAATAAAATACAGGTGTGAAAAAGTTAAGGGGCCCCAAAAAATCACAATATAGGCAGGACATAGTCAGGCTCAATAGCAAACAGAACACAACGTAATCAGGCAGGGGAAAATCAAAGATTGCAAGGTTTGCTTGTCATGAGAGTCCACACAATCCACTATGGATAGAGCTCAGGCTGCTGAAGAGATGGCTCAGTGGTTTAGAACACTTACTGTTCACGAAGAGAACCTGGGTTCAGTTCCTAGCCCTCACCTGAAACTAGTTCCAGGGGATCAAATACTCTCTTCTGGCCTCCAAGGTCACATACATAACTGCAGGCAAAACACTCAGAGCATAAAATAAAATGCATAAACCTTAAAAAAAAAGAACTCAGGAAAATCATATGACTATTTCTATAAATCCCGAGAAAGCTTTTGATTAAATTGATGACTTTTTCATAAAAATAAAATACATTAAGGGCTGTAGAAACGGAGGAAATGTCAGCATCAAAAGAAGTGCATCTTAGTCCTAACTCCAGTATTCTATTTAATGGAGACACACTGGAGGTGTTTTCATTAAGACTGACAATAAGACAAGAATTAAACATTATATTAAATGTGTTAGGCCAATGCCATTAGACAGGACAGATCAGCCAAAGACATTTGAACAGGAATGAAGGAATCCCTTGACTTGTAGGTAACACCATAGAATACTCTGAAAACTCCGGCAAATCCATCATAAAATAAACCCAAACAACACATGAAGAGAAATAGGATATAAAATCAGCATGTAAAACCAGTAGACTATATGTGTGGACTTAACACAAACACATATGTGCATATGGTAATAATTAGCCATTTATAATTGCAACACAGATGAAACACAAATCCTTTAACCAGAAGTATGTAAAAGCAATTGTGAAATATTTTGAATGAGAAGAACACAGGTTTTTGACAATTGAAAAGCTACTCCTTTCTCTTGAGTTTGGAAACATTATGAAGAGGTAGGCTTTTCCTTAGATTGATTTATTAACTAGATATAATTTCCAAAGAAGAAAATTACCAAGAATCTACTTTATGGATAAAACATCATCAGGAGACACTGAAGGAAACCAAGAGACAAAGATTATCACTGCTAGACATTAAAATATAGCATAAAACACTATTATTAAAACAGCATGGCACTGGCAGGTGAATGGGCCATCACTATGTCAGTATAATACTATAGACCAATGGAATAATAGGGCAGGGGATTCAAAAGATAACTCAGATGTATGTAGAAACTGTATTTGTCACTCTTCTTCCTGTGAAAATAGAAGCCAGCGGTGTACAACCTGGCTGAGGTCCCTCACAAGAACACTACTACACTGTACCCTGAGCTTGGCCTTCCAGTTCAGAACTCTGAGAAAGCACTATATTTTGTACAAGTCATGCTGACTATGGTAACTAGTTATGGCAGCCGAAACTTGCTACACCCACTCTATTAGTGACACGTGTGATAGGCCTAAAAACCTGGACGCAGTCCCGAGGTGAAAAGTTCACGGAAACTTAGTCTCCTGGAACCTTGGCATTCCCATAGCAAGAATGCCCCAGATTTGTCCCTGCAAGAGTGTGGAGGGTCTTGCATGCTTTCTTACAGTATTTTACTGGAT
>NC_034590.1:139739509-139763000 GCF_900095145.1 Mus pahari | reverse complement strand
AAAAGAAGAAGAAGAAGAAGAAGAAGAAGAAGAAGAAGAAGAAGAAGAAGAAGAAGAAGAAGAAGAAGAAGAAGAAGAAGAAGATCAGCCTTAGTCCATGGTGATCTGATAGAATGCATGGGATAATTTCAATATTTTTTATCTGTGTCAATTTTGGAGGAGGTACCATGTGGGACTGAGAAGAATGTATATCCTTTTGTTTTAGGATAAAATGTTCTGTAGACATCTATTAAATTCATTGGTTTCATAACTTCTGTTAGTGACCATGTGTCTCTGTTTAGTTTCTGTTTCCAGTATGTGTCCATTGGTGAGAGTGTGGTGTTGAAATCTCCCAGTATTATTGTTTGAGGTGCAATGTGTGCTTTGAGCTTTACTAATGTTTCTTTAATGACTGTGGCTGCCCTTGCATTTGGTGCATTCATATTCAGAATTGAGAGTTCATCTTGGCAGATTTTACCTTTGATGTGTATGAAGTGCCCCTCCTTGTCTTCTTTGATAAGTTTGGGTTAGAAGTCAATTCTGTTCGATATTAGAATGGCTACTCCAGCTTGTTTCTTCTGACCATTTTCTTGGAAAATTGTTTTCCAGCCTTTCACTCTGAGGTAGTATGTGTCTTTTTCCCTGAGATGGGTTTCCTGTAAGCAGAAAAATGTTGGGTCCGGTTTGTGTAGCCAGTCTGTTTGTCTATGTCTTTTTATTGGGGAATTGAGTCCATTGATATTAAGAGATATTAAGGATAAGTAATTTTTGCTTCCTGTTATTTTTGTTGTTAGAGTTGGGATTCTGTTTTTGCAGCTGTCTTCTTTCAGGTTTGTTGTAGAATTACTTTCTTGGTTTCTCTGGGGCACAATTTCTGTCCTTGTGTTGGACTTTTCCCTTTATTATCCTCTGAAGTGCTGGGTTCATGGAAAGATATTGTGTAAATTTGGTTTTGTCATGGAATACTTCGGTTTTTCCATCTATAGTATTTGAGAGTTTTGCTGGGTGTAGTAGCCTGTGTTGGCATTTTTGTTCTCTTAAGAACTGTATAACATCTGTCCAGAATCTTCTGGCTTTCATAGTCTCTGGTGAGAAGTCTGGTTTAATTTTAATAGGTCTGCCTTTATGTGTTGCTTGACCTTTTCCCCTTACTGCTTTTAATATTCTATCTTTATTTAGTGCATTTGTTGTTCTGATTATTATGTGTTGGGAGGAATTTCTTTTCTTGTCCAGTTTATTTGGGTTTCTGTAGGTTTCTTGTATGTTCATGGACATCTTTCTTCAGGTTAGGGAAATTTTCTTCTATAACTTTGTTGATGATATTTACTGGCTCATTAAGTTGAAAATCTTCATTCTCATCTATTCTTATCTGTAGGTTTGGTCTTCTTATTGTGTCCTGGATGTTTTGAGTTAGGATCATTTTGTATTTTGCATTTTCTTTGATTGTTGTGTCTATGTTCTCTATGGAATCTTCTGCATCTGAGATTCTCTCATCTATCTCTTGTATTCTGTTTCTGATGTTCGCATCTATGGTTCCTATCTCCAGAGTTGTTTCCCTTTGGGTTTTCTTTATTGTTTCTATTTCCATTTTTAGATCTTGGTTGGTTTTGTTCAATTCTATCATCTGTTTGGTTTTGTTTTCCTGTATTTCTTTAAAGGATTTTTGCCTTTCTTCTTTAAGGGCTTCTACCTGTTTAGCAGTGTTTTCCTGTAATTCTTTTTTTTTTTTTTTTTTAAGAATTAAATTAATACATGATAGTTTTTTTTTAAAGATTTATTTATTATATGTAAGTACACTGTAGTTGTCTTCAGACACTCCAGAAGAGGGCATCAGTTCTTCTTAAGGATGGTTATGAGCCACCATGTGGTTGCTGGGATTTGAACTCCAGACCTTTGGAAGAGCAGTCGGGTGCTCCTACCCACTGAGCCATCTCACCAGCACCCTGTAATTCTTTAAGAGCTTTTTTGTGCTTCCTCTTTAAGGCCTTCTACCTGTTTAGCCATCTTCTCCTGTATTTCTTTAAGTGAGTTATTAATGTACTTCTTAATATCCTCTACCAGCATCATGAGATATGATTTTAAATCCAAATCTTGCTTTTTGGGTGTGTTGCGGTATTCAGGACTGGCTGAGGTGGGAGTGCTATGTTCTGATGATGCTGAGTGGTCTTGGTTTCTGTTAGTAAGATTGTTACATTTGCCTTTCACCATCTGGTAATCTCTGGTGTTAGGTGTTATAGATGTTTCTGGCTGGAGCATGTTCCTCTTGTGATTCTGTTAGCCTCTGTAAGCACTCCTGGGAGTCCAACTCTCTCCTGAGTTCATTGGTCAGAGTACTCTCTGCAGGGAAGTGCGCAGGGGTCTGGATCTCAGCTCTGTTTCCCGTCTGAATATGAAGGCCCAAAAGTGACCCTGTCCCAGAAGCTATGTTGCTTCTGCTGCCCATGTGTGCTCTCCTGAAGAGAGTGTTCTCTTTGGGACCCGGGATACAAGATGGCCTTCTCACCTGGTCCCACAGACAGAGCCCTCCCTGGAGGCTGCCTCTCCTCTGGTGGGGAAAGTGCACAGAGGTCTGGGTCTCAGCTCTGCTTCCTGGCTAAAGATGAAGGCCTGAAAGGTACCGTGTCCCAGAAGCTATGTTGCTTCTGCTGCCTGCGTGCTCTCCGGTGCAGACTGGTAATAATACTTTTCAAAGCTTTGAAAAGTGAGGGAATCAGAAACAACACAATTGTAATCTATGACCTGGAGGTAGCTCTAGATAGTAAGGAAACACCTTCTTTGGAGATGCTTTATGAGAAGACAAGAATGATTCCACAGATGTTGTTTCTTCTAGGAGGGAATTACATAAGCAATGTATTTTGGAGGCTACTTAGAGACACTGAGATTACCTGATATGCACAATTATATTCCAGAAACATAAAATCAGTATTATGATTGTAGTTTCAAAGAAAAAGTAATAGGATTTAAGTAGGAAAGGTAAATAATGCAGATTTTTTTTTCAAATTTCCTTCTCTGTCCCTAATGCAGTATTATCTTTTGAGGATAGATAATCTTTTTTCCAATATGAGATATTTAACATTTCTGACTAAAACAGCAACAACTAGAAAACAACTTTTATGAGTTTTTTCTAGATAAGAAAAATATTTCAGGTGTATGTAATAGTGAATAATGTGCTTCTCAGTCTGCTGGAGACATACCTAAAAATACTAAAAAAAATAGACCCATATAAGAATTTTTGGTTTTCCACTCTGCTCTAGAGAATTGCATATATGTGTACATTCCTGTTTAGAGGTGTGCATCTCATCCACTGCAGTTTTTTGGGAGTGGGTAGGAGCTAAGTTACCACTCATGATATTACTTCACATCCTTTAATACTTCCCCATACTTAACAAAAAATAGGCAGTATATTATAGTGTCAGGAAATAAAAGAAGCAAATTAATAGATAATGAACATCCATATATTCTTTGTCTCTCAGAAGTCATATATTGAAATTTTATTCATCAATGAAAGCTTGTTGAGATGTGGGAACTTTAAAGGAAATTAGTAATAGGTTCAATCAGTTAGTATAGCCATGTAAGTGAGTTCACTATCTGTTCTAGTTTGTTTTTCTGTTGCTGTGATAAAATACTATTTAAGCTTATGTTTTTTAGGTCATAGTCCACCACTGAGAAAAGTTAGGGCTGAAACAGAAGCAGGAACTGAAGAAAAACAATGGAAGGATACTGTTTATTGGCTTGTTCACTGATAAGTGTTTATCTAGCTTTCTTATAGAACCCAGGGCTACTACTGTACAGAGAAGGTCCTCTCCAAGGTGGGCTGGGCCTTCACACACTTATCTAGCAAACAATCTTTCATAGACTTTGCCACAGGTCAATTTTTCCAAGGTCAATTTTCAACTCAATTAAATTTTCTAAATGATTCTAGGATTGTTAAACTGATAATAAGAATCAACTAGACTCTCTATCCTGTATAAACTTAACATATAAATACATCACTATTAATGCACAATCATTTCATTCTTTTTCCTCAAAGTGTCAGGTTAGTATCATAATGTCAAATCTCATATAAATTTTAAATTCTCCCAGTCTTGCAAAAAATTTTAGGATAGCTCACAAAAATCCAAGGTCTCCAATGGAATAATAGGGCAGGGAATTCAAAAGATAACTCAGGTGTATGTAGAAACTGTATTTGTTACTCTTCTTCCTGTGAAAATAGAAGCCATCGGTATACAAAACCTGGTTGAGGTCCCTCACAAGAGCACTACTACGCTGTACCCTGAGCTTGTCCTTCCAGTTCAGAACTGTGAGAAAGCACTATACTTTGTACAAGTCATGCTGACTATGGTAACTAGTTATGGCAGCCGAAACTTGCTACACCCACTCTATTAGTGACACGTGTGATAGGCCTAAAAACCTGGATGCAGTCCCGAGGTGAAAAGTTCACGGAAACTTAGTCTCCTGGAACCTTGGCATTCCCATAGCAAGAATGCCCCAGATTTGTCCCTGCAAGAGTGTGGAGGGTCTTGAATGCTTTCTTACAGTATTTTACTGGATAAGAGTTAGAAATCTCAGGGCAAGCTTAGCAAAGTATACTTAGGATCTTCATTACAGTCAGGTATGGCAGACTACATTGCATATAAGAAGAAAGTTGGTGAGTTCTTCTGACAAATGGAGATTCCCTACAGATACTTAAAAGAGCAGCCAAGTTACTCCCATATGCAAGAATTTACCACGACCTAGGAAGAAAGAAGGCTGTAGTCTAAGAAGGAACTAGAGTAAATACTTAGAACTATAGATAGCTGAGTCACTCCCATGCACAGGAATTTAAAATGGTCTAGGGGGAAGGTGGATTATACAATAGACTAGAATTAGAACTATGGCAAGGGCATGAAGCCCTTGCCCCTGGCTTCTAAGATTAAGCTGACCTTAGGTGGGGCTGCTTTTGATCCCAGTTGTTAGCANTGATTTTATCCCAGTTGGTTCCTGTTAGCTTTTAGTATGCATTCTTCTGTTTTGTTGTAAAAGTCATTTTTCATCAGATAACTTCAATGTACCTTGGATGGCCTTAATGTATCACTTAACTTCTCTGTTTTCTGTAATATATAAAACTGATGCTCACTTTGACAAATTACATTCAGATACCACAAAAAAAAAAAAAAAAAAAATCCAAGGTCTCTTTAAAAGTTCAAAGTTTCCTAATATAGGCCCCCAAACATTCAAAAGTAATAACTGCTTTCTTATTTTAAAGGTGAAGAACTGAGGCCTAGGAACAATTATACTTAAAAAAAAACCCATGCTCCATGAAAATAATTCTTCTGTCTCAGTGTTCAACATCTGGAACCCACTCATGCTTTTTAGGGCACTAAAATCTTCAGTCATCCTAGCTCTCCAACTGTGCATTCACAGAATACACAGCTTTGAGGGAAATCAGGAAAGGATCTCAAGAAGCAACCTAAAGAAGATCCCCAAATCAGCTGTTACAGAATTCCCCATTTCTGAATTCAGTGTATTTATTTTAAAATTATTTCATTTATTTCTTGAGAATATATATATATATATATATATATATATATATATATATACATACATATACATATGTATATGTATATATATTATAAAATATATCATGATAATCATGAGACTGTCATGAAGGTCATCTGACATCTTGATGTTAAGATATTTCAGGATGAATGAAAGTTAGGCCCTCAACTTTGCTCTATGTGGAGACTTTCATCCCAGTGCATATGAGTTCTAGTCAAGTAAGCCTGAAAGAAATGTATCTTCATGTCTTTGGAGCAGGTAATCCAAAATAAAATCATCTGACTTATTTTTATATTTTTGATAAGAATAGAAATTTTATGTTCTGAGCAGTCTATGTTACTATTGTAAGTCCAATATCGTGACTCTTCTCAAATCGTCCAAAGGCACTTATAAGACTGATATTATTTTTATAGATACTTTTGAAATATATAAGCTATTCTAAACACGTGTAGAAAGTTTCTCCTCAAGGATTTATTTCCACTGAGGATTAGATACTCACAGAAAAAAGCAATTAAGATTTTTTTATATCGTGTTTTGGTTGATATTTTCATTTTGCTTCCCCTGATAATTCTTAGTGTTTGGAAAAAATATCAATTAGTACATTTGGAACCAGATACTGAATTCCCATGGCATGGTTGTAGGATGACTCTATGACAACTTCCCATCTGAATATAATCTCTGAAGTACATGAGGCCATTTTCACAGCTTGTCTTCTACCCTGTTTAATTAACTCCTGGGGAATAAAAAATAATTTGTAATAAATATTAAAAGTTGTTCCTTATATGTTCCTATATTACTTCAAGAGTAATATGAGTTTCATAAAAGGGGATGGAGATAAACATATAATACTGCAATTGCTTTAATGAATATATCTGTTGATGAAAAATTTCCATAAAAGTATAGGGGGAAAATCCTGAGAATACTGGAGCAAGACGAAGAAATAGACCATTTAATATATAGGAACTGGATGATGGTGACACCTTACTTTATTCTTTTCTTTCTTTCTCTTTGTTCTTTTTCTAAATGTGGAAGCTACAGACCAGCAATGGAATGTGGTAAAATAACCCTCAACAGAGGAATGGATACAGAAAATGTTGTACATTTACACAACGGAGTACTACTCAGCTATTAAAAAAATGAAATTATGAAATTCTTAGGCAAATGGATATATCTGGAGGATATCATCCTGAGCGAGGTAACCCAAACACAAAAAAAACCTCACTTGATAAGCACTCACTGATAAGTGGATATTAGTCCAGAAACCTAGAATATCCAAGATACAATCTCCAAAAACACAAGAAAATCAAGAATAAGGAAGACCAACACATGGATACTTCATTTGTCCCTAAAATAGGGAATAAAATACCCATGAAAGAAGTTGCAGAGGCAAAGTTTGGAGCTAAGATGAAAGGATGGACCATCCAGAGACTGCCCACCCGGGAGTCCATCCCATAATCAACCACCAAATGCAGACACTATTGCATATACCAGAAAGATCTTGCTAAAAGGACACTGTATATCTATCTCTTGTGATGCTATGCCAGTGCCTGGCAAATATAGAAGTGGATGCCCACAGTCATCTATAGGATAGAACACAGAGACCCCAATGGAGGAGCTAGAGAAATTACCTAAGGAACTGAAGGGGTCTGCAACCCTATAGGTAGAACAACAATATGAACTAATCAGTACCCCCAGAGCTTTTGTCTCTAGCTGCATATATAGCAGATGATGGCATAGTCAGCCACCGTTGGGAAGAGAGGCCCCTTGGTCTTGCAAACTTTATATGCCCTATTCAGGGGAATGAGAGGGCCAAGAAATGAGAGTGGGTGGGCAGGGAGCAGGGTGGGGGGAGGTTATGGGGGACATTCGGCATAGCATTTGAAATGTAAATGAAGAAAATATCTAATAAAATAATTAAAAAAATAACCCATCTGGTATTAATCTAGACTAGAAAACATTATGGTTTTTGTTTTTAAGATTTCAATCAACAAAATTTGTGAATTATAGTTTATTAATACATATTATTGCACATGTATTCTTTTAGGGAACTAGTATAAACACATGACTACTTGTTTAGTGTGCTCAGAGAATAGATGCAATGATACCAAAGTGGCAATAAGAAAATACAGCTCCTATGTGCATACCATTATTCAATAAAAATGTCCATAGCCAATAATAATATTATTTCTGAGAGGAAAAGTAGAAGATATTTAAAATGTTTCAGTGCCAGGAATCAGCAGAGTGTTAAATTACTAGGAGTACAAGTAAGGGGCACAGGCATGACCAAAGAGGATTTCCTATTCCCACATTTGAAACTAATTAAACAAAAATTAAATGTATCAGATTAGAGAAAGAAATAAATGAAAAGAGAAATTAATGTCTGTTAGTCTACAAATGGAATTAAGACACAAATTTATAATACACAATTTTGAATTGAGTTCTTTCAGATAAATTGAGTCCAACCTCTCCTTCCTTAAGAGTCTGGTTGCACTCAATGCCTTTTGATCTGATATCATGACAACTGTACCTTGCTTCTACATTCTTCTGGGGACTTCCCAAAACAGAAAGAAATCAAACATACATTCTCACTCAAAACTCATGGTAAAGTACAACCGCCTGATCTATAGTGATATTCTTCAAAATACTCAGTTACCATCCTTTAATGTCGACATCCTCGCATTACTAGATATTTAGGGTTGGTGTATAATAATAAAAAGTTTACTTATCCAAGTCTAAGTTACTATGCTACCTTAGTAGACCTGCCTTCTATGATCCTCTGAGGACAGACACTGAAGTTTCTGGCTCTAGTATACCTTCCTCAAATAGCAAAGGGTTAAGTAAATAGCCTTTGTACTATCTCAGCAGGAGCTGCTCAGCTCTAACTTTCAGCCTGCTAGTCAGGAGTCACAATAGGAAAAGGGGATACTTAGAAAAATGATTATAGCATTTATTACTAATTTATAAAATGTTTCCTATGAAAGCTAACTAAGGGGAAAAGCAGAAAGATCCTAAGTGGGGGGAGGGAAAAAATATTATTAAGTGAGGAAAGAAAAACATTTCTTCTCTAAGTGGGATTTCTTCTCTATGTGGGGAAAGGCAAGCTTGGGATGGAGGAGGATACAGAGACTCTATATGGGTGACTCTAGATGACATTCCTATCATTAGGGGATATAGAGACTGAAGTGGCCACTCCTGTAGTCAAGCAGGATTTCCAGGGGACAGAGGGGGACTTCAACCCATAAAATATTCAACACAAAATTTCTCCTGCATACTAGGTACCCAGGAATAAAGACGGATCAGAGACTGAAGGGACAGCCAAGCAATGGCTATCCCAACTTGAGACTCTGCCATTAGAGAGAGCCAACACATGGCACTATTAGTAATACTCTGCTATGCTTGTCGACTGGAACCTAGCATAACTGTATCCTAAAGAATCCCTTTTATTGTCTCTGCATTTCTTCCCTGAGAGACTTCATCCAGCAGCTGAAAAAAAAGAAACAAAACAAACAAACAAACAAAAAACCAAAACAGATACAGAAACCCACAGCAGAACACATCAGTTACAGCTAGGGAAGACTTGTGGATGTATGGGGGAGCAAAATGAACAAGTCAGAGGGCTAAAGGAAACCACAGGGAGACTAAAAGTGTCAGATAAACTGAGACCATGTGAACTCACAGAGACTGAACCACCAACAATGAGCATGTAGGCTAGACCTAGTTCCCTGACACATTTGTAGCAAACATTCATCTTGGTCTTCATTTGGTTTTTTATAGTGGAGTGGGGTGCTGTCTTGGTCACTGTTGCCTGTCCCCTTTTCCTACTTGAACTGCATGATTGTGCTTCAAAAGGTTAGGATATGCCTAGTCCTGCTGGGATGAGATGTTCCAGGGTAGTATCCCATGGGGAGGGGTTACCCCTTCTCTGAAGAAAATGTGAGGGGTATTAGGAGAGACACCTGTGGAGGCTTGACTGAGAAGAGAGGAGGGAGGGAGGGCTGTAACTGAGGTGTTAAGTGAATAAAAATTAAAATATTATCAAAAGCACAGTATACACAATGAAGAGAAAATTATAAAATAGTAACAAGATAAGATGAATGATTGAGTGTGATAATATCCTCTAGAATTGGAAATCCTTGCAACAAAGGGAACAGCGATTGCAGTAAGCAGCAGCTGAGAAAATGGGAAAATGTCTTTTTAAGATATACATTCTGAAAGAGGATTATGATCTAGATTATACTAAGATCTAAAATAAAAATTATTGATGGGGCAGGAGAGACGGCCCAACATTTAAGAGCACTGGATATTCTTCCGGAGGTCCTAGTTCAAATCCAAGCAACCACATGGTGGCTCATAACCATCTGTAATGGGATCTTCTGGTGTATGTGCAGAGAGCAATAGTGTACTCATACATATAAATAAATAATAATAATCTTTTTTTTTAAAGAAAGGCAAAAACTTAAAAATAAAATAAAAATCATCCTAAAAACAAACAACTAAATTAAAAACGTTCTTTTCACCTGAACCAAGAAATCTCAAAAGAAATAATTAAAGTGGGGAAGAAATATTTAACAAACAGTTCAATATCCAAAGCCATCAGGAAAATGCCAATTGAAAAGTACTTTGAATGCCGGGCGTGGTGGCGCACACCTTTAATCCCAGCACTCGGGAGGCAGAGGCAGGCGGATTTCTGAGTTCGAGGCCAGCCTGGTCTACAAAGTGAGTTCCAGGACAGCCAGAGCTAGACAGAGAAACCTTGTCTTGAAAAACCAAAAAAAAAAAAGAAAAAAAAAAGTACTTTGAGATTTCATGTTACTCCAGTTACCATCACAAACAACTGACAGTAAAAGCTGACAAGGAACATTGAAAGAGGATTTTTTTTTTTAATACATACTTGTGATGGTAGTGCAGATTATTTCAACCACTATGTAAATCAGAGTGGAGGGTCCTTCAGAAGTTTGAATTTTACCTACCATGTGACTCAGCTATACCATTCCTAGGCACATGTCCAATCTATATACTAGGAGAGACAGAACTTATTTGTTTTTGTAGTATTATCTCTGGTAGTGTTATTATGCTCCCATGTATAAGGTTACACTATGTATGACTTTACAAATGCTGGCTATATAGACTATTGAGATAATCAAGAATTTGGGGCCAAATGTATTTAATCTGTGTTATAAGATAAATATATTTCACATAAAAGAAACCCTGTTCTAGATACATAAGACAGAATCATTCAAAAGAAGGCTTTTGAGAGTTTCACAAACTGACTAGTGTCACACATGCTATGATGAGCACATGGTTCTCTATATCCCAGGTAGAATTTGTCCTTCACATGTCCCATTGACTAAAACTGTCCTGCCCTAGGCAATATTAAAACAAACAGTGATGTCAATAATTACACATCATGTAGCTATACTCAGCCCTTTCTACTTTTTGGTACCTCTCTAAACATGAATGTTAGTAAAGAAATAACAGTCTTTTTTTTTTTTTATAAGGAAAACTTTCTTTCAAAGAATTTACTTAGAGCAACTTTGACATCCTTATTTCTCAGGCTGTAGATCAAGGGATTCAGCATGGGCACAACAATGGTATAAAACACAGAAGACACTTTCCTTTGGTCCATGGAGCTGACTGATGATGGCTGCAGGTACATGAATGCGAGGGAACCAAAGAAGATAGCAACAGCTGATATGTGTGAGCTGCAGGTGCTGAAAGCTTTGGACCTGCCTTCTGTGGATTTAATCCGGAGGATGCTGGCTATGATGAAGATGTAAGAGCTTACAATAGTCAGAATGGGAACAAAGATGTTAAAAACACTTAAACATAATAGTACTACTTCATTAATAAAAGTATCAGAACAGTGGAGTTCCAGTAGTGGAAAAAGATCACAGAAGTAATGATTTACTACATTTGCCTTACAGAAATGCACTCTTAACATGCAGATTGTGTGAATTGTGGAAACAATCAAAGCTATACTATATACTCCAACTATCATCCAGGAACAGACTTGAGAAGACATCACAACATTGTAAAGCAAGGGGTTACAGATGGCAACATAGCGGTCATATGCCATTACAGCTAACATGTGACACTCTGCAATACCAAAAATAATGAAAATGTAGAGCTGAGTCATGCATTCAGGATAGGAGATGATGTTCTTCACTGTCACAAAGTTCACCAACATTTTGGGAATAATGACAGTGGACTGGCAGAAGTCAATGAAGGACAGGCTGTTGAGAAAATAATACATAGGTGTGTGCAGTTGAGAACTGAAAAATATCAGGGCGATCATGCCCAGATTCCCCACCACTGTGGCCACATAGATTGCTAGAAAGAGGAGGAAGAGGGGCAGCTGCAGCTCTGGTTTGTGTGTTAACCCAGCCAGGATGAACTCAGTCACTTCTGAAAGATTTCCTTGTAACATTTTCTTCTCTGGGTTCTATGTTGAAAGAGACAAAACTGAAACAAGTATCTAGTATTTTACCATATCCTGAGGTATGTAACAGAATGCAAGCTTTCATTTTGGTAGGCTATTCAATTTTCTGACAGATAATTTTAAATTTTAGAATCTGAAATACTGGACTGCTTAACACATGTCAGTTATAGTTAAAGATAAGTTACTTCTGTCTGTGAGTATATTTTTTGCTATGAGAGTGTTAGGACTTATTCCACGGACAATGAAAGAGTGATCAGACACATTCAGTGGAGTCTGCTAAGGAGTGTCCATGACTCATTTGTCCTGGTCCCCATCACTATATAGAGAAATACATTTTTTCTATGTTAAAATAAGAGCAGGATTCACACAAAGGCAAAAGACTACCACAGACATCCACAATTGTTGCTATACTTAATAGTGGCAACCTAAAACCTTTCTCCATAAGGCAATGAACCATGTAAGTTGTACTTTCATCAACATAACAGAACCGTAAGGTAATCCTGTGGAAACTTGAAATCAAAAGGGATCTGAATTTGAACATAATGAAATTACGTGTATATGTATATGGATTTTTTTTTTTTTTTTTTTTTTTTGGTTTTTCAAGACAGGGTTTCTCTGTATAGCCCTGGCTGACCTGGAACTCACTTTGTAGACCAGGTTGGTCTTGAACTCAGAAGTCTTCCTGCCTCTACCTCCTGAGTGCTGGGATTAAAGGCATGTTCCACCACACCTGGCCATGGATTAACTTTTTATACATAAAATTAGAAGAAATCCTTAAGAAAATAGCATGGTAATTTATTTAAGAGGCTTTCATAGACTGAGAACAAAGATCATTAAGAAAACTCAGAAAACATAAAAAAAAATCACTTGAAATATCATGAAAAGTATTAAAACATTTAAGAATAAATTAAAGAAATATAAAACATTGCACTTGAAATTATCAACTTTGTTGAAAATCTAAATCATTACATACATGGAAAAACATCCCATATTCATGAACCACAAGATTCACCCTTGTGAAATGGCAATACTTCCCAAACTGGTCTAAAAGTTCAGTGTAATGCTAATGAAAATCCAAGGTACTTTCATTACCAATACCAATATACTGATCATATAATATTCACTGAAATCCAATGTGACTGGGTATGCTCAGAACAAATCTGGAAATGAATAACATTTGATGTTGCAAGATTCCTCATTTGAAAACATTCCAATTATCTCATAACACAGGTATGCCATGAACTGTAAGCACACTATCAATCTGTAAATAAACTCTATATCTTTATGTTGTTGACGTTATGCATTTCATAAAAATTCAATGGAGGAAGACTATTTTCCAACCAATGGATAAATAGATGAAGTTATATAATAAAATACATTTCTACTTTTCATAATAAGAGACATGGATGATATCACTAAATATAATAGCTAAACATAACAACATTTGAAAAACTACAACAGTAGATCTTCGTGCGCAAGAAATTTGTGATAGATTCCTGGATAAGTTGGCATAATCAGAGAGTATAACATAAAAATTATTATTTAAGAATAATTAAAATTAAAAATAGCTTCTGCCTTAAAGGATACCCTAGATTTATGAAAAATAAAACATCTCAGTATTATATCTTAGGGAGTATAGAATTAAAGAACTTTTATGACTTATGGTTTAAGAATAAAAATAATCCAGATTAAAAATAGCCACATAATTTGAATAATGACCCTTCTATTTGAGATAGATAATTCACCAATAAACACCTGAAAATATGTATCATCATTAATTATTAGAAACATGTAAATAAAAACCAAAGTGAAACAAAATTTCACATTGATTGGAGGGGTTACTATAAAATGGTAACTGTTGGATTCTGAGACACAGTGCTCCATACCCAAATACCACTGGGAGACAGATTCCCAGGAGTGCGGACACACCTGTGAGCATATGTAAGACTACCACCTCTACTCAGAGGGACCCATGTGGAGCCCTCAGGACACAGGAACTGAGGAGCAGTGTGGGATAGGATCCTTCCAGGTTCCTTTTGTGCTCTGAGCTGATCCTGTGCTATAGCACCAGGAACTGACCCCGTGCTACAGCTCTCAATACCAAATACAGCTAGGAGAAAGTTGGATCCCCAGGAGTACTGACATGCTTGTGAGCACAGGTAAGACCACCACTTCTTAAATCCTGTCCCAAGAAGGACATGCCCAGAACTATCATGGCGCAATAACCTAGGAACACCCAGGGATTGTTCTGGTTTCATTCTGTACCACAGTGCTGACCCTGTGCCACAGTTGTCCATACCCGAATTCTTCCCAGAGAGAACTGGTCTCCCAGGAGTTCTGACACACTGGCTTTAAGGAGGGACAAGCCACAGTCAGACACAGCAAGAAGAGCTAACACCAGAAATAACCAGATGGCCAGAGGCAAGAAGAAGAATATAAGCAACAGAAACCAAGGCTACTTAGCATTATCAGAACCCAGTTCTCCCTTCACAGTTAGCCCTGGTTACCTCAAACAACCAGAATAGCAAGACTTTGATTTAAAATCACATCTTATGATGAGAGAGGACTTTAAGAAGGACATAAATAACACCCTTAAAGAAATACAGGAGAACACAAGTAAACAGCTTGAAGTCTTTAAAGAGAAAACAGAAAAATCATTTAAAGAATTGCAGGACAACACAACCAAACTTGTGAAGGAACTGAGCAAAACCATCCAGGATCTACAAATGAAATAGAAACAAAACAATCACAAAGGGAGACAACTCTGGAGATAGAAAACCTTGGAATGAGATTAGGAATCACAGATGAAAACATCACAAACAAAATACAAGTGATAGAAGAGAGAATCTCAGGTGCAGAAGATAACATAGAAAACATTAACACAACAGTCAAAGAAAATGAAAAATGCAAAGCTTCTAACCTAAAACATGCAGGAAATCTAGGACACAATGAGAGGACCAAAGGATCTCTTCTATACCTAAGTATAATAGGTATAGAAGAGAGTGACAATTGCCAATATAAAGGGCCAGTAAATATCTTCAACAAAATTGTAGAAGAAAACTTCCCTAACCTACAGAAAGAGATGTTCATAAACATATAAGAAGTCTACAGAACTCCAAATAGATTGGACCAGAAAAGTAATTCCTCCTATCACATAAAAGTCAAAACACCAAATACAAAAAAATCAAAGAAAGAATATTATAAGCAGTAATGGAAAAAGGTCAATTAACATATAAAGGCACAACTATCAGAATTATACCTGATTTCTCAACAGAGACTATGAAAGCATTAAGATCCTGGACAGATGTCATACAGACACTAAGAGAGCACAAATGCCAGCCCAGGCTACTATACCCAGGAAAACTCTCAATAACCATAGATGGAGAAAGGAAGATATTCCATGACAAAGCCAAGTTTACACAATATTTTTCCACAAATCCAGCCCAACAAAGGATAATAGATGGAAAACATCAACAAAAGGATGGAAACTACACCCTAGAAAAAGCAAGAAAGAAATCTTTAAACAAACCCAAAAGAATATAGCTACACAAACATAAAAATAACATCAAAAATAATGGGAAACAACAACCGCTATTCCTTCATATCTCTTAATATCAATGAACTCAATTCCCCACTAATAAGGCATAGACTAAAAGACTGGATACATAAACAGGACCCAGCATTTTCCCGCATACAGGAAATGCACCCTAGGGACAAAGACAGAGACTACTTCAGAGTAAAGGTCTATAAAACCATTCTCCAAGCAAATGGTCACTAGAAACAATCTGGAGTACTCATTCTAATATCCAATAAAACCAACATTCAAACAAAAGTTATCAAAAAGGATAAGGAAGCACACTTCATACTCATCAAAGAAAAAATTCTATCAAGAAGAGCTCTCAATTCTGAACATTTATGCTCCAAATTTAAGGGCATTCACATTCATGAAAGTAACTTTACTAAAGCTCTAAGAATTCACTGTACCTCACACAATAATAGTGGGAGACTTCAACACCCTACCCTCATCAATGAACTGTTCATAGAAACAGAAACTAAACAGAGAAACAGTAAAATTAATGGAAGTTATGGACAAAATGGATTTAACAGGTATCTATAGAACATTTCATCCTAAAACAAAAGAATATACCTTCTTTTCAGCACCTCATGGTACTTTTTCCAAAACTGACCATATAATCTGTCACAAAACAGGTCTCAACAAATNCAAGAAGNATGAAATAATCCCATGTACCCTATTAGATCACAACAGACTAAGACTGGTCTTCAATAGCAACAGAAACAGTGAAACCCATATACACATAGAAGCTGAACAATGGCCTACTGAATAAGCTGAACAATGTCCTACTTGGTCAAGGAAGACATAAAGAAAGAAATTAAAGACTTTTTAGAATTTAATGAAAATGAAGGTACAACATACCCAAATGTATGTAATACAATGAAAACAGTACTAAGAGGAAAACTCAAATCTTTGAGTTCCTCAAAAAGAAATTGGGGAGAGTATACAATAGCAGCTTAACATAGCACCTTTAAGCTCTAGAACAAAAGAAGCACATCCTCCCAAGAGGAGGAGATAGCAGGAAATAATCAAACTCAGGGTTGAAAATGACCAAATTGAAACAAAAAGAACTATACAAAAAATCAATAAAACCAGTCCCTGGTTCTTTGAGAAAACCAACAAGAGAGATAAACCCTTATCCACACTAACCAGACACGGACAGTATCCAAATTAACAAAATCAGAAATAAAAAATGAGATTTAACAACAGAGTCTGAGTAAATCCAAAAAAAAATCATCAGGTCCTACTACAAAAGCCTATACTCAACAAAACTGGAAAATCTGAATGGGATGGGCAATTTTCTAGAAAGATATCAAATATCATAATTAAATCAGGATCAGATAAACAATCTAAACAATCCCATAACCCCTAAAGAAATAAAAGCAGTCATTAAATGTCTCCCAACCAAAAACTGTCCAGGACCAAATGGGTTTAGTGCAGAATTCTATCAGTCCTTCAAAAACACCTAATACTGTTCAAATTATTCCACAAAACAGAAACAGTGGGAACACTATCTAATTTGTTCTATGAAGCCAAAGTATGCTTGTACCTAAACCACACAAAGACCCAACAAAGATAGAGAATTTCCGACTAATTTCCCTTATGAATATCGATGCAAAAATATTCAAAAAAATTTCTCGCAAACCTATTCCAAGAACACATCAAAATATTTATCTATCATGATCAAGTATGCTTCATGCCAGTGGTGCAGGGATGGCTCAATATATGGAAATCCATGAATGTAATCCACTACTTAAACAAACTCAAAGAAAAAAAAAACCACATGATCTTTCTATTAGACGCTTAGAAAGCATTTGACAAAATTCAACATCCATTCATGGTAAAAGACTAAAGAGAGAAACTTGAAGCATTCCCACTAAAATCAGGGACTCAATAAGGCTGCTCGCTATATTTCTACCTGTTCCTATTTAGTACCCAAAGTCCTAGTCAGAGCAATTAGCCAACAAATGGAGGTCAAAGGGATACAAATTTGAAAAGAAGAAGTCATAATATCACTATTTGCAGATGATATGATACTATACATAAGTGACCCCAAAAATTCCACCAGGAAACTGCTAAACTTGACAATCAACTTCAGCAAAGTTGCTAGACATAAAATTAACTAAAAAAAAAAAAAAAAAAGTAGCCTTCCTCTGACCTAAAGATAAATAGGATGAGAAGGAAATTAAGGAAACAACACCCTTCACAATAGTCACAAACAATATTACATACCTTGGTGTGACTCTATGCTAGAGGAAGATTTGTATGACAAGAAATCAAGTCTCTGAAGAAACAAATCAAAGAAGACATCAGAAGATGGGGTCTTCCAAGCTCATGAATTATCAGGATTAATTTATTAAAAATGTCCAACTTGCCAAAAGCAATCTACAAATTCAATGCAATCCCCATCAAAATTGCAAGTCGATTCTTCATAGAGTTAGAAAGAGCAATTTGCAAATTCGCTTAGAATAACAAAAAAAAAACCCAAAAAACAAAAAACAAACAAACAAACAAAAAACCAGGATAGTGAAAAAATATTCTCAACAATAAAAGAACTTCTTGGGGATTCACCATCCCTGACCTCAAGCTGAAATACAGAGCAATAGTGATAAAAACTGCATGGTTTTGGTACGGGGACAGGCAAGAAGATCAATGGAATAGAATTGAAGTCCCAGAAATGAAACAACACACCTATGGTTACTTGATCTTTGACCTCGGAGTTAAAACCATCCAGTGGAAAAAAGACAGCATTTTCAACAAATGGTGCTGGCTCAACTGGTGGTCTACATGTAGAAGAGGGCAAATTCGTCCACTCTTGACACCCTGTACAAAGCTCAAGTCCAAGTAGATTAAGGACCTCCACATTAAATCATATACACTGAATTTAATAGAAGAGAAAGTCAGGAAAAGCCTTGAACACATGGGCACAGGGGAATAACTCCTAAACAGAACACTAATGGCTTATGCCTTAGATGAAGAATCGACCATTGGGGCTTCATAAAATTGCAAAGCTTCTGTAAGGCAGAGGACACAGTCAATAAGACAAAATGGCAACCAACAACTTGGGAAAATATCTTTAGCAACCATACATCTGATGGAGGGCTAATATCAAATATATACAAAGAACACAAGAAGTTAGATGCCAGAAAAGCAAATAACCCTTTTAAAAATGAGGAACAGAGAATTCTCAACTGAGGAAACTCAAATGACTGATAAGCACCTAAAGAAATGTTCAACATCCACAGTCATCAGGTTAATAAAAAATTGAAACAACCTTGAGTTTCCACTTCACACCAATCCGAATGGCTAATATCAAAAACTGGGGTGACAGCAGATGCTGGCAAGAATGTGGAGAAGGAGGAACACTCCTCCATTTCTGGTGGGATTGCAAGCTGGCACAACCACTGTGGCAATCAGTCTGGTGGTTCCTCAGAATACTGGACATAGTACTACATGAGAAAACAGCTATACCACTCCTGGGCATATACCCAGAAGATGCTCCAACATGTAATAAGGACATGTGATGGACTGTATTCGAGCAGTCTTATTTATAATAGCCAGAAGCTGGAAATAACCCAGATGTCCTTCAACAGAAGAATGGTTACAGAAAATGTGATATATTTACACAACGGAATACTACTCAGCTATTAAGAACAATGACTTCATTAAATTTGCAGGCAAATGGATGGAACTTGAAAATATCCGGAGTGAAGTAATTCTGTCACAAAAGAACACACAGGGTATGCACTCACTGGTAAGTGGGTATTAGTCCAATATTTTGAAATACCCAAGATTCAATTTATAGACTATATGAAGCCCAAGAAGAAGGAAGACCAAAATACGGACGGTTCAATGCTTCTTAGAACGGGGAACAAAATACTCACAGGAGGAAATATGGAGACAAAGTGTAGAGCAGAGTCTGGAGGAAAGGTCATCAAGAGACTACCCCACATGAGGATCTATCTTATATACAGTCACCAAACCTGTATGCTATCATGAATGCTGGAAAGTCCTTGCTGATGGGAGCCTTATATGGCTGTCTACTGTGAGGCCCTTCCAGAGCGTGACAAATACAGAGTTTGGACTGAGTGTGGGGTCCCAAATAGAGGAGTTGGAGAAGGGACTGAATGAGCTGAGGCAGTTTGCAGCCTTATGTGGCAAGCAACAGTGTGCCATAAGCATCTGGCCAGACCTCTCAGGGTTCCTGGGGACTTGACCACCAACCAAAGAGTACACATTGAGGGACCCATGGCTCCGGCCATATAAGTGTCTGAGGATGGCCTGTTTGGATATCAGTGAGAGGAGAGGCCCTTGGGCCTGAGGGTGTTTGATGCCCCAGTATAGGGGAATGCTAGGGCTGGGAGAGAGGAGTGGGAGGATGGGGGAACACCCTTATAGAGGCAGGGTAGTGGGGATGGGATAAGGGTTATCTGCAGGGGAGACCTGGAAAGTGGAAAACATTTGAAATGTAAATAAAGAAAATATCCAACAAAAAAGTTTAAAAAAATAAATAAAAATGAAGAAGGAAAAAATTGCAAGTGTTGGAAAAGATGAGAGTAAATTATTCATATTACTGGTGGGGTTTTAAAATACCACAAAATTTTCAGAAAATGGAGATCTTTTGAAAAGGTAAAGCAAATAATCATTTCAAGTGGAACTTAAGTACTTGAGACAAATTTTTTTTTAACACTTTTTTTTTATTATTATTATTTTCTTTATTTACATTTCAAATGCTATCCCGAAAGTTTCCCATACCCCTCCCCCCACCTCTGTTCCCCTACCCACCCACTCCAACTACTTGGCCCAGGCCTTGCCTTGTGCTAGGTCATATGGAGTTTGGAAGACCAAGGAGCCTCTATTCCCACTGATGGCCGATTAGGTCATCTTCTGCTGCAAATGCAGCTAGAAACACAAACCCAGGGGGTACTGGTTAGTTCCTGTTGTTGTTCCACCTACAGGGTTGCAGCCCCCTTCAGGTACTTGGGTACTTTCTCTAGTTCCTCCATTGGGGACCCTGAGACAAATTTATAAGACTAGAAAACTCACTGACACAAAAGTCACACAAAAGACTCTGGAGTAGTACTGCTTGCAATATGCAAGGCTGGATGGAACAGACTTACTGCCCCATAATTGTTTTCTACTATTTCTCCAGCTGGCTATGTCCTGTACCAAAAAAGCATTCCCATTCTGGACCAATTCTGTATTTTTGTAGAAAAGCTTAAGAATGCCTAGTGATCTCTATTGCTAACTTAAAGTCAAACTCAGAGGTGATAGTATATTAATTTTCACAAAATATGGTTTATGTATTTTAGCAGTTATTAGTTTTGTCTTTATTAACGATAATCATGACTGCCTAAACATGAGCGGAAAATGGAAAACAATACTAGACATGTTAGGTGGACTGAGGAAAGACATGAGGCTTCAACTCTACACAAAAACAAGGACAGGCACCTAAGAAATTCTGAGAATGGGAGAAATAGTTTTATCCAGAGAAGAGCACACCAATTTTTATAATGGTATAATTGTAGATTATGTAATATAAAATTATATTATTACAACATATAAATGTATTATAATTTTAAAATTATAAACATAAATGGATATGTTATATTACAATCATAATAAATAATGAATGTTTTAAAAGGTAATGAGCTTCGTGTTCACATGGTTCTGTCTTCCCTGAAATACATGTATTTGAAATGTATTCCTCAGAAAAGGGCATACCCAACATTAAATGGTCAGCCCTGAAAATGTAGATACAGGTAACATTGCACCGAGTAGTTGTATTTATGCATATATATTTATATAGATGAAGATAATATAGCAATAAATGAGAAAAGAAGCCATGGATTTGAGAGAAAGCAATGAGGACTTTATTGGAGAACTTGGAGGGAGGAAAGGAATGGGAAAAAGACACAATTATATTAGAGTGTCNGNAAGTAAAAGAATCAAAAGGAAAGATATTGACCATCCACACATACTTTGTCTCCCAGAATTCATATATTGAATTTTTGTTTTGTAAATAGGAACTTGCTGAGATGTGTGTACTTTAAAGGACATTAGTAATAGGTTCATTGATTAGTATATCCATGTAAGTATGTTCACTATCTGTTGTAGTTTGCTTTTTTCTTGCTGTGATAAAATACCATTTTAGTTTATTTTTGTTTAGGTCATAGTACACCATTGAGGAAAGTTAAGGCAGAAACAGAAGCAGGAACTGAAGAAAAACAACGGCAGGATACTGTTTATTGGCTTGTGTACTGATAAGTGTTTATCTGGCTTTCTTATAGAACCCGGGGCTACTACTGTCCAGAGAAGGTCCTCTCCAAGGTGGGCTGGGCCTTCACACACTTATTCACCTAGCAAACAATCTTTCATAGACCTTGCTACAGGTTAATATTTCCAAGATCAATTTTTCTACTCAATTGAATTTTCTTCTTCCCAAATGACTCTAGAATGTTTTAAATTGATAGTAAGAATTAACTAGACTCTCCACACTGTGTAAACTGAACACATAAATGCACCACTATTAAAGCACAACTTTTCCACTCTTTGTCCTCAAAATCTCAGGTTAATATCATAATATGAATAATCACATAAATTTTAAATTCTCCCAGTCTATAAATAACTTAACACCTTAAAATCCAAGATCTCTTTAACTGTTCAAAGTTTCCTAACTATAGTCACCTGAAAAATTAAAAACTAATAAGTACTTTCTTATTTTAACGGTGAAGAACTGAGGCATTGAAACAATCATACGTAAGCAAATATAAATCCACACTCCACATGTATAAATCTTCTGGCTCAGTGTTCAACATCTGGAACCCATTCACGCTTTCAGTGCAACCAAAACATCAGTCATCCTACCTCTCCAGCCGTTCATCCACAGAACACACAGCTTTAAAGAAAATCAGTCCAGGAACTCAAGAAGGAACCTAAAGGAGTTCCCTAAGTTATGTGTTACAGACTCCTTCTGTGTAAAACTCAGTCTACTTATTTTAAAATTATTTCTTTATTGAGAATATATATAATATATATCATGACAATATCTCATAATGTATATATCATGATAGTTATGAGATTATCCTGAAGATCATCTGACATTCTGATATTAAAAGATTTCAATAAAGATGAGAAATGAAAGTTAGGCCCTTACCATTGTTCTATATGGAGACTTCCATCCCAGTACATGTGATTTCTTGTCAAGCACTCATTAAAAGAAATATATCTTCATGTTGTTGGAGTGAGTAGTCTAAAATAAAATCTTCTGACTCATTTTTATTCTTGAAATAAGAAGAGAAATGTTATGTTCTGAGCATTTTTTGTTACTATTATAAATCCAATATCAGCTGGGCAGTGGTGGCACATACCATTAATCCCAGCACTTGGGAGGCAGAGCAAGGTTGATTTCTGAGTTTGAGGCCAGCCTAGTCTACAGAGTGAGTTCCAGGACAGCCAGTTCTATACAGAGAATCCCTGTCTGGAAAAACTCAAAAAAGAAAAAAAAATCCAATATCATGAATCCTCTCCTGTCTTCCAAAGGCACTTACAAGACTAATAACATTTTCACAGAGACTTTTGAAATATAACAGCCATCATAAACATGTATAGAAGGAAACTCCCGAAGGATTTTTTTTCCTACTGGGATGAGAAGCTCATGGGCAAATGTGATTAATATTTCTGGTATCATACTTTGGATGATACTTTCATTTTGCTTCCCCTGAGGATAATTCTTTGTGTCTGCAAATAGTATCAATTATTNTCTTTGGAGTCAGATACTGAATTCTCATGTCATGATTGTAGGATGACTCCATGGCAACTTCCCATCTGAAGATAATCTCTGAAGTATATGAGGACATTTTCACTGCTTGTCTTCTGCCCTGGTTTACTTTATTCTCTGAAATAAATAATAATTTGNAGTCATTATAAAATGTTGTCTCTCATATGTTCTTATATTATTT
>NC_034590.1:139731783-139739498 GCF_900095145.1 Mus pahari | reverse complement strand
GACAAATTACATTCAGATACCACACTCCCTTGTGTTCATGTCTGTTTGTCACCCTTTTCACAGACTCCTGCCCACCTGTAACCAGAACCCTGATTTCTCCTACAGATTGAGGGGGGGCCCACTGAGGCCTGTCCAAGGCAGAAACTGGCCAAAATAGAAACTCTCCTGCATTTCAAACAGGTATATAAAATGCAAATATTATAGAAAATAGATTGCTAATTAAAAATAGAATTATCACATGACTCCAAAAGCCACCCCAAGTTGTAAACCCAAGAGAACTAGATACAAACTCTCACACAAGAACTTGTACGTGAATGAACACCATTAGTCACAGTAGCCTCAAAGTGGAAACACCTCAAATAGCTATTGACTCAGTGAATAAAAGTGTGGATGAAAATATGAAATTGACTAATGGTATGGTATATGTACACAATGGAATAATTTTCAGCCAAACAAAAGGAGCAAATGAATTACTAGCCCATACTACAGCCAGGATGGAATTTGGAACATTATTTTAAGTCAAAGAAGCCCCAGATGATAAATAGTAATATACTTTTTCAGTGAGGCAAATGTATAGAAACAGAAGGTAGGTCAGTGGTTACCAAAGGACTGGGAAGGAGGGTACAGTTGGGAAAGGTTGCTAACAGTTACTGTGGGTTTTCTTGGTTTTGTTTTGTTTTGTTTTTTTTGAATGGCAAACATTGTGGGATTCGATAGCAGTGACAACACATTAAAAAAAAACTCACAGAAGTGTAGACTTTAAAATGGCTATGTTTTATGTTGCTTATCTCATGAAAAATTGGATATAGAACCTTGTACAAAAAAAATATTATGCCACTCAGCATGAGCGATCTGTTTTCACAGCAGCAAGTGATGTCATATTACTGATCGATGGTGGGATTCACTTTGGGGCTGCTCCCATACATACATGTGTTGATGGCTTCATGGGATCTGTTCATATTTCTGGGTATTCGGTTTTCTTTTGTGGTTTTTGTTTGATTTTGTTGTTGTTCGTTTTAGTCTTAGAGGTTGAACCCAGATCCTCACATGTACCTGGTACCTCTGAACAACTCTCTCTGAATTCCAAGCATCCTTTGGATTCTGAAGGTCTGCACTGTGAGAATATGGATGGTAGTTTAGGCATGGCTTTTGTCTCTGTGGGGAAGCCAGAGGAAAACCATAGATGAAAATGAAGAAGGTGGTGGGTGAGACAAACCAGGAAAACCCTGAGTTGTGTCTGTATTTAGGACCGAAAGACCCTTTTGAGGCAGGAGAAAGGGCTCAATGATGAAGGGCCCTTGCCGATCCTGAGAGGTAGGGTTCAGTTCCAACATTCCTCCTGACAGCTTACAAGTGTCTGCAACTCCAGTTTGAGGGCATCTGGCTCCCTCTTTTGGCCTCCATAGATATCACATATGCATAAGCTACACAGACAGACAGACAGACAGACAGACAGACAGGCAAAATATTCAGACACAAAACAAAAAATAAATCTTTAAATAACAACCAAAAAGGTGACAGGGGCAGGACTTGCTTTCAGGTAATGCTGGAGAAGGCTCCTTGATTTCTCGAATAGGGTGGTCTACATCTTGATTGCACACGTGCAGACTTGAGGGGAGTTACCTCAGCAGCATTGATCTTCCGAGTCTTCCTCAGCCGGCTTGATGTCACCCCTCCTCTGACAGAGCCATCTGTGTGAGGTCTGAGTGGGTTTACTCTGGAGTTCTCGATCGTGTGAGATATATTGTCTCTGCCCAACAGAGCTCAAATGCTCACTGTTCCTTCTGAGAGACGGTCCTTTCTCCACAGTCCTCAGCTCTCAGTTCTCTCCTCTGCACTGAAGTGAACCAGGCCTCTTGCCTCCAGCCCATCCCATGCCAGTTCCTCTGAAGAATGGCCGAGGGCCTCCATTCCACACCAACCTTGCTTGGGAAAACACAAGAACCTGACGTCATCATACATAAAAGCAGCTCCCTGGGAGAAGCCGCCATGCTGTCACGGGACCTTGCTTCCACCTCAGCCTTCAGTGGTTCTGGAGGAGGGAGTCCATTGGAAGTCCCTGAAAGAAGCCTTCGACTGCAGTCTTCTGTGAACAAGAATAGGCAGGAGAGCCCAGGATTGTGGACCTTCAGCATCTGTTTACATGGTTGACGCGTTTATTTTGATTTTATGCGTATATGTAAGTTTCTGTGAACTATGCTCTTGCTGGTACCTATGGAGACCAGAGGGTGTTGGATCCTCTGGAACTGGGGTTATAGGCAGTGAGGAGCTGCCTGATTGCCACGCTGGGAGCCAAACCCAGATCCCCTGCAAGTGCTGTCACCCATTTTAACTGCGGGGACATCTCTCAAGCTCTCCCTGGTGGCTCTTAACTCAGACCTCTAGCTGCCTTTAGGAGAGGGGACGTCGCACTTGCAGCAAGGATGTCTAAATCATTTCCAGGCTATTTCTTGGGATCTATTTACTCGCTAAATCCCTATTTCTGTAGAAATAGTCCAAATATTTAGGAAGATAAACTCAAGAACCAGGAAGACAGCCCCCAGCCCCAGTTACCAAAAGAAAAGCATTCAGCCATCACTCAATTACCACAGGGAATAAGACACAGAGGAGGGTTAAGCATTTCAAAAAACTGCAGGGTTAGAGGTTCAAGTGTGACATTTTTGGATTAATGTTTAATTAATGACACAACTCAGTAGATTTGGGTCATGAACTCTGAGTAATTGAAACTGTGTGAGGATTCGTATGCAAAGCTGTTCTATACATGCCCCCTTCAGATTTCCTAGAAACATTTATTTGGCTGTAAAGGATTTGCCTTAAAGTGTGGTATGGCACCACATTACAGTGTGTGTGTGTGTGTGTGTGTGTGTGTGTGTGTGTGTGTGTGTGTGTGTGTTTTCTTCTAGTGAAAACACTGGAAGTCAGTTTTAATCAGAACGCATTATTGGGTTCTGACTTTGAGAGACTCCTGCCCTGGCACACTTGAACGGTCCCCCTTTGACTTCTACTGGCCCTGACCCATTGATTAGGAGGCCCTCTGGGAACTCATGGGGGTAAGTGTTGGAGGCAAGAGAGGACTCAAAGATGGCTCCTTTCAGGGACTCACTGGCCCAGGCCTGTCTTACCCACTTTGTGATTAATGGAGTGCCTTCATCTACTCTTTGTTTACACCTGTCAGAGTCCCACTGGAGAGAAAATTGCTAACGTAGCAAAGAGAATCAAGTTTAGCCAAGGCCTTCAATTAGAAGCTAATGATTAAATTCATTTGGCATTCTTTGCTCTATAATGACATTGCTCAGAAGGAATTCTTTCTTCGGTGGGAATGCGGCCGGCCGGCTGCCTCTTACACTTCCAGCAGCATTTCTCATCCATTATCACCAAATAATCTTCAGTTCTTGTAAATCCCTTTGCAAAGGCTTCGTCTAAAGGAACTTAAAAAGGAGTAAATCCTCTGAGATATTACAGGATTCTTGCTGTGTGCCTCCCGTAGGCTTCGATGAGAACTGTTCAGCTTAAACCCTGGGCATTGCTTTGAAGATGCAGCCAAAGTGCTGCATTTCAGGAGTAGGAGCTGGGGCGTGGGGGTGGGGGGGAGGATGGATGACCATAGGGGTTTGTAACAGAGTGAGCACATGCAGTGGTGTGTGGTTTGGTATTTTGGTTGTGGATAAGGAGGGGAGATTAAAAATCAAATGTTTGCCTGCCAACCTCTTTTTGGTAGAAACTTCTGTCTCTCTCCTTAATATGAGGTTAGAATTCACCTGAGAAAGCTGTGCAGAATTATGGGGCTTGGAAAAGAATAGAAATAAGAAGAAAAAATAAGGTTTTGACTCCTGCCTTTAGTTATTAAGCAGTAACCTAGGGTCTAGGGCGATGGCTCAGTGGCATGTCACACGGAAAATGGGAGCATGAGTTTGATTTCTAGAACTCACATTAAAAAAAAAAAGCCAGTAGCAATGCCAGTGTTGAGGATCCAGGAACAGAAACTCTCTCTGGCCAGCCAGTCTAGCCAACTAGGGCAGCTCTGGGGTTAATGAGAGACCCTGGCTAATAGATAGGTAGGTAGGTAGGTAGGTAGATAGATAGATAGATAGATAGATAGGCAGGTAGGTAGATAGATAGATAGAGAGAGAGAGAGAGAGAGAGAGAGAGGGAGATAGATAGATAGATAGACAACAGATAGGTAGAGATGATAGATAGTAGAGATAATAGATGATTGATTGATAGATAAATAATAGATGATTGATAGATACATAGAGATGATAGATAGTAGAGATAATAGATTATTGATTGATAGATCAATAATAGATAGATGATAGATAGATAGATAGATAGACAGACAGACAGACAGACAGACATAGATTAAAAAGCGAAATGACTGAGGAAGACAGCCAACATCTGACCTCCCTATACACAGGGTCTAGCACCTACCTATGTGCCCACATGCACATGTACACACAAGAATACACACATGCACAAAAATTAAAAATAAAATTTGTTGAGAGGAGCATAGACTGTGGCTATAGCACAGCCGTCCAGTGCTTGTTAACTAAATCTCAAAGGCCTATGTTTAATCCCCTACTAGAGAGGAAGCTCAATGGCAGAGTATATCCTTAGCGTGCACATTGCCTTAGATTTGATCATCAGTACCAAAACCTTTTAAAAAATAACGTATGTATCTTTTCATATAAACCGTGAAATGTAGCCTTCCCCCACCACCCCAAAGGCATGCATGAACACCTGCCGCGCACCGCTGTGTGCAGCTGCCAGCACTCGCAGCTTCCAGAGGTGCGCGGGGCCTCGCAGCTGCCAGAGAAGCAGCCTTTGCGATTGCAGAGTTCCTATTTTTAATTACTCTTGCGGGGGATTCTGGGCATCTCTGTTTTACTTACTTGGTTTTAAAACATTTCCTGCTCAAGTCCCCCCTCCCCGCCTTTTTTTTTGGGGGGGGGNGAGAAAATAAATTGTAGACACCGTTATCTATGTGCTTCAGAGACATTTCCCACCCTGCAGGGCTCCTGTTTTTACACTTGGTCAACTGGGTTTAAATGCTTAAAGAAGGGCCCAAGGCTTTTACTCCAGATTTCTACATGAAAGTTGTTTGTGCTTGTTTGTTTATTTCAAAAGTCACATACGTAGCCCAGTAAACAGAAATGTACTCATTGCTGACTGGCACCCAGAAGCTTTCTGATAAAGCTCTATGTATGGCGTGTGTCTTTCTGCTTCCTCTATCCTACCATGCTGAGCAAAACCACAGCAATCGTCTAATGAAAACCCAAGACAAGTGCTGGGGTTTTTTAATTATATTTTTTATCCATTTGTTTTGTGAGAGAACGCTACTACCCTGTACATTTGGAGGTCCATGGACAGCTTGGGCAAGTCTGTTCTCGATTTCTACCACATAGAGTCTGGGGCATCAAACTCAGGTCATCTCTGGCTTGATGACAGGTGCCTTTATCCACTAAGCCATTTCACAGGGGCTGTTGTAAGATTTTTGAATTGCTGTATTTTCTCAAATGTATGAGGCTGTGAAGAAAGAAGGAAAGAGAGAGAGAGAGAGAGAGAGAGAGAGAGAGAGAGAGAGAGAGAGAGAGAGGAGAAAGAGGGGAAGGGAGAAAGGAAGGAAGGAAGGGAGGGAGGGAGGAAGGAAGGAAGGATGGAAGGAAGGAAAGAAGGAAAGAAGGAAGGGAAAGGGAAGGGAAGGGAAGGGAAGGGAAGGGAAGGGAAGGGAAGGGAAGGGAAGGGAAGGGAAGGGAAGGGAAGGGAAGGGACTGCTTGTGGACGTTGTACATCGTGGTGCGCACTAGGCTCCGCACCACGATGTACGAAGGAGAGAAGGAGAGAAGGAAGGAAGGAAGGAAGGAAGGAAGGAAGGAAGGAAGGAAGGAAGGAAGGAAGGAAGGAAGGAAGGAAGAGAACTGCCCTGCAATTAACTCTAACACATTATCCAAGGAATCACTGACTTTTGAGACGTTCAATGTAACAGAATCTCATGTTTTTGATTTGAGGGAATGGCATCAGACTTCAGTACTTCCTATGCATCTTGTGTGCCCACCTCTCTGTCTGCCACAGTGGATGTGCAGGCTATGACCCAAGGCCAGGGAACGTAGATTCCCTTGGAGAGAGAAGGTCACACATGGAATCACAGGATAAATTGCCACCTACTCGTCATGGACAGGCTGACGGCCATCAGTCTGCAGAGAAGTGCAATCTGGGAGGAGACTGAAGGGAATGTGTAGAATCTTGGGGAGAGAAAACTGCACTGCAGTGTGAAGGGGATGGTAGGGTGTGGCAGAGTGTGGGCATGCTCTGTCGGAACCACAGCGCTTGAATTCAGTTCCAGCCCAGCCTTCTCTCTATTTCAGTTTGTTCATTTGCTTAAGGGAGTTAACCTTAGACTGTGGTCAGAGTGCTACTTCTCACATACTAGGCAATTAAAAAAATTACTTTAGAAGAATTATAAAAATGGCAAGTGTCCAAGGCAGAAACATTCAACTGCCCTTGTAGAGTCAGCGCCTGTGAATTAAGATGACAGAAAGCGAGCCAGGTTTGGTGGCGCACACCTTTAATCCCAGCACTTGAGAGGCAGAGGCTGGCAGATTTCTGAGTTCGAGGCCAGCCTGGTCTACAAAGTGAGTTCCAGGACAGCCAGGACTACACAGAGAAACCCTGTCTCAAAAAACAAAAACAAAACAAAACAAAACAAAATGACAGAAAGCAAATTAATTCATATTTTTATTTACGTTAAAATCTTCCTATGAACAGGGACTTCATAGAAAAGAAGAACTGGAAGATATAGTTAGACTCAGAGACATGTCTCCCCACTCAGCAAGAGGTGGGAATTCTGGGAAGCTGACTGAGACAGTGAGGAGGATTGACGGCCTAGGATCAGTGTTGTAGAGAAATGGCCTGACAGTAATGGGGAGAGGTAATGAAAGGCAGAGGTGATTTATTAAAGACTATTTGTGCATGCTTGCCCATCTCTGACGTCTGTCTCTGGCGATGAGACATGCTCTCACATCCTGACACAGGAATATTGGGGGGAATGACTGCGCTATTGTTTCTGGGAAATTTAGGCTCTGCCTTTAGGCAAAACAAAAACAAAAAACAAAAAATAAAATAAAAATAAAAATAAAAATAAAAATAAAAAAAACAGAACCAAAAAACTTTGCCTGCATCTGTTGAGTCGTTATTACCTTTATCTCAAAATGGCAGGCTTGAGGGTGATGGTCCTGATTCCCCTTGCTCATAAAGAGCTAAAGCTACCAGACGATACAAGAGAAGTGGGGAGCCGGAACAGAGTAAGATAGGATGCACGAGGGAGGGTGGGACCACATCTTCACTGTTCTGTAGACATGGGAGCAAACTTATAAAGTAGGGTGCTGGGGCTAAAGAGATGACTCAGTGCTTAAGAGCACTGACTGCTCTTAATTGTGAGTTCAATTCTCAGCAACCACATGGTGACTCACAACCATCTGTAATGGGATCTGATGCCCTCTTCTGGGGTGTCTGAGTAATAAATAATTCTTTAAAAAAAAAAAAAAAAAAAGAATCAGGTTCTGACTATGCTCTAGTTTCTTGGCCTAGAATATCCTACCCCTAGTAATCCATCTGAATTGTTCTTTCTTTGAGGAAATGTTAAGTAATGAGTGTATTTCTGACATCCTACAGAAGACAGTACTACCATCTCTGCCCTACCACTGTCTATGTTTTATCTC
>NC_034590.1:139721415-139731573 GCF_900095145.1 Mus pahari | reverse complement strand
ACCAGGCTGGCCTCGAACTCAGAAATCTGCCTGCCTCTGCCTCCGGAGTGCTGGGATTAAAGGCGTGTGCCACCACGCCCGGCTTAACATATATTAATTTGCATGTATGTTTGTTTGAGGCAAGAATGTGTGTGTGCGTGCGTGTGCGTGCGTGCGTGCGTGCGTGCGTGCGTGCGTGCGTGTGTGTGTGTGTGTGTGTGTGTGTGTGTGTGTGTGTGTGTGTGAATGCCTTAAGGAAAGGACCTGTTCACCTGTGCTTTGCTTCCTGGCCAGCACACCTTTTTACTGTTTGGTCTGGTCAATTGCCTTCCGGGACAGATTCACACCTTGAGTTACCTTTCGACAGGGCTTCTTTCTCTTCAACATACTCTGTCCCCTCAATATGTTAACTCACTGACTGCAAATGATGGTTCTCGCCTTGATTTTCAGCTTGTACCTACTTGAATACCACAGAAGGCGATACTGGCCAACAAATAGGAATTCTCTGAGGATGTACTGCATCCTGGCTTTGAAACACAAAGGAGCTTTGCCCATTCAGTCTAACATGTCTTATACCTATTGTCTCCTGTGAGGGAATTAGGATGTGATGAAAAGCATACAAAGAATGCTTTGAAAGCAAAAATAGTATACATATCAAAAGCATTTTAAGCCAGGCATAGTGGCTCATGCTGTAATTATAGCACCTGGGAGGCTGGAACCACCTACATACTGAGCTCCAAGTCAAACCCGACTACATAGTGACACCTGTCTCAAAAACAAACAAAATATTTCAAATTCTTTTACATTTATATGTTTACTTTGCGTGCATGTGAGTAGTGTATACATGAGTGCATGTAGTGTGTGTGTGTGTGTGTGTGTGTGTGTGTGTGTGTGTGTATGTGTGTGTTGTGGGGGCAGGGATCTGCCCTCCATGTTGCACATGCAGAGGTCAGAGGACAACCTGGAGAGCTGACTCACTCCTTCCACCAGGTAGGTCCTGGGAACTGAACTCAGGAAGTAAGCCCTTCAGCCCCCAAGCCATCTAACCAGACTCAAAGCAAGTATTTTGACTGTTTGTTATTGTGTTCAGCTCATATAAAGGCTCAATAAATACAGTATTTAAATGGTGTAGACCTTCTTGTTAAGAAATCTAGAAACTATGGGCTAGGGTTTGAAATAAAATACGTACACAGGAAGAACAATGAATTAGCTATGTATAAAATGTTTTCTTAAAACTTGGATAATTAAAACAATATGACCTTGGGTTGAAACAAACAGATGTCATAAACCTCTATGTGTAGAACAATAGCTTAGAATAGCTGAGGAATGTTTCAAATGACAGTTTATTTAAAGGGAAAACAAAATGATAATGACACCAGCTAACACTTTTAGAGAAAATTGGATTCCCTAACACCTTATACCTTATAAAAGTCTTAAGGGGTTACATATGAAAAGGCATGTGATATTATTAATAGAGCTTGATAATAATTTTATTTTGAAATTTGCTTTTGGAAAACATTAAACTAATAGAAACTCCACTCCATTTAAATTTATATTTAGTGCCACACACCTTTGATCTCAAGGAGGTAAAGGCAGGTGGAAATCTATGAGTTCAAAAACAGCCTAGACTATGTAGTGAGCTAGTCAGGGTTGCATAGTAAGACCTTGTCTCAGGGTTTGATTGCTAGATTTGATTTCACAGTAAATTTAAACTTCTATATTCAAAGAGGAAACACATACATTCCAAAGAAAAAATTAAGAAATGATTAGGGGATGTGAAAATATATAGCTATGAAATGTTAATTGCAGTTTAAGCAACATGCATGTGTATGTAAATATCTGCATTTCTCTATTACAGGTATGTATTAGACTGACCGTCCACTTGGTAGCTTAACTCCTGGCAAACTGTTACTCACTCCTCTATGTCCTGTGATGTTTTAATATTCTTTTCCTTTCATTGCTGAAGATCAAGCAGAAGTGTCATTTAAGCCTCCTCTTGTGGATTAAGGTTATGGGTTTAGTATTGCAGCTACACAGAGCAGAGCCTGAAGAAAATCAGAAGCCTTTCGATATGCTTTGTCTATTTCTGGATGCATTTGGTGGAGATTGACACATTGCTATGAGACAGGTAGAAGAGTTGGAATGTCTTGATAGCAACAGATTCTTCACTTTTCCCTTCCCTTCCCTTGTGAAGAGCATGCTCAGTGCAATTACACTTTGGGCGATTTATGGGATTTTTATTATTGACTTTAGAAACTGACCTTATCTCCATGCAGCCCTATTATATGAAGACATTTTCTTTGGTTTTATTTAACTTATATGGATATTGAAATAAACGTGCTTTTGTCTTCTTCCCTTGGTATTCACATCATTGGAAGCCTTTAACCCCCTTAAGTTAGGTTGGCCCTAAAGCCCTCAGAGGAAGCCAGGAGTGAAAGCGGTCAGGAAAGGGTGGCCAGCTCTGCTATTGGTAGGTTTTGTTTGTAGGCTTCCAAGTGGTGAAATAATTGGTTCCTTTGCTCAGACCAAGGACTGGGAACTGGGAAATGGATGAACAGAGGCTGAGGGAGGAAGTAGAAGAGTCCCATGGTAAAAATCCGTGACTCTGGGAGAGGATTTGGGAAGGTAGCCTAAAACCGAAGGAAGCCAAATGACTGTGGAGAAGGGACTCTTCAAGGGCCCATTGTCTTAGTCAGGTTTCTATACCTGCACAAACATCATGACCAAGAAACAAGTTGGGGAGGAAAGGGTTTATTCAGCATATACTTCCCACATTGCTGTTCATCACCAAAGGAAGTTGGGACTGGAACTCAAGCAGGTCAGGAAGCAGGAGCTGATGCAGAGGCCATGGAGGGATGTTACTTACTGGCTTGCTTCCCCTGGCTTGCTCAGCTTGCTTTCTTATAGAATCCAGGACTACCGGCCCAGGGATGGCACCACCCACAATGGGCCCTCCCCTCTTGATCAATAATTGAGAAAATGCCTTACAGCTGGATCTCGTGGAGGCATTTCCCCAACTGAAGCTCTGTGATAACTCCAGTCTATGTCAAGTTGGCACAAAACTAGCCAGTACACATATTAAATGCTGGGGAGACCCTAGCATCCAGCTGCTGCTCTAATGCACAGTGTGGCAATCTCCTGTCATGAAGCCTCCAGCGGGTGCGTTAAGAAGTGAGCTCCTAACTCTCGCCACAGGGAATTGTACCTGTGTTTGGTCAGTAGGCATGGTCCCTGTCTCACTCCCTTCCCATAGTCACAAGATATTTTCAGACCAGAAATCCCACACTGATGGCTGTGTACTCAGATGAGTATCTAGGAACACTGAGGTTGTAATACAGTAAGCAACACCCTTGCTGTAGGCCTTTGTTAACTGCTTAGAAATGAAATCAGCGAAGCCTTAAAGAGAGCGAGTCACAGGGGAAATATCTATAGATTTAATTGCATATCCCTCAAAAGAAATAAACAAAAATGTCAGCTTCCAAAGCCAGCATTAACCAGATGAAAAGGATAGAGTGTATGAATGTGGGGGAGGAAAGGGGGAGGTTACAGACTTGTCCCTCCCTTCCCCACTCAAGATAAGAAGTGACACAGACAGAACATGGGAGATGTTGACATAGGGCACATTTGTTTCCATCCTGGAGGCTCTGGAAAGATGTAACCAAGGGGGCTTAAGGATTGGGAGATATAAGCAGTTTGCTTTTTCTGGGAGAGAAAGAGAGAGAGAGAGAGAGAGAGAGAGAGAGAGAGAGAGAGAGGCCATGGTGGATTTGACCAAACTCTGGAGGCCCACAGTGAGAACCATCAGCTATGATGGAGCAGAGGGAGAAACTGAGGCAGTGGAGATGAGTGATTTGGTTGATGTGTGACTAACTGGATTTAAGACTGATTTCCTACAATTGTATAAAGTTAAGAGGGAGTTGAATTAACATGACTAAATATAAGTGCTTTTGCATATTTGATTTTTGATTTATGTGTATTATGTAGCTTCTAATGAAATCTAGTAAATACAGGAAATGACTATAATATAATATAATATAATATAATATAATATAAGGTAGCAAACACACTGTATTCCTGGTAGAGGGCCATGTGCAATGTTTTTATCCTCCCAGGTGAACTTCTTTTTCTATATTCTTCAAGTTCTTCAGTACATATAGGTTTTTATAACACAAGCAAACAAATAAATCTTAAGTGCTGCCTACCCCACAGCACTGCAGAAACACACCTACGTTTTCCTGATAATACTGTTCATTTAGTGATTGTGACACTGGTCGATCGCTAAACATTTATTTGCACAACAAAGGATAGTGCTTGTTGGGAAATTGTTGTCTCTGTGCTGTGAGAAGTTCTGAGAATCAGCGCCTGTGAATGCCCGAAGCCTACTCTGTTCTCCCTCCCAGCGTTCCACCTAAATGGGGTAATGACCTTGACTTGTTCATCCTTCTGCAGCCTTGCAGAGTTTGCCCAAGACAAGAGAGGCCAAGGGAGAGGAAATGAAGAGGGGTAGAATGCCTGAAGGTCACAAGCCCTCGACCTATGTAAGGACTGTTCAGTTTGGGGAGAGACCATGGAAAAAGATGCCAACCTCTTACTCCCTGGAAAACAGTGCTGTGCCTATACCAATGTAAGATCACAGGGGTTGCATGAGTTTCTGATTTGTTACCAGTGCCTCTGTACTGGGCTAGGTACCATAGCAAGCTTGCCCTCAAGGCTGGTCAATCATTTCTATGAAAGAACGCGAGGAATGTTGTTGTTCTCCACTTTCTTGAAAGAGAAAATAAAACCCCTGGAAGATTTCTGGAATGAATGACACAGCTGGTTCCTGATTTCAAAACCACCGCAGCCATAATACTGGATTTGAAGACAATTCACTTCTGTGGTTTGGTCCATGGCAAAGTGGTCCAAACTCACCAGCCTGTGGCTTCTTTGTTCAGTGCTCAGGCGGGACAGAAAGAATGAACTCAATTATTTCGATTTGATTATCTTGCTTGTTTTCAAAGTTGTTTTCCATTCCATGTGTTCTGCCAGGTTAGCCACAACCACTCTTGTTTCTAGAAATGGAGTCACTTTTTCTGGGCCTTACCAGAAATAAAACAGCATATCATGGGCTATCCTCACTGGGTGGCAATCAGATAAAGACTTCTCTCAGCTTTATGCAGGCCTTTCAAACTCAAAGAGAAGACAATAATAAAAGTTACTTCCTATTTCAAAACTCTGGAAGGTTTAGAACTTTCACAAGATACTGTGGGGTTTGGAGGTAGGTTCTGATGTTTGAATCCATGCTTTTCAGTTCCTTGGTATGACAGGGAGAGGCCTCCCAATAAGTAGTGCCTGTTCCTCCCTCTCCTACCCTTGAAGATAAAGGTGTGTTGTATCATCATATGTACCAGGACGTGAAGGGACAAGAGAAACCAGCTATTGTTCGTCATTGTCTTCTCACGATCTTCTTTCTCTCTGCTTTTCTCAGGGTCTTGTTTCACTCAGTATTTACTTGCTTATTGTAGACGTATCTGTGGGGACGTGAATAGTGAGGAGAAAGAGGAGGGAGAGAGGGGGACAGAGACAGAGACAGAGAGACAGAGAGACAGAGAGAAGGAGGAAGAAAGAAATTAGACAGACAGACAGACAGACAGATAGACAGAACAGAGTAGAGTTTCCAGATATCAAGAGTGGACCCAGGAGATAAGTTATCCCATTTGTCTTTTAAAAGAGTTATTATTTATTGTGAAATTTAATTGACATGCATAGAAGTGTTATATTTATTAGAATTTAACAGATTATTTTAAGGCAAATGATGTGTCAAGTCAAAAAATACCCAAGTCAAAAAAGTAGACCTCTTTGTCTTAACCTCCCAGCCTTTTGTCAGACCTTGTCCAGATCCTTCCTTTCCCAGGGTCACCCTTAGTGTGACTTCTGTATTAGTCATCCTACAGCCAATTTTCAGTTTCATCATGTGAGTATGACTCTCCATACTAATTCAGCTCCTATTTTGCCCATTTTTATTCTTTAATTGAAATCAGATATGGTATTCAGTCTTAGCTAGCCTCATCCACCCAGCCTTTTCTTTGTGCATTTTATATGTGTGATTGGTGGAAGGATTATAATTTGTTAATTTACATTGTTTTGAAATAGTCACAAATGTGAGTCTAATGGTACACTCATCCATCCTTCCACTGACAGCTCCCTCGGCTGTTTGGACTCCTCAGAGCAGCACTGCCATGGGCGGGCCTTGCATCCTGTGCTGTGTGCACATGGACACAGGCTTCTCTACGGCACGTCATAGACTCTGAGGATTACAGGTCCACTGTACCTTCAACTTTACATGCCAATGCTAAACTGTTTTCCAGACAGATGCCTATGCTCAGGACTGCCACCAGCAGTGCCCTGATATTCCCATGCTGCCCTCTTCTCCATGCTTGGAATTGGGAGATCTTTTTAGAAGTGGCATTATCAGGCAATGTCTGCATTTGTAACCATTTGGGTATAATGAAAGTAAGCCACAATATTTTCCTTGCAGTCTTATAGAAAGAAGAGGAGTAGAGTTAAAAGTACTGACTTTGGATTTGGTTTATTTGAACCTAGTCCTAGTACCATAATGCAATTCTCTGGATGGTCATTCCTTCATTCTCTGCTCTGAACTTTGTCTCTGTAACTCCTTCCATGGGTATTTTGTTCCCCCTTCTAAGAAGGATCCAAGTATCCACACTTTGATCTTCCTTCTTCTTGAGTTTCATGTGTTTTGCAAATTGTATCTTGGATATTCTGAGCTTCTGGGCTAATATCCACTTATCAGTAAGTGCATATCATGTGTGTTCTTTTGTGATTAGGTTACCTCACTTAGGATGAAATCCTCCAGATCCATCCATTTGTCTAAGAATTTCATAAATTCATTGTTTTTAATAGCTGCATAGAACTCTATTGTGCAAATGTACCACATTTTCTGTATCCATTCCTCTGTTGAGGGACATCTGGGTTCTTTCCAGCTTCTTGCTATTATAAATAAGGCTGCTATGAACATAGTGGAGGACTTTCCCACCTGGGGATCCATCCCATAAACAACCACCAAAACCCGGACACTATTGTGGATGCCAACAAGAGCTTGCTGATCAGAGCCTGATATAGCTGTCTCTTGAGAGACTCTGCCAGGGCCTGACAAATACAGAAGTGGATGCTCACAGCCATCCATTGGATGGTGCACAGGGTCCCCAATGAAGGAGCTGGAGAAAGTACCCAAGGAACTGAAGGGGTTTGTAGCTCCATAGGAGGAACAACAATATGGACTAATCAGTACCCCCAGAGCTCCCTGGGACTAAACCACCAATCAAAGAAAATACATGGTGGGACTCATGGCTCTAGCTGCATATGTAGCAGAGGATGGCCTAGTCGGTCATCAATGGGAGGAGAGGCCCTTGGTCCTGTGAAGGCTCTATGCCCCAGTAAAGGGGAATGCCAGGGCCAGGAAGCAGGAGTGGGTAGGCTGGTGAGCAGGGGAAGGTGGGAGGGGTAGGGGATTTTCAGAGGGAAAGGGGATAACATTTGAAATGTAAATAAAGAAAATATCTAATAAAAAATAAAATAAAATAAAGAAAAAAATAATGCAATTCACAGAGTTGAAAATTGTGCCTGGCAGATAATGAGGACTATGTAAAATTTCATCATTACTGTGATGACTAAGACAACAGAATATCTAGGATCAAATGCTGGTAAAAATTTCTGACATACTGAAATGAAAATAAGATTATTTATTGATGCAACAAACAATTGAAGGACTCGGGATAGTGTTTATTACTGAGGAGGAAAGGGGTATGCAAAGTAGAAAACCCAACATGGTAGGCACTCCAGTAGGATAGAAACACAGGGAAATGATGGGACATGGAAAGGGAGAGCAACCTGTTACCCTTGGAGTACCATTAAAGCATCTCTCCAGCTGGAAAGCAAGTGTCTCAGCACAACCAGTAATGCCATGGAGTTAATATTATTTTCATACATAAATGTGTTCTGCTAGAGTAGCAATAACCTATGCCTAAGACTTAAGATGGGGCCTGATTCTGTTCCCCAACATTGCCTGAGAATCTCAAACAGAACATTTTATAATAAAGACACACAACTTCGGTGTCCCTGTGGGTCTGAATTTTACCTTATAGGATGTAGTTTCTACCACATGCCCCTCACAAGCAAACTGGTAGAAGATAGAGCATGGTGATTTGAATAAGAGTGCCCCCATGGGCTTATGTATTTGAATATTTTGTCACCAGTTCATGGAACTGTTTGGAAAGGATTAAGAGGTGGGGCCTTTTTGTAGGAGGTGTGTCACTGGGGGGTGGGTTTAAGGTCATTCCCAGTTAGTGCTCTCTCTGCTTCATGCTTGTGAATCAAGATGTGAGTTCTCGGCTACTCATAATGTCTGCCTGTGGCCTTGCTCCCCGCCATGATGGACTCACCCTCTGAAACTGTAAGCCCTACTAAACTCTTTCTTCTATACGTTGTGTTGGTTGTGGTGTCTCTTCATAGCAATAGAAAAGTAACTAAAAAATAGATAGTATCTTCAGACCCCTATATCTGACTATTGTGAAGTCAATGGGCTGTGAACTGTGACTCACACATAGCTTTGTCTGGCTTTCATTTTAGTGATCTTTTTCTCTTGAGTCTTGTGCTTAAGCCTGTATTCAAATATCTTTAACAAAATCATCTCCAACTCTGCTTCACAAGTAGGCCAATCTTGACAATTTTTTTAAATGCTAAAGACATGAATTCTGTTTTGGCCTGAAGGAAGATCCCTAAAACTCTAGGGAAATGCCTCAAGCTGCTGAAAGTGACTGTAGGGATCTATCCCTATATGTTCACAGTTTCATGCACCATGGAAAGCTATGAACTAAACCTGATAACAAGGGATTAGTGCAAAGAGAGCTTTATATTAGAGCAGTTGAGAAGGGCATCATCGTCTCAATAGGAGCTCAAAACATAAATATGGGAGAAACAAATATTAAAACTTTGTGGAAACAGTTTCTGAGGTATGAGAGATGCGAGTCTAAATGAAGGGCTTATGCACCCAGTAAATACTAAGCTATCTTCTCCAAGGTATTAGCATGTGGAAGAAAATTAGATTGGGCTTAGATTCTAAATGGAACCTACTCCTTAGCTGACAGGGCATATACATAGCTACAGTTCTAACCAGAGTGCCCTTGACTGTGGCAGTTTAACAGTGAGCTGTGGTATGTGGAGTTAACTGGAAGGAAGGGTGGGAATATGAGCATCTGACCAAATCTAAGTATTGTTCAAGGCATGAAGACTAAATGCATCGGCCTCTCTTTGTAGAGAGCAAGTGGCTTGGGGAACTTGTCCTGGCTCTCTTCTGTCTTCTCATATTCAAACTGACAAGATCAGAAAGAGCTCTCTCTCTCTCCTCCCATAGCTAACCCGTTCCCTACACAGATGAATTCATAGTGGCAAAAACTGGCAAGGTCCCTATGGAAAGACTACCTACTAGGTGATTAAACAGGCCAGGCAAGAAGTTGCTGGAACTATTAAATAGAAACAGGACCATGATGCAATCCTGTTTGGCCATTGGTAATGGTACGTGGGGAGCTGCGATGGAGGTGAAGACTGAAGTTGATGACAAGGGAGCACATGAGCATTTGGGATGCTGATGACGTCATGAACCCAGATAGGAAACACAGACGGCTTGAACAGGTTTGGGGCCAGATGAGTTTCAATTGGACACGCTGAGTTTGTGGTCCTGGCAACTCTATCTCCACAGAAAGGTTTGACCAGGCAGATGGATGAGCAGGTCTGTAGGAGGCACAACACCCTGCACACAGCTTCGCCATCAATGTTTATTCAATACAAAATAAACAAAGATGAAACCAGTTTCCATGTTAGCGTTCCCACAGTGATATTTACTGGTTGGGTCCTTGCCGAAGTGAGGCTTGAATATATCCAACTTAAAAATAATTGCTTGCCACTTCTGTGCCCTCCCATATGTTTCTCCTTCTACTGACTAATTCAATCTTGTTTGTAAAAAAAAAAAAAAAAAAAAAAAAAAATCAAAGAATTTGAGTGTTTAATACAAAAACTATTCAAATAAACTGTTGCCCTACCTTGACAATATTACTGAAATGATCCGTTTTACCAGGTGTATTTGAAACTATGTGCAGTCGCCAAGGCTGTGAACTCAGCCTT
>NC_034590.1:139689532-139721390 GCF_900095145.1 Mus pahari | reverse complement strand
CCCATATGTTTCTCCTTCTACTGACTAATTCAATCAATCTTGTTAAAAAAAAAAAAAAAAAAAAAAAGAATCAAAGAATTTGAGTGTTTAATACTATGACTATTCAAATACACTGTTGCCCTACCTTGACAATATTACTGAAATGATCCGTTTTACCAGGTGTATTTGAAACTATGTGCAGTCGCCAAGGCTGTGAACTCAGCCTTGGCAAGGTACGTTTCCAGCTTCATTGTGTTAGGACTACATTGTTACTGCTGCCTTTGGTTCTCAGCCGTTAAAAACATTGTCGTTCTGGAATAAATAAGTCGATGGGTTCCCACAAATACAGTATGTATGTGTTTGTTCAAAGTAAGAGGATAGCAGGTACTTTTTACTCCAGCTCCCATGTTGCATACTGTAAGGTTGTAACAAAGCCCAACTAGAAATACTTGGTGACCCTGAAGGTACATGGTTGCTCACAAATCATGTTTTTGTAAAGCACCCTGTAGATACCCCAATAATTCCCACTATGATATTATTTCCACTTATCTACCAACCTCTGACCCTACAGGCATCTTGAACTTCCTCCCCTCTACCAATTCAATGCCTTACATAGATGGCAACTCAAGTTAAGCATGCAAAAAAATATTATGGTCAAAGGTAGGGTGTGTGTGTGTGTGTGTGTGTGTGTGTGTGTGTGTGTGTGTGTGTGTTTTGAGAGGTCAGATCTGCTGAATTCTCATCTCTTTTCCATTTACTTTATATAGTACAGTAGGGGCTTTGCCCCGTCAATTACAAACTGTCACCAGGTAGAGGGGTGGGGAGAACAGCGCCATGCGTTTTTCCATAATAATAAAACTAAATTCTGACAATGGTATTTGTTCTTTTTCTCCTTCACAGTCTGAGAGATTCTCTGCTACTTTTCTAAGTTTTCAAGAAAGAGTTCTTTTACCCCCAGCCCTCCTCATCGCAGCCAGGTGCTCACGGCACAGCCACACGGGAATCTCTGACTCATGCTTACAAAAGTGGAACTGCATAACAGGATTCATTCTGCTCTGACTAATTTCTCCTCAACACATGTTGACTCATTAGAAATTGTGAGAAGAAAGTTAGCAAAACTCACTTTTATTACTTCCCTTGTAGGAAAACACACACACACACACACACACACACACACACATCTTTTTTTCTTCTTCATAACAAATTAATTGCACACTGGGTACTATATAATTCTACAACCCCTTCAAGGGTACCTGCTAGGGAAAATCACTCCTTTTATTGAAGTCATAAAAATGAAAATGTGGGGGAAAATATTAGAATGTTATTATGGCAGGAAATAGAGGTGCTTGGGTAAGTTGAGGGGTGCCTTTGAAGAGAAATGGGAAGATGTCAGTGAGAAAAAGAGAATAACCAGGGAGAGGTTGGGTGGGGGAGGGGTATGAGCATGCCAAGGAATAAGGTTGTGAGGGCGCCACCTTATCCAGGCAGCAGAGAGTCTGCCCATTGGGCCTTTTTCTTGTACCTTTAATTAGTTGTCATTTGTGATGTTTTGCTTCTAGGACAAGCGCTCCTATCTTAGGGTGGAGAATGGTTGGGGGAAGACTATGGAAATGTGGCTCTCCGGAGCTGCTCATCCCTTTAAAGTTCAGCTTAAACTCTATTTCTCTGAATCCCTTTCACCTTACCTTTAGGGCTCTTTCTCTTCCGTAGCTCCTAATTTCCATTTTTATCTTCTATCTCTAATATGTACTACCATATAATAAACAAATCCAAAGTTAATCGCTTAAAAAAAAATAAAACACTTGGTGCTTTTGGTCTATGGATCAGGGTTGTTTAAGCAGGGCTCCTCTCTGCTATGTAGCATATCTAGAAACATTGCTACTGGGTTGGAGCACCCAATATGGCTTCATCCTTTGACTGCTGCTGTAGATGTGGAAGCTGGGATAGCTAGAGGATGATTTGACATCATTATCTAGAGGGTAATTGAGTATTTTGGTAGAGCATCTCAGATCTTGAACAGATCTTCAATGCTATGTAATGAAATGATATAGCCAGATTTATGTCATATCCAAAAACAAGGTACAAATGCTGTCTAGATTTAAAGAAACAGAAAACAGATTCCATATCTTGATACATGGGGTAGTGTGCCCAGATAGGCAATGTAGAGTGGTGGCTTACAATGTTCCAGTTTGTTGATTTATTATGTAATTCTTTGAATATACCAAAAGGCAGAGCCAATGTTGGATCTTTCACTGCATCTTTCCCATGATCAGGAATCAGACAGTTTTGAAAAACTAACAACAGGTCAGTGTGAGCTGGAGACAATGAAGAAGGTCCCCGATCTGGCCAGTAGCTATGGAACCACATGCAATAGGCTGGTTTTGCATGTATTAAAAAGAAAACTCAAATGTACACCTGAGCCTGTGTTTCTCTGAGGTAAGCTCAGGCAGTCTGTCCCAGTTCAGACAGCAATAGAAGGAAGATATTACTGCCTGAATTGTAAGTGTTTACGTATGAAAGGAGAACACGTCTCTCTGAGCTTTCAGTTTAACATTTCTCTATTCTCCTAAATATTCAAAAACATTTCAACAAACCTCTTGACACATTTGAGGGAAGGGGTATCCCAATTTCAGACACACCAGAAGAGGACATCAGATCCCATTACAGATGGTTGTGAGCTACCATGTGGTTGCTGGGAATTGAACTCAGGACCTCTGGAAGAGCAACCAGTGCTTTTAACCTCTGAGCCATCTCTCCAGCCCCATCTTTGGCTTTCTTTACTCAGTATTTCTGCATGTCCTGACTCTGGCTGCCCTATAGATTGATTGATTTGTGTTAGTCCTTCCACTATCCTGAAATTAACTTCCAGGCAAAACACTTTCTCTTGGAACATAAGTTCAAAAATTACTATAGTATAGTATCAGTATAGTAGTTTTACTCTACCACAATGGGCAATGAAGAGATAGTGGTTTTAAAACAAAATCCTATGTTTTAAGTACATAAGTGTGTGGGAACATCTCCGCTATAATGAGAATAATGATGGAATGAAATGCTTGCACAAACTTAAGATCCAGAGGGGGTTGAGGCGATAAAGTAGCATTTGGCTAGTATCACTCCATTTATTTTTTTATGTTTTAAAAATAAAATTGATATGAATACATAATGAAATGTGCTATAGGATTTAAAAGTGCCTAGTACTCAAATATATGCACATGTTTATATATATATATGCATACATTGTGTATTTATGAATATATTCTACAAATATAGTATAAAAATAGACAAATCATTCTTAATACTTACGGTCTTATGATTCCAATCAGATGGATAATAACACATGGTAATATTCACCTAGAAAATTCAGTGCATATTACATCCATATAAAACTTCCTGGTGTTTTTATATTAAAACAAGTAAGGATCTTCATGTGGATCACCATAAACAACCATTTTAATTACATAATTGGCTACTCAAACTAAAAAGGCTGTGACTTGAAAATTCAATTCAGAAAGAACAGTCCTTCAGTACCCAGTTCAGGACTGTCAGCCCACTACAGGATATATGGAATCCCACCTCGATCCCCACCAACTAAGTGCTCCTCAAATCATGGATATCCAGATACCATAAGACAAACACTGTAGACTTCTATAACCTCCTGTACTCAGGGCTGTGCTCCTACCAAATTCCTTACATGCATGGTTATTTTTTAAAATGGCTCTTTTACATGATATTGTCTAACAGGCCCCGGTGATATTCATTCTCTCTCTCTCTCTCTCTCTCTCTCTCTCTCTCTCTCTCTCTCTCTCTCTCTCTCCTTCCTTCTTTCTTTTCTTCGTTTCTTTCTTCCTTCCTACCTTCCTTTCATGCTTCATCCACCAAATAATTAGGTTTATAGATCTTAAATGCACATGCATGTTGTAATTGATGGTGCCAATCCATATGTTATCCTATTTGATTTCAAACTGGGACCCGTGCTGACACTCTGTGCAAGCATGGAGCTTGGAGGAGACAGGGATGAATGCGTAGGGTACAGAAGGTGCTCTCTGTATGTAAGAACACAATGGCGAATACATGTGCTTGTCTAGACAGACCTGTAATACCCGGCACCAAGAGAGGACCCCAGGACACGGGAAAAGTCTCCAGGACTGTGAGGTGACAGTGTACTCATCAGTTGTGACAACTATGCTACTTTAGTTAGGGACATGGATGGCAGGAAGGTTTGGGGTTCGAGCAGGATTAAAGATGCAATATAGAAGCTCTCCATACCTTACTGTCTAGTTCTGCTCTGAACCTAAACCTCCTCTGGACAATACGGTCTCTTTATGTTTAAAGAGGTGTTAGCTTGTTTCTCTGGAGGGGCCAAGCGCAGGGCCGCTGACTTGGCACTCTAGAGATTGGGCCTCTCAGAGCCTGAGACACAGTCCCTCATCCTAGGGCCTCCTTGTCCTTCCTTTCCATCTGCTCTCCTCATTTTCACTCACCTTGAGGGATGGCTGTGGCTATTTTTATTTGAAAGGCAAAGTTAAGAGGACACAGACTCCTTAAATTACATCGTTGATTGATGTATGACGCTTTGAGCTGGGTAACTGGACTATGCCAGTCGATACAGAATAAATGTTTGGACTAGTGCCTCACACTCAAATGGCAATAAAGTTAGCTCCATAAACATCGGTCATTACTATAGAAACACTTGTGAGAAACACTGGCTTCTGAGGGTGAGAATGGAGCTGGTCATGACTGGCTTTTCTGCGAGGTCAGCAACTTAGTTTTGACCACCTGTTATTTGCCACCCTGTTCTAGAACCTGCTTTGAACAGAATGTAATCTGTGCACTGAATGATCTTATTAGGCATGTTGGAGAAAGGATCAAGGTCAAAGTAAAATTAAACACACATAGATAAAAGATAAAGATCAGTATCTTCAGAGGCAGAAACTTTAGAGTCCTAAGACATCAGGAATCATAGTTTCTGAAGAAATCACATACATCAGGAAAGGCTGGGGTAACTCTGATGGTTATTGACAATAAAGAAGAAGAAAGGCCAGTAAACAAAAACCACGAACTGACTTTGGGATCACAGAGCTGGTGACAGTAGGTGCCATCAAACTGACTGAACATGAGAGCAACTGAGGAGTTTTCCAGAGAGATTCACAGAACCCAGGCTTCCCTCCGGAGCCAGCACTTCCATGGAAAGGTCCTGGAACTGTTATTCTTTGGTGAACTTTTCGAATTCGGCTGGTCAGTTTTGATCCCCATCAACAGTACTTCAGCTATGTAAATGGTAAGAAATCTAGGTTCTCAGATCTCTTGTTCCACAAACCCTGAAGCTTGGACCCTGGCAACTGGGATTTGGCAAGCCCTGAATTCTACATTAGAGACACACAGGTACCATGCAGGGAGCAACACGTCAGCAGCAACCAATTTTCTAAATAGCAAGGGCTTCATGGATGAGTGGATCAAAAGTGGAGTCAAGAGTCTTCGACAGAACCATCCATCCATCTATTTATTTATTCTTCATTTTTTCAGAGATTCTTTAAATGTTATATGTATGAGTACTTTGCCTGAATTTATATACTTGTACCATATGCCATCCTGGTGCCCATGGGTCCTAGAGAAGGGGAGTGGAGCCCCTGAAACTGGAGTTAGAGATGGTTGTGAACCATGGCCTAAGTGCTGGGCACTGAATTTGGTCTTCTGCAAGTGCAGCAAGTATTCTTAATGGCCGAGCCATCTCTTCAGCTCAGTGCCTTTTTTTTTTTTTTTTTCTCCTTTTTTTTCCTTGCGCCAAGATTTTTAGAGAAAATTAGAAAAGAAAAGAGGGTGGCTTTCCTCCTTTTCTTTTCAATTATGCTATTAATACCGCACCAGCCTTGCTAGATGTGCCCAGTGTATTTTCTCAAGCTTGTAACAACCGAGAGCGAGGTTGATAATATCTCTCTCTACCCATGAGAAAATACTTTCAGAGATTTTCAATAATTTGCCCAAGGTCACACAGTTAATAAGTAGCTGAGCTGAGATGTGAAGGAAAGGGTTTTTCACACTATGCCAGTCCGCCTCAGAAGCCAATCATCCTGTGTCCCGGACAATAGAACAGATGGGGAATCCAAAAACAACGAACACCAGCCCCCTACATTTGCCCCAGAAATCTAAGGTCCGGGGGTGTAAAGGGAATGGATCAGCACAAATTCCCAGGCAGACTTGAGGCGGAGTTGATGGAGCCTGTGTGAGCTTCGGTATTCCAGCCCAGGGCTCTTTCCAAAATACCACATCGAGAGTTGTTCTCAAACTGCTGGGACACTTGTTACATAATGTTCAAATTTATGTAGGAATGTGACTAATCCACATTTTTTTTTTGGTGTTTGATCAGATGTAGAATATAAATGAGGCAAGCACTTAATTGAAAGACTCAAGCAGCGAGAGAGCTGGAGACGACTGGAGCACAGACCCACAATGAAACACAGGCTGTGTGAATGTTTTCTAGTCTGTTGTGGATCTGAGCTACAGCTTACTACATCTGATGAGATCAGTTCCATATTACAGCTAAACAGTTGCAGAGCTGTGTGGCATTCATGTCTGATTGAGTAGAGGATTCGGTAATTACTAATCTTCCCGACTAATAGCTTCATGTGCTAGTCAGGCAAAAATTAAATGTTTGATGTATCCCTACCTGTCTCCAACCAACTGTGTGCACTGCTCGGCAAAGCACTGATCAAAGAAATTTGTTCATCACTTCAGAGTTTCTCTCTTTTAAAAAGTCATTATTTAAAATTCAAGGTAGTTTGTTGTTGTTTTGGTTTGGGTTTTTTTTTTGCTTGTTTGTTTGTTTTGTTTTGTTTTTGCTATAGCAAAGATAACAATGAATAGAATTTACTTTCGTAAGAAACACCTTCCATTTGAAGAAGCACAAAGACTTGTAGAAGGGAAATACATATTTTACTCACAGTTTTGTGCCCTTTTAATTATAATTATTTCAGAGCTCTGGTGTAAAAATATAGAACATTTAACTAAAATAGATGAAACAGATCTCTAGCTGATGCAGCTGAATGCCTCTTTAATATAGTATTATGCTCAGCTTCTTTGAAATGCTAGACCATAATCATCAGAATGGGAAAATGTTGTGGTTCTTGGCTGTTGACACTGACCTGAACCTTTCAAAGGCTAATCATCTACAATGATCAGTTTATTAAATCAAGTCTTCGTGGTCTAAGATGGTGCCCCCGTGGGGCAGAAGAATTCACTGTAGTGTCGACCAACGCGTTTGCCGGTGACTACGCCCTGTCTGTTTCTATGCAGCCCCTCCTTGCTCTGCCATTTTCTCTCCTTAGACCTTTCTGGGTTCAACAGTCTTCATCTTTGGCCTGATCGGAGAAACTTATGTGTTTTCAAGCGTTTCAGCCAACCACGCTGGTCCCACTCTGTTCCGGTAATTGACTGAAGAGCTGGTCGGGTAACAGCATTTTGAAAGTTGAAACATGGGTGAAGCTTTTGGCAAGATTGCTGGGAAAGAACAGACAGGGCATTTTCTGTCTCTGGCTGAGATGTCCCCGTGGCAAGGCAGCTTTTGCAAAGGTAACTTGTTCAAATGGACAGAAGTAAGGAGGCCATTAGAGAAGAAACTGGACGAGGCCATCCCTGCTGTACCCAGACACTTCGGCCTTTCTGCTTCCCGAGAAAATCAGTTTCCTCACAGACTAAGTCAGCCACGGTTTGCAAAGCTTTCTGCTCTTCGGAATCACCTGAAGAGACTGGAGAGCCAGGTTTCTGTCTATACCTCTGTGTGCACATGCCTACCACAGCTTCTGTGTGGCTGTCCAAGGACAACCTACGACAGGCAGTTCAAGGTTTCTGTCATGTGGCCCCTGGGGACTGAACTCAGGTCATCGGGCTTGGCAGCAAGTGTTTTTACCAACTGAACCACCTCATCAGTCCAGGGTCCCAGCTGATTCTGATTTTGCTGATCTGAAGGTTAAATCTGGATTATCACGGATCGAAGTCCATTGACTCAAGGGTTTCAATGACTTGCAGTGTGACAGTATCTTCATTTATATGCACAGGTGCTAAGAAACCCATGAAGATGCAGCCACTCTGTACTCCAGGAAGCCTCAAACCTGATTTATGTTAAGCTGACCAGAAAGAAATATTCTTTCGCTCTCTGCCTTTCTCTTCCATTAATGACGATAGTCCATTAAAAACACATTGATAAAAACCTTGAAGCATAGCACGTTTTTTAGGGTAAATAGCAAAGGTCTTAGAGTCAGATAGTCTTGGATTACACGAGAGCCCTATATCACTAGGTACTTGTAAATTACTTATACTCTCCAGGTTTTATGATTTATAACTAGAAATTAAAGTTTTATAGGTTTGTATTATGTGAAATAAAACATTCTTCTAGCATAGTACTTAGTGTATGGTAAATGTTCAAGGTCTATGTAAATTTATATATATATATATATATATATAATTATTTTTACACATTTATATATACAAGATAAGTACTCATATACTATACACATATATAATTTGTATTAGTTTCTTAACTACCCAAGTATAACATAAAAATAGAAAGTCCTCATTACTCAAGGACTCATTACTCAATACTTTGGTTAATTACCTATTAACCAAATAATAAGTATCCCAATAAACTTGTTATTTTAGAGTTTTGGCAAGTAATTCCATTTAATTACATTAAGATTTTTCCTACTTTGTGTGTGTGTGTGTGTGTGTGTGTGTGTGTGTGTGTATGTGTGTGTATGCATGCCATGTTGCTTTGTTGAGGGTCAAAGGACAACTTACAGGAGGCAATTCTGTCCTTCCAATGTTTATATCTCAGGGATAGAACACAGTTCTTCAGGCTTGGCAACAAGCACCTTTACATGCTAAGTCATCTTGTCAGCCCTGCTTAATCACATTTAATATGTCCTTCAATACTCACTAAAAAGACTGGTAGTGAGTTTTGAAGTTTATTCTTACTCATTGGTTTTGGACAGGAATGATGGAAGATGCAGAGCAGCACAGTGAAAGAGGAGGAAGTTGTCTCATTTTCCACTCTAATTTGTATAACTTTCAGTAAATTTAGACAAAATAGGACAATAGTATGCAGTTGCTTCATAACTGACTTAGTTCTGAATTTAATGTACTTTTATAAATGCCTCCCATCTACATGTTATATTGATTCCATAGAATTTAGCTAAGAACTTCTTGGAGTTATCTAATACAACATCTGATCATTACAGGAATCCTTTATATGTGATAGTCCATCACATGATCATATGGCTTCCGTTTGAAGTTCTGTGAGAGAGTACTGAGGAGAAGAGTTCACAGGAAGTACTGTCCTGATTTGAATCTTCTTACTGAAGACTCCCAACGGAACCTTTCCAAGCTGAACTTGTTTCTTGATGGTCCTTGTAGTTATTTAAGAGAGCTAACATGTTGCCTCCACTGTGCTTGGCTTTAGCCAAGCTCTTCTGGTAATCGCCCTTTCCATTTCTCTTCTTCTCATGTAAGTCCTAGACTACATGACCGCTCTTTGACATGTAATAATGGCTCCTTACCAACTTCTGCTAGAACTCGAAGCCAGAGCCTTACTCATGCTGGGCAAGCAATCTAACACTGAGCTGTGCTTCCAGTCCACTGATACAGTCAAGGTTCTCAATTGTCTTGGTTTGTTGTTGTTGCATGTTAACAGAAAACAGAGGGCAGGGTGTAGTATGCACTTTTAGCAGTTAACAGCTGCAGTCTTTGCCTCCTGAGCTCTTTCTCTCTTCTCACAAGGCAGAAAATCAACCAGTTTCTACATATTTGCTTTGTTAACCTCTTTAAAAACATCCAGTCACTCTCAAACAGTAACCTAAACTCCACTGTACCCCTTCTGGAAGAACTACATGAAATAGACGATTCTGTGAACAGGCCTGAATTTTGGCATATCCTACTAAGTGCTTAATCCCCCCAGTCCAAAACGAGATAAGACCTATGGATTTAAAAAAATTTATCCCATTCCCCCCAGTGTCTGTCACCTGTTGGACTCAATACAATACTTATGATTGACTGTTCTCTGTGTAGAGTCAACCCAAAACTGATGTATCTGGAAATGGCAAAATTGACCATCATCCAATGAATTGGCAACAAAGAAGCAACTAAATAATATTGGACCGAGTCAGTAGCTACTTGTCCCTCCAAAACACACACACACACACACACACACACACACACACGCACACACACACCAGCTGGTAAAGCCACCTGCAACTTGCACTGTCTCCCAGCTGCTTAAATAGAAAGAGCTCTGGACAGCTTCAGGCACTCTTATCTCTTTTACAGATATCTGCCTCCTCTTGGTTCTGGGATTTAATCCTCTCTTGATCACTATCTTACCCTTCAGCCATTCTGATCCCCATTGACAGTGTAAATGTCACTTTGAAATAACTGTCCCTGCTATTTAGCTGGAGGAGGCTTACACAGGAGGTGCTGTCACAGGAGTTGGCGTTGGGCTATGTGATTTCGCATTAAACAGAATAAGGTCAGTGGGTAAGTCCTGCCTCGTTCATCTTTTGAGAAATATTTCATACCAGGAGAAAATAAAAAGCAACCAATCTTGTCTTGTGTCTCCCCACTCACTTTTTCCAGGACTGTAAAATCCACATTACAGCCTGAGGTTAAGGGGCCAGGTAAGAGCTTAAGAGTTAAGTGCTGCTGCCATTGCCGTTGCCCCATTTGCTGGGATGTTTGTTCTGCCCTAGGGCTGAGTGGAGATTTCCAAAGCTTCTGGATTCTCGCTGCATCTAGCCACCCCCATCCTGTATTGGTTTCACAATCCTTCCCCAAATAACAAACTTGAGCAAAACCTTCCCCTGTGGACACACCCACACACTCATGTGTTCTGTAGTTTTACAGCATCGATGACAAAACTGTCAAGCGGGAACGGGCATCTCCGTGCCTGGCTCTCTGCAGAGGACTGGAAGCTAAATGCATCAATTGCATGGTTAGTTCTCCTCAACTTTCTTTGCATTCTGTGTCTCACTCACCTTTTAATGCAGTCTAGCCTCAGATTGTAAGGTTTCTTTCCATCTCATTTGAGAGGGTTGAGGTAGAAGAGGATTAAGTGTACAGGCCGTTTTTGTCCACAACCGACTTAAAGAACTTACCTTGTGTTCAGAAAACACAACATGAAGGGACTGAGTTATATTTGGAAGTCACTGTCAACTGCTACATGCTAAAACCAGGTAATTTGAGTGTTCCAATACTGTGTAGTGTAAAGGGATACAGATCAAACACCCCCATTTCCATACTGTGGTTGTCCTTCATCCTTCAGGGAGGGAGGAGTCGCTGGGTCCTCAGATAGGAGCTGTGTAGCCCTGGGAAGCATCTAGAAGAATCTCTTCCTCATGGCTGAAGCACATTTCACCTTTGAGCTTTCCAGAGTTGTAATTTGGTCCGTTCAGAGGAGTGGATAAGAAAGAATCAAACTGCCCACAATAGGCTTAATCTCAAGGCATGCGGGGGAGGCTTTAAGGAAAGCCGAGGTTAAGTACTTCATAGTGCTCAAAGGGTGATGCTCCCTCCAGACACAACAGGCATCACCAAGACCTGTGAGACCTTGCCCTTCAGGTCAGTTCCAAAGAGCATCATTGAAAACATGTTCTCCATTCTTTACTATTTAATGGGGCCAATCTCGGCAAATAATGTTGGCCTGTTCTCCCATGGGCCTGCTCAGACCTCACATCCCAGCTCCCGAGGGACTGAGTCACAACTCACTTGCAGTCTGGAAAACAATAGTGAGACCAGCCTTTCACCTCCTAACTTTGAAAGATGCTATTTCTTTCTTTCTTCTTCTTCTTCTTTTTTTTTTTTGTATTAAAATTAATTAATTAATTAATTAATGAAAATTGTATTTAATGTCATGTTGTCTCTGTGATGAACAAGTTGGTTTAGTTATAAAAAGTATTTCCATTAATGTGTCTATTGGATGTGCTACCTGTAATGTGTTGGTAAAGATCCACAGAGAACAATAATTGGATGCTCTGTAATAGGGGTGGGGTGGGCTGGAGTGCTGGCGGGGGCTGGGGGTGAGCAGTAGGACAGATGTCCCTGTGAGCAGTGCTGAGCCATTTGGGAGTTCTTAAGTACACAGTGTACATGTGTCAACAAGTAGACAAAGAAAAACCCAGACCTTTGATGACCCCTGGTGAATAAACTTAGCACTGCATTGCGGCGATGCAGCCGGAGCCAACCGGTTTCAGCTCAGTAGCCCCTGCCTGCTTCTGCTCTCCAGAAACCAGAGGGTATTTTCCCTGCTCGCCTGTTTCATTTGTACTGCAGACAGCATTACTTACAGACTTCAGGCATCTGTATCCCTCTAAACAAACCTCACTTCGGTGCTCTCTATTAGTGGAGATGAAACGTGTGCGCGCGCACTCTTTCCGAGGTGTTCGGTAGTGACTTCTCAGCATGAGCGGTGTTATTTATAGGATGCGAGAGAACTCAGTGGCCTCCCCACAGCCAGATTTCTAAGTCGCTTTCACATTACGTGTCTGTCTGTGTTGTTCTGAGGAAGTCGTGAACAGTCCATCATCCTTGTTCCGTAACCCAAATTAAAATCAGGATTTGAAGGTGGCCACTTGTCTCTTACTCCCAAGTGCCAGCTGAAAGAGCTCTTTCTTTCCTGCAGTTAAGTCTGGTTTTTTTCTAAACAGCTATATGTGACCAGCGTGGGGTACTTGTGAGCCAAAAAACAGTCTGTATTTTGTCAGCTTGCAGGAGATGAAGGAAGTTTGTTACCCAAAAGAAGGATGGAAGGAAAATGTGTGCATTTTTACTGTATACCCCAGGCATCCAATTAGACAAGTGGTGATGCCAAATGCTTATTTGTAGTCACTCAGAATGACATCTACCTGGTGGCCTTAAAATGAAGTTTAGAACTCCCAGTTTATACACTATCTTAGCTGTCGCTGTCCACCATAATTACTGGTGTTTATGGTTTTAAATCTAGGATGAGATTTTTTTTTCCCCCCCGGGATAGCATTCTTGGTATAGTGCCTCCACTTAGATGAATTTAGATGAGCTTTTAAAACTCTCTCTCAGATCCTCCTTGTTGAGTTGATGGATTCTTTTTTTTTTTTTTTTTCCTGTCTCCCTTTCCTCCTTTTTAATTATCACAAACCAAAGAATGCTTTACTCTCTAATAAAATAAAATTAACTTAACTTAAAAAAAAAAAAAAAAAAAAAGATCTCAAGCCTAGAATGAGCCCCCTGCTCTCTCCACGGGGCTTACTGGGCTGATACAGAAGGGGCTCTCATTTTCTTGTCTGTTTTTCAGCAGAGCTGTGAAAAGCTGCCTTTTTCAGTTCCTATAGCACCCAAAGCCTAGAACTAGGCGGTGGTTCCAGTACAGAATAGCCAAGCACGCACCTGTCGCATTCTGGTCCAGCCTGCGGTCATCCCTGTCACTGCCTTCCTCAAGCACGTTGAACACGCGCATCTCGGTTGAGGCCATCGTCCCGAGAGTAAATGGTTGGGGCAGCAAGGACATGAAGAGGGGGAAATAATGAAACTGGTAAGAACCTGAGAAGTGACCCACTTTGAAACCAATCCGTGTGATCATTAACCTTTGTTTTTCCGATTAGCAGATCGATTTTGATTTTAATTTACAGACTCCATCAGTGTTTACCACTTCACTGTGATTTAGTGGCAAGTGTCTATATAGAGCACAGTCTTTCAAAAGCTTGTCATGATATTACTGTTGCCCGCACATTTCTATTGTTTTCTGTGTAGCTGAAGGACAGATTCCTAAGGCTCTCTGCCGTACCGTTTTCAAGTATTTCCAGAAGCGCTGCATTTTAAAATCTTTATGTCGTGCTTGAAGTCCTCTCATCTCTCACATGTATGTAAAGTATGTATCTTGACGGAGAAAATTTAACATTAAAGCATCTCTCCCTTTATAATGCTAGCTGCTCACTGGGGCCGAAGAGTAGCTATGCACAAAGGATTGGAAGCTGTTTCCAAATTGCTTTCAAACTCAAAGTCACAATGCTCCGAAGCCACTAAGAGTTATAAGACACTCTCCATCATCCTAGACTCAGAGGATCTTCTTTCAAAGCTGAGCTGGGCCTGCCTGCATCCTTATAATCAGATCAAGGGCTGCCTGCCAATGCTGAGCCCTTCAGCATGATGGGAAGTAGTGGAGTCAAATGGGGGAAAAGCTGTAGGAACCTGAAATGTTGACTTGCCAGCAACTTCTCTCCCTTTCTAGCTATTCTGAGCAGATCCCAGGGAGCCTAAGGACAACTGAGTCTTTCGTCATCTTTGAGTGTGACCTATGTTCCTCAGACCTGTTATATGGTAGTGATTAAATTAGCTGTAGCTTGAGTGTGACCTAGAGCTAAGTGAAGAGCTCATGACAATGTCCAACCAGGATCATCTTCATAGGGATAACCATCCAGCCCAGGTACAAGCAGGATTCAGCAGCCATGCACACCCTAACCCGAACCCTTACTGGCTGAAGCCTAGAAACTATAGACACAGGATTCTCAGTCCTCTCCTTTGTTGAAACAAGTCTTTGAAGACTGTGAACACTTGGTGACCATGCGTGGGGTGAGGCAGGAGAACAGTTTTATATATATAGCAAATGTCTGATCCTACATTTACCTCTTAAAAGGTCAGGTTTGGGTTTAAATAATTATTATTTTTTAAATTACTGCAAATAGCAGCAAGGCTTGGAGCATTCATTCTTTATAAATTGTGCAAAGGAAAACGAATAATTCACCTAATAGTTTAAACAAGAGTTACTGCCCAAGTTGAATAGGAGAAAACCAAAGCGAAGCTCTTGGCCTTAGGAGCGTGATGCACACAAGTGATTACGTCATTTGCAACATTTCACCCTTCCTTGGAGGATTGCATGAGAACCATGGGGGCTGGAAGGAAGCTGCCTGTTGTAACCACTTGCACTCACTGTCCCTTCCTCTCCGGGGACAGGTTAGCTGCATGGCAATGTTTGCTAATGATGAGAGTTGTTCTGTGAGTAGCCTGGAGCCTGGTTTGCAGAAGTTGGGTTTAACCATGGGTACGGTTGAGTAGAAGGAATTGATCTACACCAGGGCCTGAGACTCAAGCGTAATTTACAAATGTAAATGTTATTCAGCAGTCTAGAGAAACGAGTTCTTCCATTCAATAAATAACTAGTGACGGTTACCTTACATTATCCCAGTGATGTCCCTTGACCTGGCAACTGAGGTCTTTTAATCTGGCTGTGATCTGCTGTTTGCTTGTCCTCCTTCCTCTGTACATGTGAGTTCTGGAGGCTCAGAATGATTTATGCAATTAATTAATTTTGTGTGTGTGTAATGTGGGTGTATCTGTGTGTATCTGTTGTGTATAGTGTGTGTATGTGCAGTATGTGTATCTGTGTGTGTCTGTGTGTATCTCTGTGTGTGTGTATCTCTCTCTCTCTGTGTGTGTGTGTGTGTGTGTGTGTGTGTGTGTGTGTGTTGTGGGGTATGGCCTTGTATCTGTGGACACTTGCCTATGTGTAGAGGTCAGAGGACAAGCTTGAGTGCTGCTGATTGCCTTCCACCTTGCTTGAGACTGGCTTACTTCACTGTTTCTCATGCATATGACAGGCAAGCTGGCCAGGAAGGAGCCTTAGCAGATTCCTCCCCTGCCCCTCATTTCCCATATATACACCTATGGATATGCTGAGATCACAAATGGATACCTGGGCACCCCACCACTTTCAGCTTTTATGTGGTTCTTGTGATCCAAACTCGGATTCCCAGGCTTGTACAGGAAGAGCTTTACCCTCTAAGCCATTTCTCTCGCCCTCGTGACTCAGAATTACTGATCTTTTCCTAAATTCATCACACCGCCACATCACCATGGTCCTTGCAATGCTCTTTCTCCTTTTTGGATTACCTTCCTCTGCCAATAAGCTCCTCCTTCCTCCTGAAGATCTGCTCCTGTGCTCCCCACCACTCCACCAATGTCAATCAGTATTTCCCCACCCATTTCATAAGGAATGTCAATCGTTTGTAAGCTGGCTTCTCCAACCATCTGGGCTACAAGCACCCAGTTGTGGTGCCTGTGGTATTTGCCATTTCTCCCCAGTTCCTGGCACATGTAGGGCTTCGTCAACTCTTTTAAACAAAGGAACATTTCAAGCATTGCGTTAAAGAGGCGGTGCACTGAGCTACAGAAAGGAAGACACAGCCTTTATCCTTAAGGAGATTGTAACAGTGAAGAAAATATGCTAAACCCACCCTTGCTCAAAGACATCTTCTAGGCTGGTACTGGGGATGCACAATGCTCTGTTAGCATAGAAGGAAAAATCCTTGTTGAAAATATATTTATTCACTCAGTATTTGCTTTTCTTAGTTTAACAATCAAAGTTTGGTGATGGAAAAGATAGCAATTAAATTGGAGTTTCAAGTTCATGCAGTGGTGAAGTTTGGGAAGGCTGAGCAGGGTTGTTGGTAAAACCAGTAACCACAAAAACCCAATGCATTAGGAAAATAACAATAGTCCTATGTTGTTGAACTGGGAGAAATCAGGAAGGGGTAGTTGGAGACTTGTTCTGGAGACCTGTGTTGAAGGAACTAAGATAGCTTTAGATCGGATGAAGGAAGGAATGAAGATGCAGAGGGTTGTGGGAACAGGAAGGGAAACGGTTGGTATCTGTGTCTTGTGAAGAAGCAATATGGAAGCTGCTTAGTCGGGTGGCTGCGATGTAGGAAGTTCTCCGAATTCTTGCTGGAGTAGCAGGATAGTTTCTGAAAGAAGACAGTTCTAAAAAGATAAAAATCAAGAGAAAAAAAATATGTTCTATCAACAGCCTAAATAAAAGCAAACTGGTCCCCAAATCTGAATAGAGATCCTAAGAATACGCAGAACAGATAGCTTGTTCAAGAGACCCATTCAAGGGAAGCGTCTGGTCACCAACTGGTGGCCCAAGAGAAACCAGAAGTATTAGCTTTGTCATACCAAGGAAGGGCAATGCTATTCAAATAATAAAACCAGACGAGTAGAGGCTCCCGAAGCACATGATGGGTGTGTGCTGGACTTGCCCTTTGCTGGAAATACTCAGTGGCTACGTGGGACGGAGGCCTAAGAAAGATGTGACAGTGGAGGTTAACTCTGTGAGCTACCAGCACCCAGGTAATAGATGACACCTTGTAAGTGAACTAAGTGAGCTAGACTTTCACAGGCCCATCTGGGTGCAGGCTGTCTGTAAATGAGGGGAGATAAAATTTGAACAGCAGGTAAGTCTCCGAGCCCCACAGATTAATAGACTCATTCTTAAGATTATAATAAACGCAATCCATCTTCACTATAAAATGCTGGCTTCGTGTTAAATATGCACCAGACTTTCTAGAAGCCTTTCTCCGTGACTATTTGTCATATCTGTTGTACATGGGAGAAATAGAACACAGGAAATAGGTACATGTATGTGTATAATCTGAGACAACATAATTGGTTATATATTTGTCTCAGCAAAACATTCTGACTTTAAAATGGCAAAATAGGGAGCTGGGGAGAGGACTGAGCAATTAAGAGTACTGTCTGCTTTTCCAGGTGCCTTGGGTTTAATTCCCAGTACCACATGATACCTATCAAATCTAAATCCAGATTCAAGTGATGTGCTGCCCTCTACTGGCCTCTAGCGGCACTACACTCACATGTACCACAAACATACATAGACATAGACATAAAATCAAAATGGCAAAATCAGTCTGGTAATTGCAGCATAGTGGCTTTGTGAGTCCCACTGACCTGGTCATCGGCACCCTTCAATTAATGTTGCTTCTGTAGAAGCCAGCTTTATCTTGTCATCTCCTAAATTTGTTATTGCATGACATCTGTCTTTAAACTATGCCTTACAGCTTCCCCTCCACCACACTTATCTTTTAATTTGTAACACCTCATGATATTTTACAAGCACACAGCTTTTTTCCATTCATGAAAGTCTAACAAATTTCTCTTAGGAATTGCGAAAGTCATCTTATAGCCATTCCCACTTTACAGATCCGAAAATTGAATTTAAGGACATTGTGCCCTGAATTTGATATTGAAAGAAAACCTTAAATATAGCTGGGCATTGAAAACTAAAATATTACTAAATCCTTTTGAACCGACATATTCCTTCATTTGTGGATCATGTCTATATTCACCCATGCAATATTTGTCTTTATTTTTCATTTTGTATTTCTTATATTTTATTTCTAATACCTTTCATAACTACAACAGTTGCTTATTCTTATATATATTCCACCCAATGCTACATAAACAATTTCAAAGTATGTCCATTTGTGTTGCATTGATAGAAAAGTCCTACTCATTATTTATGGGGGGGGTGGATGTGCGCGTGTGTGTGTGTGTGTGTGTGTGTGTGTATGTGTGTGTGTGTGTGTGTGTGTGTGTGTGTGTGTGTGCACATGAGGAGAGAGAGAGAGAGAGAGAGAGAGAGACTTGTATGATGTGTATGTATGTATAGTGTAACATGTGTTGGGAAAACAGAGGGCATCCTCAGGTGTTGGTCCTTGCCTTCCTCTTTGTTTGGGACAGGGTGGGTCTCTTTGTTGTTTTTATGCAAATGAACTATTCTTCAAAGAGTTAATATTGTAGTGGGGGGAATGAAAAATTGATAGAGATACAAATCATGCAATTAATATAATATAGTCTTGGCTTGATAAGTTTGGGGCGCCATTCGGGAAATTTAAATATGGATTGGATATCAGGTAATTATTTTTTTAGGTGGCTTTAATGAGAATGGCTCCCAGCGACTTACCTTTGAATGCTTGGTTCCCAGTTGATGGGACATTTGGGAAGGATTAGAATGTGTGACCTCTTTGGAGGAGATAAGTCACTGGGCACGGGCTTCAAAAGACTCCTGCCCTTCCCAGCATGCTCTCTGCCTCCTGCTTGTGGACCAAGATGTGAGTTTCAGATGTTCCTGCCACCAAGGCATTGTTCTGCCATCTTGAGCTCTAACCCTCTGAAGACCCAAAATAAAAAGCTTTCTTTTGGTTTTTTTGTTTGTTTGGTGGGTTGGTTTGGTTTGGGTTCGGTTTTTTGTTTTGTTTTGTTTTGTTTTTTCTTTTACTGGATATTTTCTTTATTTACATTTCAAATATTATCCCCTTTCCAGGTCTCTCCTCTGGAAACCCACTATCCCATTTCCCCTCTCCCTGCCTTTATGAGGGTGCTCCCCCACCCACCCACTCCCACCTTTAGCCCTGGCATTCCCCTACACTGGGGTATCAAACTCCCTCAGAACCAAAGGCCACTCCTCTCACAGATGTCCAACAAGGTCATCCTCTGCCACATATGCAGCTGGAGCCATGGGTCTCTCTACATGTGTACTCTTTGATTGAAGGTCCAGTCCCTGGGAGCTCCGGGGGTGGGGGTGGGGGTGGGAGATCTGGCCAGTTGACACTTGCTCCCCCCATGTGGCTGCAAACCCTTTCAGCTCCTTCAGTCCCTCTCCAACTTCTCCATGGCAGACCCCATGCTCAGTCCAATGGTTGGCTGTGAGCACCTGCCTCTGTATTTGTCTGGCTCTGGCAGAGTCTCTCAGGAGACAGCCATATTAGGCTCCCATCAGCAAGCACTTCCAGGTATCCACAATAGCGGCTGGGTTTGGTGACTGTATATGGGATGGATCTCCAGATGGGACAGTCTCTGGATGGCCTTTCCTTAAGTCTCTGCTCCACACATTGTCTCCATATTTCCTCCTGTATTTTGTTCCCCCTTCTAAGAAACAGTGAAGCATCCACACTTTAGTCTTCCTTCTTCTTGGTCTATGAATTGTATCTTGGGTATTCTAAACTTTTGGGTTAATATCTACTTATCAGTGAGTGCATGCCATGTGTTTTCTTTTGTGACTGGCTTACCTCTCTCAGGATGATGTTTTCTAGTTCCATCCATTTGCCTAAGAATTTCATGAAGTCATTGTTTTTAACAGCTGAGTGGTATTCTGTTGTGTAAATGTACCACATTCCCTGTATCTATTCCTCTGTTGAAGAACATCTGGGTTGTTTCCAGTTTCTGACTATTATAAATAAGGCAGCTATGAACATAGTGGAACATGTGTCCTTATTCTATGATGGAGCATCTTCTGGGTATATGCCCAGGAGTGGTATAGCTGGGTCCTCAGGTAGTACTATGTCTAATTTTCTGAAGAACTGCCAAACTGATTTCCAGAGTAGTTGTACTAGCTTGCAATCCCACCAGCAATGGAAGAGTGTTCCTCTTTCTCCACATCCTCGCCAGCATCTTCTGTCACCTGAGTTTTTGATCTTAGCCATTCTGACTGGTGTAAAGTAGAATCTCAGGGTCGTTTTGATTTGCATTTCCCTGATGACTAAGGATGTTGAACATTTCTTTAGGTGCTTCTCAGCCATTTTTCTCAGGTGAGAATTCTCTGTTTGGTTCTGTTCCCCATTTTTAATAGGGTTATTTGGTTCTCTGCAGTCTAACTTCTTGAGTTCTTTGTATGTATTGGATATTATCCTTCTATTGGATTTAGGATTGGTGAAGATCTTTCCCCAATCTTTTGGTAGCCGGTTTTGCTCTATTGACAGTATCCTTTGTCTTACAGAAGCTTTGCAATTTTATGAGGTCCCATTTATCAATTCTTGATGTTAGAGTATAAGCCATCGCAGGAAGCAACAGTCACTATTCCCTAATATCTCTTAACATCAATGGACGTAATTCCCCAATAAAAAGACATAGAATAACAGACTGGATACATAAACAGGGCCCAGCATTTTGCTGCAAACAGGAAACGCACCTCAGAATCAAAGACAGACAATACCTCCGAGTAAAGGGCTGGAAAAGAAATTTCCAAGCAAATGGTCCCAAGAAACAAGCTGGAATAGCCATTCTAATATCCAATAAAATACACTTTCAACCAAAAGCTATCAAAGAAGATAAGGAAGGACACTTCATACTCATCAGAGAAAAAAAAAATCTACCAAGAACTCTCAATTCTGAACATCTATGCTCCAAATGCAAGGGCATCTACATTCATAAAAGAAACTTTACTAAAACTCGAAGCATACATTGCTCCTCACACAATAATAGTGGGAGACTTCAACACCCTACTCTTAGCAATGGACAGATCGTGGAAACACAAACTAAACAGAGACAGTGAAACTCACAGAAGTTACGGACCAAATGGATTTAACGGATATCTATAGAACGTTTCATCCTAAAACAAAAGAATAACAAAAGGTTTCAGCACCTCATGGTACCTTCTCCAAAACTGATCATATAATCGGTCACATAACAGGCCTCAGAAGATACAAGAAGACTGAGATAATCCCATGCATCCTATCAGATCACCATGGACTAACGCGGGTCTTCAATAGCAACAAAAACAACAGAAAGCCCACATACACATGGAAGCTGACAAACTCTCTACTCAATGATAACTTGAAGAAATAAAGAAAGTATTTTTAGAATTTAATGAAAATGAAGGCACAATATACTCAAAGTTATGGGACACAATGAAAGCAGTGCTAAGAGGAAAACGCATAGCTCTGAGTGCCTCCAAAAAACAAACTGGAGAGAGCATACACTAGCAGCTTAACAGCACACCTGAAAGCTCTAGAACAAAAAGAAACAAATGTACCCAAGAAGAGTAGACTGTAGGAAATAATCAAACTCAGGGCTGAAATCAACAAAGTAGAAATAAAAAGAACTATGCAAAGCATCAACAAAACCAGGACTTGGTTCTTTGAGAAAATCAGCAAGAGAGATCAACCGTTAGCTAACCAGAGGGCACAGAGACAGTATCCAAATTAACAAAATCAGAAATGAAAACAGAGGTATCTCAACAGAAACTGAGGAAATTCAAAAAATCATCAGATCCTAATACAAAAAAGCCTTTACTCAACACAACTGGGAAATCTGAATGAAATGGACCATTTTCTAGACAGATACCAAATATCAAAGTTAAATCAGGATCAGATAAACCATCTAAGCAGTCCCATAACCCTTGAAGAAGTAGAAGCAGTCATTGAAAGTCTCCCAATGAGAAAGAAGCCCAGGAGCAGACGGGCTGAGTGCAGAGTTCTCTCAGACAGAGTCTCCCTTTTGTATGTTGCCTTCGTCACTATGCTTCATCACAGCAATACAAAGAAACTAAGAGAAGGTGTCACGATGCCATTGTGATTGTTTAGGATCTTATCCTTGATTTCTAAGAATGGATTCTAAAATAGTTATGAGTGATGTGTACTGATGCCTATGATTTATGTCTAAAAAGGTTAGCAAAAGATTATGTCATTAAATTATAGATCAGTGTGTAAATGATAGATGAAATTTAGAACAAAATATACTAAAATATGACTAGTTGGTAAAAATATGATTGATCATTTTATGGTTTTTCTACTCTCCTGTTTACTTAAGGTATTTCACTAATGTAAAAAGTCTTTTGCTTAAAAATACAGCTTTTAATAAATTTTTTCTTTTGGCCATTGTAAACAACTAATAAAACCCTTTGTCTTCCAAAAATGAATAAAAAATACAGTTTTACTTTGTATTCCTTATACACCAAATGTATGTATATTTATGTATACAGACACTAATCACGAATTATAGATGTTTAAAATATTGATTCTCTTCTTTTGATTTAAGTAAGAAGAACAAATCCTATCCTTGGCTCAAATAAAGTTCTTTTTTTAGATGGAGTGAAGTTGAAACACACACACACACACACACACACACACAAGTATATTAATAAACAAGCAAACAAACGTCCCATCCCACACACTCTTCCACCCTGTTCCTCTAATTGATTTACTTGGCTTCTCTTTGTTGTATCAACAGACAGAGCCTTCAGCTTTTAATTCACTCTGGATAGTGCCAAAGACATTTTGCACTTATTCAAATCATAAGGTCAAAGAGAGAGTGGGAGAGAGAGCATGCAATGGGAAGACAGATGGAGTGGGGAGGAGAGAGGAGACAGATGGGCCTCTCGCAGAACAAGCAATAGAGCCATAATAAGAACATGTGAAAACAATTCAAGAAGAAGTTAAAACCTAAGAGCTTTGGCCCCAGCTTCTGGACCATGACCAGAGGTACCCACCCAGACTCACCCTAACCTAAGATGAGGATGGATGCTGGTTCATTAAGCAAAGTCACCTTGGGCTGTTTGTGTAGAGGCAGGGCAAAGTCATTTCATTATTCTCATCCATGTCTGGCTTGAGGAATACTGAATTAGTGACTGACTCAACAAATATCTATCCATCTTCACTGTCTGCTAGGACACTCTTCTCAAAGAAAACACATGAAAATCACTGTCTCTATAGAAGATAATAAATAATAGCAATGTAAGCTGAAGGAGAGATGGGTTGCATTTTAGGCACGGTAGTTGAAGTTGGATCTCATTGAGGATTGCCACCTGGAGCAAAGGCTCGGAGAATGATGGAGTCAGCCCTGGCTATGATGGATTAGGTAAGAAGTAGGCTGAATGAACAACATGCTTAGCAAGTCTCAGGGAGAGAATCACAGTGGCTCTGGGAATTAGACAGAGGGACGTGCTAGGACATGTGGTGAGGAGTTGTGCTGGCCTCTGAAGGGAATGCAGGCCTGAGAGGTGCACATGATCCCACTTTCGTCTGTGATGGATGAGTCTGTTATCTGAGAGCACGGAGATTCTGACAGGTGAGGTAGAAATAGAGCTAACGCTGAAGCTGCCCCATGGGATCCTGAGTGGAGTTGGCTGCTTGGATCAAGGCAAAATCAATAGACTTCAGAGAGGTTTTAAAAGTGTATTTAACTCTCTAATTCTCATTAGAATTAAAGGTGTTTTTCATTTGAAGTAGCCTTCATCTAAAATGTATTGTGAAATATTATGGAATGAATTACCTTGTGTGTCTGTGTGGAATGAGATAATAGGATATATGTTTTCAAGGCTGATGGGATAGGAGTAAAATATATAAGGACCTAAATCCAAATGGAAGGCTATGAACAAGAGTCTAGCCATATATTATGTCAACTCAATAAATATATTAAAAATAATTTTTGACAGGTTTGCCCTAGCTGAGTTACTAAATTTTTAACCTCAGAACCCAGCCTGTTCTTGGTGCTCCAAGGCCCCTTTCACGGTAGCCATTTAAAAAAATATTAGACGTTATGCAACAGTGGTGGTGGACTATGAGGACGGTTGGGACTGGCAGAAGAGTTCTGGGTAATGGGCCATGGGGGAAGTTTCAAGGAAAAAAAGGTAGAATGCAGTAATATACAGGAGGGAAAGGGGAATCGTGGGTCAGGAAGAGCTAGATGGGGTGGAGACAATGGAAGGGAAGGTGAAGAGAAGAAAATATGGAGGGGGATAATTAACATTGAAGAGCTCATGAAAGAGTCCTGTGAAAAACTGCTACCACAAAAGTTTCTTAAAGGTGAACACAGACACCATTAGTGCAGTTTATAGAACAGGGAATTAATACCCTTACTAAATACCACAGGCTAACAAGTAAAAAGTTCAAGGCCAGGAATAGGTTTCCTCTAATTGCAGTCATTGGTCAGTAAGGACTCCCTAGGACCCCAAATATTATTGGCTAATGCCATGGCTTTAGTTACCTTCCAGTCCCTATTGGTCACAATATCACCTAGTTGAATCATAAAGAAATTAAGCTGCTACTTCCTTGGATGCCCCACTTCTACTTGCTAGCTGTCACAGTTCTGGAAGGTGCTATGCATATTACCAGAAGATAAAAGTGTCCATCAATCTTATCCAGCTCTGAAACCTGCAAGTTGCGGTGACAACTGGCCTGTGGAGACATGCCCACTGACGCAATAGTGGCATGAGTGCCACGCAAGCAACCAAACACCTTCTGACTGTATTTAAGGTATGCTCCCCAAAATGGAACCCGTGCCAGCACAGTTATTGGGGCTGAGAATGTATGGTTGGATATGTCCTAGAGTAGAACCTACTATTCGTACTCTGTTAATGGAGGAAAATATTAAATTAGCTGACTCCTAACAACTTCCCATTATACTGATAGAGCAGTGAATGGTTTCCGATTTCATGAGAGAAGGTTCTTTTTCCAGTAGAGAGTGCCTGGCCCACAACTGAATAAATGACTTCAGAGCAAACATACGAACACTGATGTCATACTCCCTGGTCACAATGCTTAGCATCATTGCAAAAAATGAGTCAGGAAAACTGTAAGAACCAGGAGATAGAACGAGTCAAAGGAAAGGATGTTTTCCAGAAACAACAGAACAGTTGCTCATGTAAACTCCATTATGATCCCAGCAAGATCAGGCCACTCAGAATGCCATGATGGAGAAGGAAAGTGGGGAGGTGATCATGAGTGAAGTTCTGCTCCCAGCTGAGGGGCTTTGGGCAACTAATAATGGAAGGGAGGGGGAGAGTCAGTTTTCTTCAAGGATGTGGTCCTTGATAAGCCTAGCACACTTCGGTGGAAGGCCACATCCCGAGAGTATTCTATGGGCAGTGCTAACTGGACTTGGTAGATGAGTTTATAAACAAAACAAAACATAAAATAAAGTAAGGACACAAAGGTATGTAAAGAACAGGGATGAATCTGATCTGGGGGAGATCAAAACATATGATCAACACATAATGCATGAAATAATCAACGACTTACTAAGTTAAAAACATACTTCAAATAAAAACATCTTTCCTGTTGTTAGGAGCAAAAGTATCAGGTGAGACTAAATTTGCCGTTATTTGAAGTCAGATTTTTTTGACATGACTCAGAAATGAAGGCTAGAGAATGTACAGTGTGTAAGTCATGAGGTCAGCTATCCTCCTGACTTAGCTCTCTTCCAGAGCTCCTTTGCTGGGTATTATCAGTTCTTTTTAGTGCCATATGAATTTTATACCAAAAGGAAAAAAATTCTGTCACAATTTTGATACCAATTGCATTAAATCTTTATAACAAGTCGTAGAGAAGTAATGTCTTAACAAGAAGAGGTCTTAACCAGTGAATAATTTAATCTTTCATATCTAATAATAATGTTTTATAATTCCAGTGTGCACACCTTGCACATATTTTCATTTATCTCTTATTGTTTTGCATGCTGATACTGTTGTAAATGGAATTATCATTAAATTCTACTTATGATCATTTGAGGCTGGTACATAGAAATATAATACATTATATTTTTCAGCTATTCTGATACTGTCAGTTCCAGGAAGTTTATATATATCCCAGAGTCTGCTGTATTGTCATACCCTCTATGAATAAAAGGGGGTTTTACTTCTTTCTTGCTAAACAGATGCTAAAAGATCTTCATCTTTTCTTTGCATATTAATCCCTGGTCTACATTCTTAGATAGGAGAGCTCAGTGAAGATTATACTGGGTGGTAGCCATCCATAGATGATTTTTGTATTTTGTTGAGAAGTTATGTTTTGTAAATAAAAAATGACTCAACTTTTAAAATGCTTTTCTGAATTCATTATTGAGTTGATTACACAGTTTTCTCTTTTCAAGTTTGCTAATATAACAAAAATCATATTGATTTTGAAATGTCAAACCAGTGGTACATTGTTCTGAGGAGCTCCATTTGATCATAAAATCATTTCCCCTTTTCTGTGTTTTGGGGTTTGATTTGCTAAGCTATTGTTTAAATGTTTGCATTTATTTTTGTGATATTTATCTATGGTTTTCTTTTTGCTTTGTTTTCAATGGTAGTTTTGGTTTTGATCTCAAGAAAATGCTGACCTCAAGAAATAGGTTTGAAATGTGCCCACTCCCCTTCACCTTCTGAGTGTGTGTGTGTGTGTGTGTGTGTGTGTGTGTGTGTGTGTGTAACGTTGACACTGTTTTTCTTTATAAATGATTGATAGTGTTCAGTATTGAACTCGTTTGGTCATGGAGTTCTCTCCATGGGAAAGTATTTAACTATAAATTCAAACTTTATAGTTGATTTAGGGCAATCCTCGTTATCTATTCTTTTCATGAGTGAAATCCAGTTGTTTATCTTGTATGGACTGTGTTTTATTTAAGTTGTTGAATTTCTCGGCATGAAATGGGATCAGTAATGGTGTCCTATGTATTGCTTCATCTCACAATACCCTCCTTGACTCCCTCCTGCCTGCCTCTCATTGGTTGGGTTTAAAATTCATCAATTTTATTGATCCTTTTGACTAATTAATATTTTAGTAGATGGATTTCTCCATGGCACTCTAGTTTCTGTTTTCTAGTTTATCATTCGAAATCTCATTTAAATGAATGACTTTCTCCTCACTTATTTGGGTTTAATTGGCTCCTTTAATTCCTGTTCCTAAGGAAGAAGCTGGTGCCACATACACATGGAAGCTGAACAATGCTCTACTCATTGATAACTTGGTTAAGGAAGAAATAAAGACTTGGGACCTTTCCTTTTTCCAATATGCATATTTACTGTTGCAGAGTTTCTCACACGCATTGGTTTAACATGCTGAGTGCTGAGCTGTTTAGGAAAACTGTGTTTTCCTTTTCACATAACTTGAAAGTGATTTCTAATTTCCCTTTATTTGTATTGGTTTCTGCTTCTTACCCAGTCTGATAGTCTTTTACTTTTGGTTTGTGGTATTTAGGCCACTTACATGTATGCAACTCTCAATATGTTAAGGCTTAAATCTATTGTTTAGTAATTTGTTTTCTATTTACCCCATCTATTATTCTCTTTTCCTTTAAATTAATGTTTAAATTTTATTCACTTTTCTTTGTAGTTTATTAACTGTAACACTTCAGTTATCTATTGCCTTAGGGCTGAGAGTAAACATCTTTAATTTATACTAGACATTCCAATGATATTATTTACTTTAGATAAGTGTATTTCCATCTCTACCTTTTCAACCTATATTGTCACATTTTATTTATGTGTTACAGATTTCTTAACATGTTGTCTATCACCTTTATTGTGTACACAGGTATATATGTATTTTCATGAGAAGGCCAGAGATCAAAATTGTGTGTGTCTTCCTCAATTGCTCTTCCACCTTAATTTTTGAGGCAAGTTTTCTCATTAAATTAGAGCTCACTGTTTGCCTAGACTGGGTTGCAAGCAAGCTTCACAGCTCCTTTTGTGTTCATCAGTGGCTGGGATTATAGTCGGACATGGCTGATCCTGACTCATTTATATCCATGCTGGAGATTCGAACTCAGATTCTCATGCTTGACAGGAAAGCACTTTAACCATGGAGCCGTCTTCCCAGCCCTTTCCATTGTTCTTTGAAATAATTAAAATAATAAGAAAATACCATATAATGACATGGGTCCTTACTGTTTCTGTTCTTCATTCCAGCGTGTAGAACTCAATTCTAGCTGTATATGCTTTTGGGCACTTGAAAATTTCTCATATTTTAGTGGCACTTTGTCTTTTAATTTTTTTTTCCTGTGTTTAGTGTGGATAGTTTTTACTCAAAGACTTGTGCAGCTTTGTTGATTGTTTCTTTGGCAATATCTAGCTTGCTATCAATTCTATCCAGCACATTTTTTTCCATCTGTGACACTGATAGCTTATATCTCTAAATGTTTGGGTTTTTTTTTATATATATATTTTGTGTCTGTAATAATTTTTTTTAACATCTGAATGCATATACTAACTGTTTTCTCCATTCATTCTAACATTAATGTTATTTACAACTTGGATTTTATTGGTTGATTTTTCTCTTTATTACATACTGTATTCTCTTGCTTTCTTTTTCATGCTTCATCATCTGACTCTATGCCAGATTTCATCATTTCTACTTTGCTGAATGTTGAATGTGTTTGCCTATGATGCCGTTAAATTATTCTGGCATTCGTTTAGTCTTTGTGGGCCTTATATAATTTTTTTTTTTAGTAGGTAGAACTAGGGTAATATTTGGTTTAGGTAGATGTTTCCCATTACAGAGGTTGACCTGTGAGGTATTCTGCCCAAATGCAATATGCACTATGTCATTGTTCAGCTAGCTGTAGGAGTAGCCAGTGCTTCTATAAGAGTGCTGGGTCTGTACTTATTTGGTCCTTTCCCAGCCTCAGACAGACTCTTCCTCAATATACCCCAACCCACATGCTATGTTGTTCCTAGAATGACCTTCTGTGAAGTGGTTTTCAACCTTCCTAATGCTGTGACCCTTTAATACAGTTCCTCATGTTGTGGTGACGTGAAACCATAGAAATTATTTCTGTAGTGTGTAGTTTTTGGTACCCCACTTTAAACTCCAGGCAGACCATGCTACCAGCCCCACCCAGGTACCCTTGGATCCTCAGATGAAACACACACACACATTAATTTATTTTCAACCTGCCTTCTTGGCTCAATTGCTGGGTGCTTCTAATCTCCTGTGGCTAGCATGCCTTTCCTAATACTCTTAGTACCCTAAATCTGCCCACAACTTTAGTTGCATAGTTACCTTTCATCTCAACTCCACACCCTAAATCTGCCCTCAAATTTAGTTGCTACCCCAGGCCCAGTTGGAAAAGTGACCAATGGCCACTCTACCCTAGATCTCACATGGCTGGTGGCCTTTTCTCCCTCTGAAACATGGTGGAAATCTCTCTTCCTCTCCCTGCATCTCCTAACCTCCTCCTGCAGGGACCCAGAAATGTCCTGCCACTTTCCTTCTGCTCATCAATTGGCCCCTGGAATCTTTATTGATAGCTAAAGAACCAATTGGGAAACAGGACCTTAGAATCAGAACCACTCATATATTTTATTGCTGTTTCATAACTAATTTTGCTACTGTTATGAATTATAATTTTAGTTATCTGATGATGGAGGATATCTGATAGTTGACCCCTAAAGGGGTTGATATCCATAGGTTGAAAACCACTGCTATAGAGGTTTGAATATTTTAGGTGGGAAATAATTCTCTGTGTTATTTAATTTTGGCTCCAAACATATGTCCTTGGGTTGTAGATTCTGTGATGCTGGAGCCAAAGTGGGGGTTTTGTTTAGAAATAACAATGCTTGATTTGTATATTTTTTCTTTGGAAGCCTGGAAAGTTGATGGCAATAAACACCTGATAATTCTTTATTTGATAATACAACTGGGAATTACAGCATTTCCTCTAGTCTGTAGCTTTCTCTAAAATGAAATTACCCTTGGGAATTAGTGTCTAGCTACCTGCTCTTAACAACTTATTAGTTACCTGTTAGAGATTGGCTAGGTACTTGGCCAAATATTTTGGGTTTATTTCTTAATTTAACTTTTGCATAAATCCAATAAAGAATTTGTAGCTTAAATATATAGTAGATGAAGTTGAGAACTCTTCATAAGGTCCAATAGCCCCTGAATGGATCAGAACTTGGATTCTGATGAATTGAACCTCTTCCTTTCACCAGTGTGGTCCACAGAACAGCATCCATGTATCATCAGGCTCTGGAAAAGCTAAGTCCAATCCTGCACTTCAATGAGGTCAGCACATGTTTTACATGGGCATTCAAATTTAGTAGCCGTGGTCCAGCTTCCGTTTAACCTGTTCTTCCCATCAGCTGCCTGAGAGGACACAAAGGAAGCTAAACCTCCCAGAAGACAAGGCCAGCAGGATAATAATTATAGAATTGAAGCGCTCATAGCTTAGGCAAGGTTGGTGTACAGTTGCAGATGTGCTGAGCTGATGAAAGACAAACCACAAGGCACGTGCTTCCTCTACTCCAGGAGATATTCTAGCAGGCTTGTCAGTATCAACACAACAACCCTCACAATCTACCCAGCCATTTCTTCTTCATTCCACAAATGAGGAATAGGGAATCTGAGAGCTTAAATAACTTCTACCATCCAATGTATTAGTCACAGAACTACAGGATGACCTCAAGCAGTATAACCCCAGAGTCAAAACTTCTATCTAGGTCATGTATATCACACCACACATTACCAGAAAGTGTTGGACCCTAGGGGAGTGGAGATGGGAAGGACAATGAACAATGAGGATGACAACTCTGATGATGGTGGTGGTGATGATGGTGATGGTGGTGACGGTGATGGTGATAGCGATAGTGGTGGTGGTGGTGGTGGTGATAACATGGAAGGAGAGGTGGAGTACGAAGACAACCTCTTCCTATCTCACTATTCTGTCAAGGACAAAGTTGTGTAGTCATTAAGCTTAGGAGTGTGCATGGCTCTAAACATATTTGCAAATGCTTGTTTTCTTTGCTTCTTTGAAAAACTGTTTTATCCTCACAGGTGAGCATACTCAAGCAGTGCTGAGACTTCTCAACTGTTAAAAGAGAGGATTCTGAAAACGAGAGACGTAGCAGGCATTGTTTTGGATGTATGGTTTTCTGCTAATTCCATGGTGAGCACAGAGAAAACAAAATTCTCAGGGGCTATTTCTGTGTACTGTAAAGCAAAGAGAGATTAAAATATATATATATATATATATATATATATATATATATACACACAAGAGCTGCCGGCCTTCATTAAAAGGATAAAGGGTTGCTGATTAGTGTTTCCTTTTAGGTTTTACAGAAGCCTTAAATTTGAAAGAACACCGCTGGTTGCTGACATTGGGGAAGCTTTTTGCTTTATGTCGAGTGGCTTAATTGTGCCCAAGCCTATTTGTTAGGGTTCCTGTGATATATTTAGATATAATCTATAGTCCCTCCTACCAGAAATACAAAAGCAAAAGTCAGCTGGCTTCGGAGGCACAATTCAAGGCCTATGTCTTTTATTATGCATTGCTCCGGTTAATTAGCTTTCTAATTATGATTTATTCTAAATTGTTACTTTAAATCCATGCCCAGAGACTACATTGAGGTTGACATATTACTCAAGGAATAATAGGGGTCTGGTTCTCTGACTTTGGCCCTGAGAGTTACACTGTTTAAAAAAGCTTTGTCTCTGGGCTTCCCTCTCCCATGCTCATCCTGACTCTCTCTCTCTGTCTCTGTCTCTGTCTCTGTCTCTGTCTCTCTCTCTCTCTCTCTCTCTCTCTCTCTCTCTCT
>NC_034590.1:139687633-139689482 GCF_900095145.1 Mus pahari | reverse complement strand
TCTCTCTCTCTCTCTCTCTCTCTCTCTCTCTCTCTCTCTCTCTAATTATTGTTTTAGGTCATCCACCGACCTTGTCCATCAATCACATGTAACGCTCAACACTATGCTCAGGCGCTGCCCATCTTGTTTTCATCCCCACCTTGTTTAATTGTGGGCTGTTCTCACCCAGCCTTCTACCTCCTCGTTCTGCTCTTTTCCTCTGGACTTGTAACATCAGACATTTATGTTTCTGTACCAGGATCCTCGGGCTCCCCGAGCATTCAGCAATGACTTGGACTTCAGGTTCTTCCTGGTCTTGCCAGAGGTCTTGCCATTTCAGTCTAATGGAAGACTAAGTTTAGAACTAACCTGCTGGACAACTGACTTGGCTGGGTATATTTGGATCTCACAGGTGAAGAACAGATATATTCCTTTCCCAAGCCAGGACAGCTTGGTTGGCACAGGTTTGAGTTCTTTCCTGGGAACAAAGATGATCAACCTTTTTTTTTTTTTCTTTCTTTCTTTCTTTATTTGCTCTCCTCTTTCCCTTATCTACAGTTAAAAATTTTGATGCTAAATTTCAACCTAAACCTTCTCCAGGACGGCTCTGAGTGCCTCCCATTCTCACAGTGGCATGCTGATCCTGGATGACGAATACCTCAGGTTGGATTTATTTAAAGAACCCTGATGGGTGGTATTTCTCTCCCCAGGAGAAATAAATGGGTCTAACTAAGCCACCTGACCACAGTCTTCTCAGTCCACTCCTTTCTTTGAGCCTGCGTGACTCAGTAGGCACAAAACAGAGCCAAAATGACAGCAGCCATGTGCCCAGTATTAGAAATATCTGAGCTGCAGCTCATGTGGAGATGACTGTCCTCTAGAGCCCTTTCCTGGGAACAAAGATGCCAAGCCAGAGACTGCACAGCTCAACCTCCCTTGCAGCTATAAGCAATCCCACCAGCAGTTATGCAGCAATGGATTTTTGAGAGGCAGTGAACCATTCAAATGTCACTTGCAAAATAAGAGGAGCCTCAGATTTCAGGTATTGTCTCTCTCCCCAATCCAAAATCCTTTGGTCAGCTTTTGGATGTGACAGTGGTTAGATTTGGCCACCCAGATAAGGAAATCACCCCAGAGGATGTCGGGGTCCTGAAAAAAAAAAAGGAATCTGGGTTCCGTAAAGGACTTTGTAGAGCAGATTACCCACAAGCCTATACTGACTAAACTTTTATTTGAGAGAAAAAGACATTTCTTTCTTAGTAGGTCCTCTTTTGTTATGGCAGCATAGCACCCCTATAGGTAGCACACTGACCTGGGGGATACCTCAATCTGAGCATCTGAGAAAGTTCCAGATCTCGCTCTTCTCCAGAGGAAACACTAACTTGTGAATGGTGTCTTCTCTACCTTTAAAACTCTGGTTCATAAGATGTTAAGGTGGTTGGCTCAGCAATTAAGAGCACTGGCTGCTTTTCCAAAGGATCCAGGTTCCGTTCCCAACCTCTGACAGCTCTCATCCGTCTCTACCTCGAATTCCAGGGAATCTGACGCCCTCTTCAGGTCCCCGTGGCCACCAGGCATATAAGTGGTGGGCAGATGTAGACACAGGTAAAACACCCATACATCGCCAGGCAGTGGTGGCGCATGCCTTTAATCCCAGCACTCGGGAGGCAGAGGCAGGCAGATTTCTGAGTTTGAGGCCAGCCTGGTCTACAGGGTGAGTTTCAGGACTGCCAGAGCTACACAGAGAAACCCTGTCTTGAAAAAACAAAAATTAAAAAAAAAAAAAACAAACAAAAAACAAAAAACACCCATACATCTAACTAAATTTAAATTGTAAAAAAAAAAAAAAAAAAAAAAAAAAAAAAAAAAA
>NC_034590.1:139670290-139687628 GCF_900095145.1 Mus pahari | reverse complement strand
AAAAAAAAAAAAAAAAAAAAAAAAAAAAAAAAAAAAAACCAAAAAGTTACCTTAGGAATTTTAAATCACAACTCCTGGCCATGCTGTCTGGGTTTCTAACTCAGGTCTAGGAAGGCCTGAGAATATTTCACAAGCTCAGGTAAGGAGGATGCCAATCATGTGACCAGCCTTTGAGAGTTCCTGACTAGGCTCTGATTTTTCCTTCCACAACACAGAGAAGAAATGTTACCTTTTTTTTTTTTTTTTAAGGTCACCATGGAAGGCATGGTTCTAGGACCCTTTCCACCACTTTCAGCCCACCCTGAGTTCTCCCAAAGCTCTGATAAGGAGTCCCACACAGGTCAACAGTGTCCCAGGTAAGTTCTGAGACTTCTTGTTCAGCCAGTGTACCTGCAGAAATGTCGGAAATCTATCACTCCAACCGAACACCTTCAGATGGAAAGAAGTGGCCACTGGTGTATAAAGCCAGTCTGGTATCCTCGAGTGGGATAGCCCCAAGGCCAGCTTTTTGTGATTCCTTAAAGAGTCCTGGGAAGATTGACCAGCAAGTGTGTCCAACAAACCTAAAACCCTCTCTTCTTCTTTCACTCCCTTCATTGCCCTTCTATGCCCCTCACTCCTGCTTCCCTGTGCACCGCCACCCCCACCCCACCCCCAGCCACCTCCAGTAATTTTCCTTTGTTTTTGGCTTTGTTTTCTGGAATTTCAATTACCCACAATCAACAAGAAGAAGGGTGTATACAAGACAGTGATATATTTTGGAGGAGTAAGATAAACAGAGCAAGAAAGAGAAAAAGAGTGTATTCTCATAGCTTGTACTACAATACATTGTTAGAAAGATTCTCTTACATTATTACTTATTGTACTTAAATTCAAACTTAGACATAACCCTTTAAAGAAGATTGGGAGCCTCTGTATATCCACCTACCACTCCAGTCTGCTTTCAAAAAGGCAGGAAGCAGACAGGACCACCCCTCGACCTGCCCTGCGGCCTAGGTGTAAGGAACGCGTGGGTCCAGGAGGCAAAGCTGACGAAGCACCAGCTTTGTCTCCTGGGTCCATGCGTTGCTTACCACTAGGCACCCACATAGGTCACCACAACTTTTGTTAGGACAAAGATTTTTAGGACTCTGCCATCACTGGGGATGAGAACATTTCTGATTGCTAGAGGTTTAACGAGTGGTAAGACTATACTTCAAGAGGAAAATGAAAAGCAGTAAGGACCAGCCCTCAACAGCACAAGACTTGGGGCACAGTGCTGACTCCAACCCAAGTGGTGTGGCTTCCTGTTGGAAGTGTCGGCAGGTTGCCATGTCTTTGTCCCACGGCTTTTGTATTTGAAAAATGAAGGTATTCACTGTTCTCACCACATAGACTTGGGAAAGAATGACAGGAATCCCTTAAAAGAGCCTACACATCCTTCCATAAATTTGAGATTTTTTTTTTTAAGGTCAGATATCCGGGGCAGGGTCTCCAGACTGATCAAGGGAAGAAGTACTCCCATCTCTGATGCACCTTCTCTCCATGTTGGAGCAGGATGTGCTTGCTCGCTACCATGTGCCTGAGCAGACAGCTGGCAAAGAACTGGGCGTTCTCTGACTGTGTGTTCAGAAGAGTGAACCGATTCTCTCTTGTCCTTCTGTTCACTTGTTTTCCTTATTGACTTTGGTAAATTATCAGTTACATTGTTAAATTATCAGTTACAAGGTTAAACGGGAGAGGATGGGGGAGATAAGCAGTGGTCTTAATCATTCAGAGGAAAGACAAGGAAAGATTCTAACATTGTTCTAACATTGAAAGATTCTAACATTGTTCTGGTGGAAGGTCAGCCACTGGATGCATGCAGAAGAGGGTGACACATACTCTTGACTCTGAAACACTCTGTTAATGCGAGCTTCAGTGTGTCTTTTGTGCAAAATAAAATTGGAGAAAAAGAGACAAAGATTAGCTGTAATAAACCTATCACCTCCTAGGATTTTAATGAGTTAGTGTAGGTAGATTTCTCTAAATATGTGTATGAAAGACAGATGATAATGATGAAGATAGACAGATAGTAGATAAATAGAAGATAGATGGATAGAAAGGTAGACAGACGTATAGATGATAGACAATAGATGATGAAATGATTTCTTTGTACATGCTGCCTTATTATATTTTTCATCGAATATAGTCTTTTTACCATTTGGTGCCTTACAGTATGACTCAACATTATTTGACTCTAATTTTATACTCAAAAAGTGCTTTACTTTGGAATCTAAAACTACCTAATTATCTAACAAATGTTTCTGAAATAGAGGTAAGCAAGAATTAAAAAAAAAAAAAAAAAATCAAACTGTGTGGGTTGGGATCATGGTTCAATGGTTTAGAGATTTGAAATAATGGCTGATCTTTCCAGATGACCCATGTTTGATTCCCAACACTCAAAGGGTGGCTCATGTCTATCTGAAACTTGAGTTCTAGAGGACCCAACACCTCTTTTGGCCTCACTAGGCACTAGGCACATATGTGGTCAACAGACATACATGCTGGCAAAACAAATATACACATAACATTTTAAAAGAATATGAAGAAATGTATGGAGAAATATCTACTACAGTGCTTAAAGAATATATAGTTGACAGCAGGCCATGGGAAATTGCTATGTGATGTGGAACAATTCTTTAAGAACTGAGATCATCAAATCTTTCTAAGTGATTGTTTAATAGGAACATTCAAATATCTGTCTTAGAGTTTTTTCACGTCCCTCCCCTTCCCACAGGAAAAAGTTCTAAAGATGGCTTAAGACAGACTTTCCGTTAACTATGGAATTGACTAGAGTGTGAACTGAACTCGTAGCTATGAAATGACTATGACCTTGTGGGTGGGAATAGGAAAGAGGTACCAATAAGGTCTGAACCAATAGTTCTGTTCCTTAGCTTAAAGGTTGTAGGAGCTAATGAACTTGTCCTCTGAGGAACCAGGGAAGAGTGGACAGATGTACTGTCCCTTCCCCTGGGCAATGCTACAGCAGATACAGGAATTGCCAGCCACTTTCTGGGACATCAGGGACACGTAGGTCCTGGGGAGGGAAAGCTCTTGCCTGGATTCTTCCTTGGTCTACAGTGAAAAACCAAAATGATAATACAGACCTCCCTTCACCCTGAGCATAACCCAAAAGTAGTTTCTAACACATAGCTAGTTCTTAACTCTAGAAAACATACGAAGTGTACTAAGTTATAATACAAAGATTTTTTAATGGAAAAGTATTAGGGATATAAATAGGTTAAGAGATTTTAAGTCTTTGAGTAGTGGCTGGCACTAAACTAATTCAAAAATTCTTCCACTTTAATACTCTGAAGAGCATGGAAGGAATGAGACCTCTCTCCCTTTGAATCCTTTTCATATCGATCCAGTTGGCAAATAAGCAAAAACATAAAACAAGAGAGGTCAAGGGGATTTGCAGGATTTGAGGCCCCTGTCCTCTCTATGTAGCCCAAGAGTCTGGCTATGGAATTTAAAGGGAACAGGCAGGCAAAGGGATTTGGGGTTGTGCTGAGAGAAAGAAAGCAAGATTGAGGCCTCTGGTAGAGAAGCTGACTTTCAGGTGGTCATGAATTGGGATGCCACTCGATCTTCTAAAAAAAAATCACAGCAGAACAAGAGGTGGGAAGACAGGCCATCTTGTCTTAGCACACTGTACGCAGTGGAGGGGAAATGTTGGGTGAGAGGGTAGGGGGCCTTGTGAGTGGAAGCCCTGAGTCTGTGGGCAGTGGAGAAAGAGAGGGTACCTGAGGTCAGTTTGCAAATGAGATTGGTTGCCTTGAGATCCAAATACGTGACACAGGCAACCAAAAAGATTTTATTTTTATTGCTCCAAAATGTTACATATCCTTGATTCAGGCCGGAAGGAGATTGTTTTACTCCTGGCATTGGGGAGGTAGGGGAAGAAATAGAGGAGAAACCTTTAGGATTTTACTAAACTGAGGAATTGGGAAAATACAGCAGGAGCTGACATCATCCACATGAGATGGTTTGAACTTTTCTCTAAAATATTAAGCCAAAAAGTATAGTAACTTACTCTGGAGAAAACAGAAATGGAGAGAACACTGATACAGATCTCTTTCATTACTTCCTTCACACACACACACACACACACACACACACACACACACACACACACACACACACACCAACTGATCTACTTCATTGTAAAGGTAATTGAGTTTTGTATGCCAAAATACCAGCCATTGGGCAGTAGAGGAACCCCAAAGTGAACTGGGTGTGTTCACACTTCTATCCAAGCAGTTGATGGAGAAAGAGCTTGAACCTAGATTACATTCAAAATGCATTTCAGGAAAAGCAATTATCTTTACATCTCACAAGTGTCTGAATTTCTCACTTCTCAATTCTTGCCTCAAGAGGCCAGGTTGGCCAGCCTTTTCATGTGCTAACATCTCAAAGCAAAGTAAACCTTACCAAGGCAAACAAGAGCTTTGCTTAGGCAAAATAGCAGGAGCAGCCTTGCAAACAAACCCACAAACAGCACCTGGGGGTTCAGCTGATTTCTTTCTTCCTTCCTGGTACCTGGCTGCACATAAACAGCAGGGCACCATTTGCCCAGTGTGGCCTCCAAACCATAGAACTGCTTTCTGTTGATATTCATGCTGGCTTTTCACAAGAAGTGAAATATCACTGATTCTTGAGAAGGGGTAATTAAAATCTATAGTACCTTCAGACGAATTAGCTGGGACTGTGTCATGGACTGGTTAATGCCTTCTAGAAAATTTTAAAATGGGTCATCAACATTTCCAAGCTGTGGGTCCTCTTGGCAGCAGGAACTACAAATAGTAACTAGGCACAGTTGCCATTGAAAAAAGTATTATGGTGTCCTGCCTACTCTTGCATGTAAGGAAGTGGCAACCGAGTCATCTAGCTGTATTTTTGTCACAATGAAGGACCATGGAGATGGGTGGCCAGCTACAGAAAAGTATGTATTGGACCCAGGTAAATGTCTTGAATGTGTTACTTAAATGGGATACACAACAGTAAGTGAAACATTCGGGCAGTTTGCTTAAAACTAAAAAGAGAAGTGTTTCTTAAGTCTAGAATTAGGTTGACAGATAATTTAAGTGAATTCCCCGGAACGGGCCATATGGGCTAATATGTCACAGCCAGGGAGAAGAGTCCATCCTGAACTCAGAGGGTCTGTCGGGGCTCCACTGGTTCACTTTCACAGGGAACTAGCATGTGGGATTCATATGGACGGAGCAGCTGAGCTGGGGTTTGCATGGGGTTGCTGGGGTCCGAAGTGGTTGTCCAGACAACGGTATGAACAAGAGTATATGAGTGACGGATTCGGGAAAGCATGGTAACATTAGTCCACTCTTCTCAGAAACTGAAAAAGTGGGAAATGTTCCCAAGGAGTAAATGTTCAATGCTTGTGGGATGTTCCTGAGGAGTAAATGAAATGATTGAATGCTTGTACGTTAGCAACAGTGGTATTTATAACACAGCAAATGTTCAACAACTATAGCTGCTATTATTGCTGTTGTTCGTGTTATTGTCAGGTCAGTTCATCTCCCACCTAGAGGAGTTAATTTTACTCTATACTTGCTTCAAGGTTGGCCAGTTCACGATGCTTATTAACGAGCAGGAGTAGGAAGATGAAGTAAAGCAAAGTGTGGAAATGGCAAACCAATGGCACACATTGACCCATACGCTCTACTCTACCCATCAGACACAGTAGTCAACCTTTCTGCTCTTTACTGAGCTTGATCGAAAACTCACAGAGCCTTCCCACCATGCTTCCCAGGCAGATCCCAACCAGAAGGAGTACACTGGATGAAACCTATTCAGAAAAATAGATGCAGTTCAAATATAACAGCAGTTGGAGAAATGGTACTTAGGGGACAGTGAGCTGAACATGCACGCGCATGCACACACACACACACACACACACACACACACACACATTTAAAGATAGAGCACTTTTGGAAAAATGTGTTGATTAATGCAATGAGCAAAGCATATTCTTAGAAGAGATTCAAAGATTAACAAAATGTCCTTTTCTCAGAATATTGTGTTATCTGAAAACATTGAGGGTAGTTGATGGGGAAAGACAATTTAGCAAGACATATGCTGAACAAGGTGTTTTTAGTGGCAGCCACCAAATAATCAGGAAGACATCGTGTCCTGCCTTCAAGTCCTTCACCTTGCTCTCCTAAATAGAAACACAAGTGCCTGAGGAAAACTAAAGCATGACAAGCATCAGCACAGGCTGATGGAAAGCGCTGGGAAGAATTTCCATGCCCGGTCATGTAACAGATGGCTCCCGACAAGTGCCATTTGAATATTAAACACACAACTCAGGCCTAGGAAGAGCTCTGTGGTAAATCTGTAATTGGAAGTATTTAAAGAAAAAAATAAGCAACCCTTCAAAAATGGCTGTAAATTTTTACAAGGTACTTCTTATGCATTTTAAAGCTCTTGTCAAAAGAAGGGATGCCCATTTTCTTTATTAAAGAGAGGTTTTGATTAAAGAGAGCATTGTCTTTAGAGAGATACACCATTCCCAAGCTATTCATTCTAGAACCCTGGGACCTCTGAGCTTTCTGGGTTCCCATCTTGACTGTTTCTGCAGCAAGTTTTGAGGAACAAAGGCAGGTGAGGCTTTCAAGACTTCCTGAGGCCTCTCTGCTCAGACTGCTTCTTTTTGAGTACAACAGATGGATATTGTTTGACCCAGCCTTACTTCTTGTTTATATTTCATGCTAACTATACAGCAACCACAAATGCTCGCTTTATCATGTGTGCGTCAACATTTTCCATGGAGGATGAGAAGTGAAACCTAGCTGATTTCCCACTTCAGGAGACTGGTGGTTACCAAATGTTGAGACTACCTGCTCCCCACACCTCTGTGACACTTTCTGTTTAAGAATCAAGGAGTAAGGGCTGGAGAGATAGCCCAGTGGTTAAGAGCACTGACTGCTCTTCCACAAGTCCTGAGTTCAATTCCCAGCAACCACATGGTGGCTCACAACCATCTGTAATGGGATCCGATGCTTTCTTCTGGTGTGTTCAAAGACAGCGACTGTGTGTGAATAAACAAACAAACAAACAAACAAACAAACAAATCTAACAACAACACTAACAACAAAAGGAATCAAAGAGTGATTGGCCTCACAGGAGTCTAAGTTCTTACATCAGAACTCTAGCTATTCAAGAGATTTTGAGAGATGTACTTGTAGCCAGGGCCACCATTTTGTAAACTTTTCCATTTTGGCTGAACTGTGACAATTCCAGTGACTACAGAAATTTGATATCTAAAAGTTCATTGATTTGATTTTCTAGATTCTTGACTGCCCTGTCTTGTGGAACCCCAGCAGTGTTCAGCTAGGAAAGGTGTTTACCAATTACCTAACATTCTGTGACTGAGTGTGGTTACTCCTGGCAACGGCCAACTGCAGAGGTCTGTTGACCTTCTTAAGTTGCTCAGTCCCTTGTCCGTGTTTTCTTACTGGGGACTTTTCAGCATTGACCAATGGAGGGGTGGATGCACAATTGCATATTCATTTAAGTATAATTTCCAGAGAGAAAATAAAATTTTGAAAATCACCATCTCCTATGCTTTTTAAATTTTTATAAAGAAGGCTTTGGAAAGACCAAATGAGTTCTTTTAAAGTTTGAAGAGCTGAGACAAAATGAGGGAGGAGACAAATTAAGGACACCAGGCACTGTGATGACTGAACGATGAACAAAAGCTTAAGGGTTCCGAAAGAAATGCAAAGGCCCTCAGCCAACAGTGTGCAAATCACCAGCAAAATAGAGTCATTCTGTCTTTCCTTCTACCTCCTTCCAGCCTGCTGCAGACTGTGTTCTTTGCTGTCCAGACATTGCAGGACACAGCTCAGCCAGTTCACAGGCTGCTTGCCCTTCCTCTAATCGCAGACTAGCTTATGCATCCGTGCTGTTTCTTGTTTTGGTCTTTTCTATAACACACCAAACCTTTAAGGGTCCACCACAACTAAAAGCCTGTATTGGCATCTTGTGGTTTGGTTGTGGTTGGCTTTGACTTATTTACTCTATAATTAACAGAACAGGAAACACCAGTAAGGAAGCAGTAGAGCAGCCCCGGGTGTCCTTTGCATTCCAAAGGAGGAATCCTTGCATCCATTAACACAGGAGGCTCCCTTGTTGCCTGGCCCTTGATGCAGAGAGCCCTGTGGTCCCAAGTAGTCCCCTTCAGAGGAAAGTTTACAGTTCTCACCAGTCCTGAATAAGGAAGAGGAATTTTATTTGATTTCTCACAAAGTATTCAGAAGTTTGATTTTGACTGCATTTATTACATAACACAACATTTCGCGCTTTGCAAATAAAAAAAAAATTATAAAAACCCTCTTAACTCTTAATCATTAATTGTGCATATCAGAAAGGTGGGACTCAGAGAAAATAAGTAATGTGCCCATGGTTCCTGAGTATAAACATAACTCAGTGTGTACCTATTCTTCACTGTCATCCCAGGCCGAAAACAGAATGGTTATTCCCTTGTGTGTAGATCTATGTCAACTCTGAAGAACTGGGTTGAAGAACACCAATACATTGCTGTGTACCTGTTACTTGTCCATTGCTGTAATAAAGCATTATAAGCAAAGAAGAGAGGGTTGGTTTTGGCCAGCGGGTCAGAGGGATGAGTCCATCACAGGAGTGGGGGGTACCACAGCAAGCTGCAGGCATGGAGGCTGGAGTAGGAAGCTGAGAGCACATCCTCAATTTCAAGCATCACACAGAGAGGGACCTGGACCTGGAACAAAGCCCAACAATCTCACTCACTGCCCACCCTCAGGGATGACCTTCCTCCAGCCAGCCCGCACTACCTAAACGTCCCCAAACAGCTTGGAGCCTAGTGTTTATACAGGGCTTATGGGGTACATTTCTCATTCAAACTACCATTTTAATAATGCAATGCTCTAAAAAAATGGACAGGACAGTCTTCAGTGCACAAAATATATGTGTGTGGATAGATAGACACACACACAAGACAAAGAGACTCTATTCTATACTATACTGTTGTGTGGCTGGTCTCTCAGAGGGAAGGGTTGCCTTGGCATGGGCCCCACCAAGGGACCCCTTTCCCCGACTCACCTCAGAACATATTCTTATAGCTCTTTCTCTTTTTATGATCACAACAGTACTAATTTCCGCTGGAGGTGACTCACTTTCTAGGTACTCTCAAGGACACAATATTTTACTCTTGTGATGTTCCCCCAGTCACAGGGTTAGTGGGGCGGGCAGCCTATTCCAGGACAAGGGGCCCTGGAGGACACTTTGAGACAAACATGCTGCAGAGAGGTAACTGATAAGAAGGGGAAAAAGCCTGCTGGAAGGGTCAGTTTTCAGTGAGCTTAAACAGCACCCAACTATTTACCAGATGCACATTGCAAAGAGCTCTTTCAAACAAAAAACAAACAAAAAACAAAAACTAGGGGTCTGGAGGGACAGATAAGTGGGTAGGAAGGCTTGCTTCTCTTACATAGGGTGTTTCCAGATCAGCCTCTCAGACAAGCATAGAAATTGATTTGCCAAAGAGCAGGCAGAACTTGGAAAAACCTATCTCAAGGAAAAAAATAAGCTGACTGTCAGGGCATTGTCTTGTGGCACAACTGGATTCTGATTGTCAAGAGCCGAATGTTACCTCTGCTTTAATTTCTAATCCCCTCTCACAGATGGATGCACAGGACAGATTAGGGTAAATGTTTTATCATCAGGAAGGCAGAAGAGAGATAAACCACTTTAGGGTTTAAAATTAATTTTATGTAAAAAATGGTAATAGTCATGAGTTCCTTTATTTTTCTTTAGTTGTTTTTACTCACTGTGTAACACAGACTAGCTTTGAACTAATGGCCCTCCTCTTGTCTTGTCCTCTTAAGTGCTGGCATTGCAGGTGTGCCACCATGCCCAGCGATGCCTCCCTGTTCTTTAGAAGCTCAATGGTCTCTAAAAGTATACATAAGAGTGATTCCAGCAACTCCACAGATGCCTGGATCTATGACACTCAAAGCCCTTGTAAAGTCTTGGCATGCCCCAGTATAGGTTTTTAAATCATCTCTATATCATTCGTAATAAGTAATACAATGTAAATCATCTTAAACCGCATTGTTTGGGAAGCAGTGCTAAGAGAGTCTTCACACATTCAACACAGATACAAGTTTTTAAGAGTGTGTTTTCAATGGAATTGAGTCCACAAAGTGAGTCCTGTGGATTCAGAGGGCCAACTGTACACAGGGCTGTACTGCATGTTATGTACTGCTATATATGGTCAGTTTATTCCACAGCCTTTAAGTTGGCTCCACTTACTGCCTTTGAATATACAGAATCCAACTATGAGACAGTCTATGCCATTGACTTTACACAGCGCACTTACACAAAACTTGGTGCCCATTTGTCCCTTAGGAATTGCATTTGATTATAAGAGAAATCTAAAAATAATGCTCTTACACAAATTAGATGCTTGTTTTTCCCACATAAAGAAGGTAGGGTCCTAGTCCACCCTTCAATTAACAGAACTATTTGAATAATTTGAACTAATGGGCTATGTAGAACTGAAGTGCCTCCGCTCTGGGCTGAAGTGTAAGAGAAAGAACAGCCTTGGCCATCGGTGACCCCTTGCATTCCAGATTCTACTCTTGCAGGACGGACTTGTCACACTGTGCCCCTCACTGACACACGGATCAGAGTCACTCATGTAACCTGCCGGGCACACAAAGTGAGGAATAGGCTCCTGTTTAGACTTGAGATGTTGAGATGAAATTGTCCCTCCAGCCGACTGTAGTCTAAACTGACAGATACAAATTGGTGGGCAAATCACAAAAGGCACACATCCGTTTCCTCCTGCCCACTTTTAGGGAGATGTTATGGAAGTCCCATTTAATGTCATTAATTTGTCTTACTCAATTGTGCTCTTATAGGCTACCCTATTATAAATAGAAGGTGAGGAAATATCATTTATTAATTTGGCATTTCATGCACCTAGGAAAGCTGGATTTCATTAGTAAGAAGAAATGAAAGGATGGGTGTCAGGCAGAAAAGCACTGTGTCCTGTGACATATTCCTTCACTACCTCCACTCAAGTTACGTACAGTGGTCAGGAAAGGGGGGTCACTCCTGAAAGCTGTAAGTTTGCATTTCAAGGATTTTGCACATCCGTGCTTAGAATGAGAGAATTAAGAGTTAAAGTACTCAAATGTCCAGTTAATGCATCATAAGAAAGGCGTGATGTGTGCTTAAGATCTGCCACTTCTTAATTACCTTACTACCTTACACTCATGTGACCCTAAGCTTTGAACGTGTCATCTCCACCTAGGGGAGAGGGTGGCACTTTGTATCCTGGTTCTGTCCTCAGCGACAGACATGTGGATAAACTTACAATCAGCTACAGAGAGAGGAGTTACACTCCAAGAATCAGCTCCTGCATCTAGCCTGATGCATTGTCCTGTTGGCTGTCCACATCTAGGACGTCGATGAAGGTGCTGCTAGTGTTAAGTTAGACTTAAAAGCACTCTGTGACTGCACACCTGGTCTCATAAACAGCCCCAGAAGGAAACAGGCTCCCTGCCTGAAAATGATGATCTGAAGAATGTTACTCATATCCTTGATGAACAAGGAAAGTGGTGGCAGGCAGCTTCATCACGTCACTCCCATCTTTCTCATGAACATATGAACATAAAAGCAGTGTTCTTATCAGAAGAGGCTCATTTGTCAGTTGGCTTGTCTGAAAAACGTCCTGTGAGGACCAACTCTTTATAAGGACTCTATGAAAAGCCCAGCTCCAAATGGATGTATCTGGAGGATATCATCCTTAGTGAGGTAAGCCAATCACAAAAGAAGTCACTAGATATGCACTCACTGATAAGCGGATCAGAAACTTAGAATACCCAAGATACATTATACAAAACAGAAGAAAACCAAGAAGGATGACCACTGGGTGGATACTTCATTCCTCCTTAGAATAAGGAACAAAATACTCATGAAAGGATATAGGTACAGAGTCAAAATTTAGAGCTAAGATGAAAGGATGGACTATCCAGAGACTACCCAATTCGGGAGTCCATCCCATCATCAGCCACCAAACCTAGATACTAATGCTCATGCNAGCAAGATTCTGCTGAAGGGACCCTGATATTGTGGACTCTTGTGAGGCTATACCAGTGCCTGGCAAACACNGAAGTGGATGCTCACAGCCAGCTATTGGATGGAACACAGGGTCCCCAATGGAGGAGCTAGAGAAAGTACCCAAGGACCTGAAGGGGGCTGCAACCCTGTAGGTGGAACAACAATATGAACTAACCAGTACCCCCTGAGCTCGTGTCTCTAGCTGCATATGTAGCAGAAGATGGCCTAATCAGCCATCACTGGGAAGAGAGGCCCCTTGGTCTTGTAAACTTTATATGACCCAGCACAGGGCAAGGCCTGGGCAAAGTAGTGGGAGTGGGTGGGTAGGGGAGCAGAGGTGGGGGGAGGGGTATAGGAAACTTTTGGGATAGCATTTGAAATGTAAATAAAGAAAATAATAATAATAATAAAAAAATTTAGCTTTAAAAAAACAAAAAAGAAAGAAACAAAAGCCCGGCTCATATTATTATTGCAATTGTTACATATCATTATTTATAAATTATGTACTGCTCACCTGTAACCAGTAAAACTTACAAGAAACACGTACCTGAAGGTACAACCTGATCCTAGCCAGTGTTAAAGTTTTGTTATTACCCATTTTCTCTTCAGACAAAGACCATCCCAAATGAGATCATCTCTAAGCCTGTCTCATTTCTTGCATCCAGACTTTTGAATTAGCATGTACAGTCGCAGACCTCTTTACTTCTCTCTTCCACTTTCATATGGCATTATACTGGCATATAGTCTTTAATTGGATACGTAAAGAAGGGGATCTGTTTGGTTTGCTATGGATCGGCTGGCCTAGGGACTGAAGGGCAAGCCATCTCCCCTTAGTGTGCACAGAAGGAACAGGACTTCTATGATATGCTCCTGTTGGAGACAAAGGAGAGCAGTAACTCTTCCATGGTGGTGAGGAAGCAATTTTTCAAGGCTGCAACACCAAATCCCTTTTCCTTTTTTAAAAAATAAATTGTGGGGCTGGTGAGATGGCTCAGTGGTTAAGAGCACCCGAGTGCTCTTCCAAAGGTGCAGAGTTCAAATCCCAGCAACCACATGGTGGCTCAAACCATCCTTAATGAGATCTGACTCCCTCTTCTGGAGTGTCTGAAGATAGCTACAGTGTACTTATATATAATAAGTAAATAAAATCTTTAAATAAATAAATAAATTGTATTTACTTTATACGTACGAGTGTTTTGCCTGCATGTATGTGCACCATTGTGTGCAGTGTCCTCAGACAACAGCATTGGATCCCTTGGGAGTGGATTTACCAATGGTTATGAACTGCCATGTATATACTGGGAACTGAACTTGGGTCCTCAGGAAGAGCAGTCAGTGCTCTTATCACTGAGCCATCTCTCCAGTTCCCCAACTCCCTTTTTTGCTGTGGAATTGTCCCTTTGTTTGGCCAGCTGGACAGTGCCTAGTCATTCTCCCTGGAAGGATCTACTAGGCTCCCTCTGCCCCCATACTCAGTTTCTGTCTCTCTGAAAATGCCTGGGGAGGGATGCCTTTCCAGGGTTATGTGGGTCTTCCAGCCAACTTGGTGCATTTGTTTTAGGGAGCAGGGACTATTTTAGGGGTTCCTGGCTACTTTAGTTTCTTTTCCTGTTGCTGTGATAAAATGCAATTTAGGAGAGAAAGGGCTCAGTTTAGCTCAGGGTTCCAGGCTACAGGGCACCATTTGAGGAACTCACAGTCAGGAACTCTAGACCTACAAGATGGGTCTTCCCATGTCAATCAATATACTAAAGATAGTTCCCCACATGTGTGCCCAGAGGTCTGTCTTCCAGCGACTGTACATTCTGTCAAGTCAACTATTAACACTGACATCACATTAGACATAGGCATGTTCAGGCCTGTTTGAGAGGACTATACATTGGAAATATAGTTTCCTTTAATCTCATTTCAGTTTTTCTCTGTTTGATTCTGATAAATTGCAAGTGTGAGGGAAGGACAGCCCAGCACTTTGTTTAGTTCTGGAGTTGAAGCCCAAGGAACCTCCTCTCTTAGCTTCAGGCCCCTTGATCTACCCTTCTCACTGGCTAGGAGCACAGTGTATCAATCAAACACAGTCATCTCCAGGGAAGCAGCACAACAGATGGGTCCCCATCCCACAACAGGCACACACACACACACACACACACACACACACACAGACACACACACACACACAGACACACACAGAGAGACATGCACACACCACTGCCACCACCACTGCCACTGCCACACCACCACCATCACCAGCAGCAGCAGCAGCAGCAGCAGCAGCAGCAGCAGGAGGCTTGGGTACTGTGTGTCAGTTACTATGATGGTCCCAGTGGCTGCATTCAAACCATCTTCCCCATCATATATGGAGACCCCAGGTAGGGAAAGATGACTCCAGAGACAAAGGCAGTATCTTCCTCTCTTGCCGCCAGCCCCAGGGTGAGTCTGGCACGGTCTCACAAGGAAGGCCTTGCCAAAAAGCGCTGGAACCAGCACAGGCCGTTTCACAAAGGCTTTGCTCCAGTTCCTCCTAATCAAGGGGCCTCAGCTTTCCTGAAATACAGGCAGCAATTCAATCAAATACACAGTAATGATCCCAGCTTTCCTGCTTGGAGTTTGCAATTCTTCCTTTCACCCACCAAATCAATTCCGTCTTAGCTCTGCACGAAGCACTTCTCTTCTATATACTGAATTCTGCTCGGACTGCTGTTATAGTCAGCTCTGAATCAGAATGGATTGAGAACCAGCAGCCTAAACATATTAACAATTTTATTTGAGAAGCCTGGATGTACCTATCCAGGTAGACATGCTCCACCTTCAGCATTGTGTCTGCCATTGAAGGATAAAGGTGGCTTAGAAAGCAAATGTGGGGGATTGATCTAGTCTCTATTTAAGACTCTTTACTGCAAGGCCCTGGTCTAAAATAATAGTAATGACAATAATAATGAATAATAATAGTAATTTCTAGTAGAATGGATCAAGAGAGCACCACAAAAGGAAATCTAATAAAATCACACTCAGACATATTAAGTTAAGATTTTTTTTTATAGTTGTAATTATCTTTTTACTATAGCCAGAGTATTTCCCACAGAAGCTGTCTGGATGCAGTTGTCAAGGGCAACAGTAATGTCAAATTTTGGACTTTGGTAACCACAGTGGAACTTTTGTAAGGAGGGCGATAATAACCAAAATTATCCATTGATGATTGGATAAGAGACCTTCCTCAACTTTAGAGTCCTTATAGCAATCTCTCTGCATTTCATAAATTCAAAAGAACTTCCCATCTGGGATGCAGTAATTCCATTTACTCTAAAATATCAGTGTAATCACATAAAAGGGAAAATGGCCCCAGGAGAAGTTCTCTTGCTATTAGCAGTAACATATATAAAACTCTTCTCAGAAAGGGTGCTTAATCATGTCACTGGAAAGGGCCCTAAGAACTCATTTGTGACATATTTGATGGATAAATGAGTGTCCTAACCTAAAAAAAATATATCCAAGGAAAAAGATTCAAATTCTTCAACGGTAGGCTTAATTATTGCGGGTTCTCCCTAGGGCAATGTGAACAATCACTGATGGACTTGGTCCTTTGAACAAGTATTTACTGAGCATCTACTGTGCTTATTACATGATTAGAGAACAATGAAATGAGTTAATTAGTCACTGTCAGCAAGGAGATTACAAATGAAGAGTTGCAATAGACATGAGGAAGGGAGTGTCTGCCCTGTGTGAAACGCTCTGTAAAGGATCCCCTGGAAGAAGGGGTCCCTCTTAGGAACCATCGTGAATGGAGAGTGGATTTGTGCTAGAAAGCAGTGCCGGCATGTAGTTCCTATCTAACTCTCCCTGTTCCTGAGCATAGATGCCACCCCTACTGCCTCCTGTCCATCCTTTTGATGTTTTGATTTTAGACAGCTCTTGGTTTTCACATCAGCTCAGATAGATAATCGATGGTGAATTTGCCTCCGTTTTCTCAGATACGTCATTTTTCTGGGGTTTGAAGAGGAAGAGGTGTGGGAAGTATTCATACTGTGTGTAAAATATAAAGAACTGTTGGAAGATGTAGCTTCAACTTAACTAACATTTAAATGAAATGTTGCCAACAAATCAAAATTAATGAATGAAACCTGTGATGAAAATAAAAGTAGGATCAGCCAGAGCACTGCTAATTCCAATTAGAACCCAAGACAAGTAAGGAGTTTCCCTTAGATGCCAGACGGCCCTGGACTCCTAGACCCCAAAGATCCTCCTGCCTAACCCCACAGTTGGGCAACACCATGCCCAGCTAAAAGCACATGCTTTAAAAAGAAATTATCTCCCAGAATATTAAGATAGTTGGAAAAGGACATTAAAATGTAAGCATATTAGAATACACATCACTTGAGTTTAAATTATTTTATTATCATTTACTCTCTTTGATTTAACAAATATAAATTCGCTGATTCAGTAAAATTTTCAAAGGCTGTTTGAACCAGAAGAGTGACTGACAGTTCCTGGAAGTAGGATTCCCCTGGCTGGGACACTCCCACATCCCCCAGACCTAAGGACCTTCCTACTCGCCCCTGTTATCCATACTTAGCTTCTCCAAGAAAGCAGTGGTGTTCCTAGCTCACCATCATCTGAGCTAGGGTGATGTAAGGTCAGAGGCCACTCTTAGTCATTAGTGACTCTGAGTCTAAAACCCTATTTGTTGAATGAATAAATTAAAAGACAGACAGGGTGTGGAAGTATTCGGTACAGTCCAAGAAGAGGATGACGAGTGCTTTAGTTGGACAATTAGCAGTCAGTTTAGATAAAGCCAATCATTTAGCAATCAGGAAAAAATGCATAATAAATTACTATAAAATAACTATGCTTTTGTTTGATTATTCCATTGGCTTATTAAATTGTCTATAACTGTTTGGTTGACTATCTTTTTAGCAAGTCTGATCGATTTGTCCTCTGGTGAAAGACCTTCAGACAGCCAGGCAAAAATAAAAATCAATATAAAAATAATGTCTAACATGATAGGCATCTGTGTAAATGTGGCTGAAGCAGAAAACTCAGGTGGTGGATGAAAACGTTACTTTTAAAAATGTATATAGGCTAGAGAGATGGCTCAGCCGTCAGAGCACCTGCTGTTCTTGAACAGAGCTTGGGTTCAGTTACCAGTGCTCACATGGTAATTCACAACCATCTCTAACTCCATTTCTGGGGAATCTGA
>NC_034590.1:139658567-139669860 GCF_900095145.1 Mus pahari | reverse complement strand
GACAGAGACAGAGAGACAGAGAGAGAGAGACAGAGAGAGGAGAACTCACTGACTCTAAAACTAGGAAAGGAAATAGCAAAATTATAACCCATGAGTATTTAATTCAACCTCTAATAAACTGTATGGAACAAATATATACTTTATTCATTCAGTAGTATGCAATGAAGATAACATCACTGAAAATGACAAGCCTATGACTCCATGTGTCTAAACTGTGACATTAGGTAAACAAGGTAGTGGTAATTCAACTCAGTTATGTATATTACATTTAATTGACGATGTAAGTGCATTCTAATACATGTAACATATGATAAAGAGGCCTCTAAAAGTGAGAGGTCACAGATCCTCTGAACCATCAAAACCAGTTGATTCTACCATTAGCATGAGCCCACCAGACTGGTATTTGTCTCTGCATCTTACACATCTTACACCTGAATGGTGGGAGACATTGGAAACGCCTCCAGTTGCATCGGGTTTTAGGCATCTAAGTATAAATCTTGACTGAGAGCTGAACTTTTTTTTTGTTTGTTTTGTTTTTTGAGACAGGGTTTCTCTGTGTAGTCCTGGCTGTCCTGGAACTCACTCTGTAGACCAGGCTGGCCTCGAACTCAGAAATCTACCTGCCTCTGCCTCCCAAGTGCTGGGATTAAAGGCATGCAGCACCATGCCTGGCAGAACTCTACATTCTTTAGGGACTGTATTCTTTCCAAGTTTAGGAAAATGTAACAAGCATGTTCCAATTTTAAAACCAGTAATATTGTTGGGAAATAGTCACATTAGTCATTTCTCCGTAACTGACTTCATAGGTATAATACATGTGTTTTTGGTACCGCCTCCACTGTCAAGGGGCAAATTTGGATAAAATAGGTTATCACAAACCAAGGAAAAGCTCACTCACTATGAGCATGGTGGGGATGGTCAGTTGCAAGAACAGTAGCCAGTCTTCAATCTTGCAACATTGTACCCATTCATTGATATATCTGAGCCATCTTTAAAAGCCCCTTATTCAGAACTCAGTCCTAATGGTGAAAAGAACCAATTGAGAGAAGCCAGATCTTGCCCAGAGGCAACTGAGCACCTGGGAAGACACTGTAGGTTTCAGGAGAGGAACACTTTGCAGAAAGTCCCCGATGGAGGTCTTAGTGCTCCTACACAGGCATGACTTAAGTGGAGGATGGCAATGGGAGCCACACTGTGGTGCTGAGCCAATGTCTGCAGTCGCTGAAGGCACATCTGGAGATAGCTGTGCAGGTGCTATTTGCCGGGTGAATAAATTCTCTTTAAGCAACTGTTTCTGGCTGCCTGGGGAAATGAAAGTTTATCTCAGAAAAGGAGGAGGAAATAGACTTTGTTGTTATCCCTGCCTTGGAACCTGTTCAAGAGGGCTCGACTCTGGAAAGAATGTCATTTGGCATTTAAGCTGTTTAATTCCTGTGTTCTTCATTAAATCACTGAAAAACTCATCTACGTGCTTTATTTTCTGCTGCCCCTACAAGAAGCTTACATTTTCCTAGAATTCCTAAGATGTGTGTGTGTGTGCATTTACATGTCCACACAGCCTTTATTCTGCTAGATACCTATTTTCTTGTGTGTTTTTTTTTTTTTTTTTTTTTTCACACAAAGCAGTGAAGGCCCAGCAAGAGCCCCAGGGTCACAGAGTTCTTAGGTGCTAAAGCTCCCTCTAGAAATTACATTCTGTTGATCCAGTCAAAGACTTGTTTTCACCCAGATCTCCATGTATCCTGAGCACTTTCCTTTATTTCTTACTTCTGAATCTGAAAGACCAACTGTAACTGTTGACGTCCACATTGAGCTCAGCCACTGTGAGAGGCAATTGCTGATCGGTGTAATATTTATCTTCTTTGCCTCATCTAAATTGGACCTGGGAGAATTTCTACATTTGCTGCTAAAGCATAAAAGGCTCCTCATTGGGACATTTCCCCGAGAGAAGCGATAGCTCACACGTATCTTCTTAACGCCTGTAAAGAAAATTGCCCTCAAGTGGTAAGCTGTGACTCCTCATGGGAGGGAAAGGAGACTTTCCACAGAAAGTAGACTCTCTTGCTTTGGCTAAGAAGAAACCGCATTTTCTCCCTGGGAAATGTAGCAACTGTACCCAGGCGTGTCCAAGCATCCTTCCTCCCCCAACTGAAGGGTGCAACTGGTCATATTCATGTCTAACACTGGTCATTCAAATGATCACAGAATCCCTCTCAAAACCCTCTACAGTTCTGCTCTTCTCCCTCTGTCATCTCAGAGACTCTCTTCCAGCCCTCCATCACTCACCCTAACATACACCGATACTTAAAATCCCCACTTAAAACAATCTTTCCTGTGGTTTCAAATCCTCTCTAGCTGTGTCCCGTTTTTTTTTTTTTTTTTTTTTTTTTCCCCCTCCTTTCTTTATTGCAAAATTTCTTATTAAAAAGTCCCTCTGGGTCTTCTATTTTCTTCTTGTTTTTTTTTCCCCAACCCTGCTCCCAGCCCACACACATCAGATTGCCATCACTCCACCTTCAATGAAACCAGTCTTATCAAGGTCAACAGTGGCAGGGGGTGACCATATGTTCTTGTTTGCTGGGACAGGCCCAGTTTGCACAGTGTCTTGGCAAATTATTAATAACTTCCCTCTCGCTCTCAAAAAACTTGTGCATTGAACTATAAATTACATGGACAATAAATCATCCAACCAATGACCTCTGTGTTGTCAACTTTACCGGCCACGTCTCTGTTCTTTCTCAACCTGCTTAACGTGTTTCTTAATGACCTCTAAATGTTGGCATATGGCCAGATTTCAGCTCCCTTCCTCTGCTCGCTGCTGTTCCCTTCTTCTGCCCCCTCCCATTTCTCTCTTCTAAAGTCTTCAGGTCTGATATCCCCAGCTAAACAGTACCCCATCCCTCTCCATCCACTCACACAGACCCTAGCACATATCCCTTAAACCTGTCCCCTCTTTGTGCATATTAGTTTTCTATTCTGTCTACCATGCTGCAAATTAAAACACAGTATAAGCATCTTTCTAGACACTCATCCTTATATCCGCACTGTCTACTTGAGTGTCACAATATTTCCAGATTTTTTTTTGATAAATATGAGCTGAAGGAATGAATGAGGTATCACTTAGTAGAGGTCAGAATTTTGAACATTCTTCATCCTACCACATATTTGCTGCTTCTGCGTTTGTATAATATTCACTCCAGTACATGCATGCTTTAGATGGTCTCCTTGACCGATATTTTGGTAGCCTAGAAACTCCCAAGAGACAATGGTGGAAGAAAAATGTTAATCTAATTTGGTTTCCAAAGAGCTCCACTTAGGGTGCCTGAATTTCTCATGGCTTTGTAGACAGGCAGAGCCATTGAGGTAACCACCAAGGTGAATGGAGTTTCCCAGACCTGAGTCACCTTGGACTTGTGAGTCACCTTGGACTTCTGAGTCACCTTGGACTTATGAATCACCTTGGACTTTCTCCTTTGCTAGTTTCTTAATCTGTGCATAACTCTGAATTTGGATTAGGAGGTAGACACATAACTCCCATTCCCAAGAGAAACAAAGACATATAAAAATACACCAGGAAAATAATAGAATAGTAAAACATATTATTAAATTAAATGTAAATGCCAACTGTGAAAAAAATGGAAATAACCATCCGTCCAACAGAACAAGTTATCATAACCACATCCAAGCAATCAATACCTCCTTCTTCTCTTCAGTTGGTGACATGTGACGCTGTTGTCCTCAGTTCTTCAGTTGCTCTATTCTCTCTTATGAACATTTAGTTCTTGAGTTCCTTTGATCTGGGCCACCTCTCTTCCTGTATCCCAGCACATGCTCTCATCTGACAGCTCCAGTCCAGCAGTGGTCCTTCAGCTGGGAAAATGATGCTCTTTGTTGATTGTACAGAGTCATCTGGGCACACACAGAGATCTGAAGTGCTTCCTAAGATGGTAAATATTACAAACCAAGAACCAATCTGGATTGCAATATAAATGAGGATGGTGCTGACAAATTATTTCAGTGTAAAGACATCAATTAAACTGAAGAAGTCTTATGTGTCAGGTCTCACCATGGCTGAGAGGAAATATTGAAGACCCCTCAGCATTTGCCCTGATTCTACACTCCAGAAGAAACACCTTGATTATTCATTTGGCTTTCAACTGCTCCTGTTTCTACTATTCCCCAAAGCAAGTCTGTTAATTGTTCTTTTGAACATTGTTTTAATCACATCTTGGCCTGTTGATTAAGATCAAGAGGTCTTTTGCTTTATAAACATTGATCTTTTTATCCTACTGACAATTTCCTATGGAAGTAACTAGTAACGCAGTATGGTGAAATGTTACAGAACAATAGTTATAACAACATCACTTGTAACCAATGAAATATTTGTGTAACAAGTATCATATCTATTAAAATGTCTTAATAAAATACTTGAGAGATTCTTATATATGCTGTCATTAAATTATTTGATACGAAGCTGGAGAGATGGCTCAGTGGTTAAGAGTTCAGTGTGTGTTTCTCTCACAGAGGACTGGAGTTTGGCTCTCATCACAATTGCCTATAACTGTAGTTTTAGCGGTATGTCACAGCTCTTGTCTCCAAGGGTACCCCACCCCACTCCACACACAATCAATACATGTACATTACAACACAATACACATATTCAGAAGTAAAAATTTTAGGAACCTTTTACATGAACATGCTCATAATGTTCAATGAAAAAGGATACAAAACATTAGTTTCTAAGACTCAAAATTTATAAACATGTTGAGTGTGCTATTAAATACTGTAAAGGCAGACACTAGACTATTAGCAATGGCTCTACCAGAGGATAGCTTAAAAGATTTTTCCCGATTGTATGTGTTGTCTTCTATTTTATAAATTTTGTAATCTCTAAATTTTGCATGAGTCTTTGATACTGTCTAAACCAAATGCTCCACATAAATTTGCACTTCTTGATGTAGCGTTTCACCAAACATAACTATTTTCTTATATATTTTCCACATCTGAAAAGTTAGTGTCTGTGAAGATACCACTAAGCTCCAAATTCAAGATATAAACAATGAATCACAAGACCCCTAAGTTGTGTGTGTCTTAGAAGCATGATCAGTCAAAGTAAGAATGCCTTAATACAAGAATGTCACAGTACAGGGAATCCTAAGCATGTTCATCCTGAAGTACGATCACAGAAAAAAAAAAAAAGATATGAATTAAAAAAAAAAAAAAGATACGATTAAAACTTATCCTGAGGCTAAAGGGTTAATTTCCAAAAAATGAACAAATAACATAAATCGTGACATATCTATTCTCCTGCCCCTCCCCCACCTCTGAAAATATCCAGAATTTTACTTTAAAAGCTATGCAGAAATGGCAACACCCCATACAGACAGAAGATCAAGGGAGGGAATGAAAGATGAAGCAGCAGATGAGATAACAGACAAGATAATTACAGAGCTTTAAAAGCCTGGGATTTATTTTTAAGATGTAAGAGCTCTATTTAGAAAAGCCCATAGCTAACTTTATGTGAATCTTGAATGAATTGTTCTAAAACATGTGGAGAGTAATGAAACGAAGGAGAGAAGGGGGATTGCTTGCTTTGCTTCTCAGCATCTGTTCTGGCTGGCCATCCGTGTGAAGTAGCCCAAGGCTGCTGTGCCTTGGACACGCTGAGCTGATTCCACTGACCGGACATGGGTAGCCCAGGACTTCAGGTCTTTCGGCAAGCCCTTCCCCTCTCTTAAGAGTCTTTGGTGCGGCCCACACAGTCAGACTGCTGTCATTTCAGAAGAATTCCAATCTAATTTTCTGTTACTCCTTCACTGTGCTCCAAGTCACACAGGCCCATTTCTGGGAATTGAACTTTTGAGGTGGCCTGTTTTCAGACAGTATTTGTTCTTCAGTCTGTAATCAGGCTCAGGCCACAGTTTTTCCATTGCCATCCTGGTGCTCCCAACCACACCCCCATACCCCCCCCCCCCACAGTTCTATCTGTGCTGTATAGGATTAGATGGGGAAAGTCTTACATGGCCTGGGGACAAGGTCTAGGGACTGTTGTGAGGCAGACAATTTGGCCTCTGTGGAATTACATTTCTTTATTTTCAGTGGTTTTAAATTTGGACATAGTAAGGGTAGACTCCTGTTGACTTTGGAAAAATCCCCACAAAAGCTGGCTTATCCAAGTTGTTTCAGATAGAATTCTCATAGGGCAACAATGAAAGAAGACACATTTCCAGGACTGTTGATCACGTGGAAAATGGAGGTTGTGGATTAGGCTGTAGGACATATCTAATCAGAGCATAATCTCATCAACGGAATTTGTAGGTAAGATCTACTGTAAAGTAGGGTCCTGGAAAGCGACATCCAGCATTATCAGAAGAGATTACTGATGACTCTGGGATTAAATAGAGCAACCTGGCTTCTTGGATGAGAAAATCAACTAGCTTTTTTTATTTGAAAGTCATTTATGAAGGGTTGGACTTGGCTCAGACTATGTCCAAACCAAAGATGGGCAATATTATGTTGAGACCGACAGACAGATTTTCCCAGCAGAGCAGTAATTCAGTCAGTCTTCCCCTGTGTGAAGGTTTTGCTCTTAGTGCAACAACATGACTCTCCTCTGCTAGAGTGTTCTGTTAGTTCAGTATCCCTAAGGCGGAGTTAGTAGGCAGGACTACATAAGCCCAGGGTGACTAGGAGATTGTCCCTTATGAGCAAAACTAGAGAAGGAACTGAAAAAAGATGAGCTGTGTCTGATAGCGTATCTGTCCAATGGAGATGAAAGAGAGGAAAACGTAAAGATTAAAAAGGAAAGACCCGGGTTTAGGAAAAGGTTCAGCAACTAACAGCACTTACTGTGCATGTGTAATGACCTGAGTTCAAATCCCCAGCACCCACGGAGAAGGCTGAGTGTGGGGTTGGGTGCTAGGGCAGTGAAGGCAGGAGGCTCACAGGAGGGGCTTGCTGGCAGACAGTCATTTTAGGTTCACTGGGCTATCCAATCTCAAGGGAATAAGGCAAGATCAGGACACCTGATGTCTTCCTCTGAGTTCTGTGAATGTACCAGCGTTCACACATGCCACACCACACACATACACACAGACAGACAACATATGTGCACACACACAACACCCATACAGACCACACCACACCACAGAATACAAACACTACACACACACACACACACACACAACACACACACACACGCACACCACATCACAGCATACAAACACCACACATACACACAGAAGCACATGCATGCACACACACACCCATGCACACACACACACATACACACATGTGTGTGCCACACCATGCCATACAAGCACCACATACACACCACACACACACCACATACACATGCATATGCATACACACATATATACCACATACACTTGCACATACACATACCTACACCACACACACAATATACTACACACATATACCATATAACACACACACATACATACACACACAGACACCACACCACACTACACCATACCACACATACACATACATACCAAACACATACACACACACACACACACACACACACACACACACACACACACCACATGCATGCATGCATGCTTGCATACTTGCAAGCAACCACACAGTTACCCTCCACTAATTTTTTGAAAGTGACGTGGGAAGACATACTATGAATTCTCCATCACTGGGTAAAGAACCTACCTTGCTTAGCATTACTGCCCTGAGAGATTTGGGATCCCCAGAGCTCACACATGTCAGTGTTCAGTCAATAGCTAGCTGGCACATGTGGAGCTAAATTCAAACATATGTTTTTGGTTTCAAAAACCTTGTTCTGGCTGCCAAAGGAAGAGAGGTTCTTAAATTTTTCTTTTAACCATCGTGAATTTATAATAGAGTGGTCTTATGAAGCAAAACATAATAAAACATATTTATCAGAAACACATTTATGTTTGCACCAGAAGAACAGGGTCATAGAATCTATCTACAAGTTTCATGGTGGATTATTCTAGGCATTTATCTCCCAAAGCCTTTGCATATTTCACATAAGCCTGTGTAATGTAATTTTTACAATGCGTTTCTTGAATAAATCACGTTTACTATCCCCAAGATCTTTTTATCCAGGTGTGGAGGACATGAGATGATGCTTTTTTGTTATAAGCTGAGAATCTGAAGTGGCTTATAGATGCAGCCTCATTAACCATCTGGATTTTAGCACATGAGGAAGGGCATGTGGGGTTTGAATGTCCTCTGAATTAGACATGCCAGCTTTGGAGTCCAGTGTAGAGTAATTCTCCAGGCACCAAGATCGTGCATGCGCAGAATCTTTGGCCCTCGGGGCTCTTGACCATCTTGTAATGGTGCTTGCAGGTCTTCCTCCTAGAGTTTTCCTTTGAAGCCTTCTGATGGAAGTATTTAAAGTGTAACTGTGTGGGAGTTGCTGCTTCATATTCGCAGGAACATGGTTGAGACCGTGGTAGATTAAAACATCCTTTAATTTTTCATTGAAAATTAAAGGGGAAGGAGGGTGGTAGCCTTCCCAGGAAAGAACACACCAATTGGTTGTCCAGTGCCAAATGGCCAGCCCTGGAAACATACATACAAATAACATCACATGGACTTAACGGGCTGTATTTGGGAATATACATGTATATGCGAATATATATGAATGCAATAACAATTAGTGGGAAAAAAGAGGCCATAAATTTGAAGGAGGGTGGGAGGGTGTATGGAAGGGTTTGGAGTGGGGAAAGGGAAGGGAAAATGTAATTGAGTTGTAATCTCAGAAGTAAAATAAAATAAAATAAATATATCCTTTCCTTGAGGACATTTCTTACTAGTTTCAGTTCTTGGAAGTACTTCACTTCTCCAGGATGTCAACCTCAATTGTGAGCATGTTTTTGCTTTGCTTTGGGTAGTGAAAGGACAAAGGAGAGAACACATGAGTGGTCTTTGTTGTCTAGAACTCACCCTACATGTTTACATCTTGAATTTACTATTTGCTACGAAAGGCTGTTTGTTTATTTCAGGATTTCATGTTGCCCAGGTTGACCTTGCTCATGTTGCCCAGGCTGGACCTTGAACTCCTTATGTAACTGTGGATACCCTTACCCTCTTGATCTTCCAACTTCCTCCTCCCAAGGTCTGAGGTCACAGGAGTGTGCCACCACACTTGGCCTGGATATGACTATGGTTTTCAACATTTGTAACTATTACCTTTGGGTAAGTATGTGGCCTAAATTTAAAATGCAAATGTTCTGAAGGTATACAAAATCCTAAAACATACCAGTTCATTCCAGAGCTCCAAGAAACTTTTTTTTTTCTTTTCTTTTCTTATCTCTAGGACTACACTCATTTGGATCATTCTCTTTTGTGTAGAAGGCAGGTGATCAAAGCAACAATCATGTCAAATAACATACTTTTAGCTTCCTAAAAGTAAGACTATGAGTTGGCCCTACCTGGTGTTATAGACATCCAGATGTACCTTGTAAGACCATGCTCATATGCTCATATGTATGTATTCGTGTGTGTGTGTGTGTGTGTGTGTGTGTGTGTGTGTTGGACGTTTTTGGTCTACCCGAAGATAAAACAAGCCAAAACAGACAGTGACACCTACCTGGTTTCCCTCTTGGGCTCTCTCTCCACCATTGACTGGTCTTCTAGACTCCAGTTACATCAATAAGGTGATCCACTCCAAAAGCACATTTCTTGCCGCACATGGCTGCTGACTCTGGTACCTGAACTCTCTCTTGCGTGACACACACTTTTACTTTTGATCTCTGACCCTTTTCTTCTTTGTCCTCCCTGGCTTGGCTTTTCTTCTTCTTCTTGGGTTTTCTTCTGTTCATCCCAGCCTTTGACACCAAGCAAGGTAGCGTCAGCTGGTTCTTGTTGCTCGCTTTTGTTTATCCTTTGAGAGGCCATTACAGACTCACAAAGATAAAAATAACAATATGAAGGATGTATTGTGCAAATCTTTTTTCAAAGCCTGCAAAAAACAGTAGAAAGAAATCAATTAGAATCGCCATGGTAACTACCAACAATTTTATATGCAAGAAGGAAATAAAATAAAAAGAAAAGAGACAAAGCTAAAAAAAAAATACATAAAAATGATTCAAATACCAGGAAGCCTTTACATAGTATTACAGAATGGAGTCTAATGGAAACAGATCTTACTGACATGCGATTGAAACGCATCCTAACTATTTAGCATATGGGGTAGGGATTGCGACATAAACTGCTATTGATGAACTTCAATGATGTAATTTTTCTTCTTAAGTGTTGTGAACAAACTTAGATAGATTGAGAGAATGAGTTCAATGTATAAGTGCAATTTCAAATAATATTTTCCCAGGTGAACTTAGTATATGTGAAGGCCATATGCTAAATCTGATAGTATGAGATAGAGAGGCGGAGAGGAACATCTTACAAAAGTTACTGATGGAGATCAGAAGAGAACAAAAGATTTTCAGTCTTGTGTTTTCTGGGATTCTGTCCTCACACCCTAGATCAAGGATACAAACATATCCTGCATCAGTGCACTTGTGTTCTGTAAGTCTGGTGGTGTGTACCATCATGTCTGGAACCCATTCAAACTATTAAGTTAGGATATGTGACAGTTTCACCTAGTCATGACTACTTGCTAAGGCCTTTCCCATGTTGATACAGCAGCTGACTCTGAGAACTGACCCTGAATCTATCTACTTCTTTGCTAACTTGTGCTGTCTTCCAACCTAGCCCAGCACCAGGAACTTTGGGACTTACCCACTAGAGTCCCTCTGCGTGGCATCCTAAGTGGTACTTTCTCTATCCCTGGAATTGGTGACTATTAGTTCACATGACAAAGGAGACATAAGGTTGCAAATGACATTAATGTTTCTAGTCAGCTAACCTAAAAGCAGAGTTACTGAAATGAGCCCAGTGGAGTCCACAGGGTCCTTCTAAGTGGGTGAAAGAGGCAGGAGAAAGGGAGGCAGAAATATGACAGTGTGAGAAAGGTTCAGCCTGGTGTTGCTGAAGGAAGGGAGTCACAAGCTAAGACCTGAGCAGCTTCAAACTGCTGAACAAGGCAACGAGTTTCGAGAGAATAATGTTTCAATGTTTCGTTTACGGCACCTGGACTCTCTCCCACTGGGAGCTACTTCATATTTCAGACCTACAGACCTGTAAGATAATCCACGTGTATTTCTGAGGCAGCTAAAGCAACACAGAACTTGTGGTGAGGGCTGATAGAAGTGAGAAGAACTTGACGCATCTTGTTTCCATAAATTTTCAAGAAAGAGAAGAAGAGGAAGAGGAGGAGAAGGAAGAT
>NC_034590.1:139655827-139658408 GCF_900095145.1 Mus pahari | reverse complement strand
AGACGGAGGGAGGGAGGGAGGAAGGAAGGAAGGAAGGAAGGAAGGAAGGAAGGAAGGAAGGAAGGAAGGAAGGAAGGAAGGAAGAAAATATCCTGGGCCTTATATAAGCCAAAACTTTCCTGTTCACCATCAACATCAATGAGGCAGCTTCTCCTTCCCCTCCAGGCTGCTAGAGTGAGCTGGTCCTTTGCGTGCCAGAGAAGATGCTGCTCCCCCCCCCCCGCAGTGCTTCCTAGACATCTCAGCTTTTGTGGATCTCTAAGAAACATCATCAGTTCCTGCCACTTAGGCCTCCACCAAAACTTCCCTATTGGTTTTCAGGCCTGTCACATTTAGGTTTTACCATGGAGTTCTGTTTGGTTTGTTGTTGTTGTTGCTTTGCTTTTATTTTTCTTGGATAATCCTTTTTCCTGACTTGAATAATTAGGCTGCCTGATGATACCTCTTCTTTAAAGGGTGAAAGCCTACTTGTTCCAAGACAGGGTTTCTGTGTCATCTGCCCCTCCAAGTGCCAGGCAGCCTCATCTGACAATCCCCCCCCCCCCCCGCACTCCTGAAGACCCAACTTCTGTGACGTCTGCCTCTCTCCCCTCTTTCTAAATGTGAGCTCCAAAGCTGCTTCTTTGGCACATTTCTCCCCAGAGGAGTAAAAAGCACACCGGAATCCATCCCCAGTATAGCATAGCACCTTCTTCTATATCACTGTCGCCTGGAAATGACAGGGACTTCCAATCTGTGTGAAGAAGCCATGGTTTATTTTTATTTTTTTTACAAGATCTTTTGGATATTAAAGCAAGGTCTGTGTGCCTGACATCCTGGATGAGCTGGAGCGTTAATATGAGAAGCGCCTTACCATCAATGAAGACACTGTTTAGAAAATGACTCCACTTTAACATCATCACAGGTTGACAGGGCTCTTACTGGACCTGGGCGTCCCTATCTGAGCCACCATCCAGTGTCTGAAAGAGACACACTAGATGTTAATTGGTAATGGGGTTCCGGAATTAAACTTTAAATAGCCCTTTTCTGAGGCATTTTGTTTTTCTCTAGAGAGAAGGTGTTGTCAGGTGTCCTTGCAGGATTAAGCATCAAGGGGCTGCTCCCCTGGAAACCAAGCCCACCCAGTGGTGGAAGCTTGTGTGTGAAAACACCCTGATCTGCATGTCAATATCCAGGACCTGCGGGCCCTTGGGGAGAGTACTGGTAAGGAGAGAACACATTTATAAAAGAGTTTAGCTGCATGCAAACGGTAAAAGCTTGAATGAAGAGCTGGGCCACAGTTTGGGAGTTTGTTGTAGGTAGAAACAGCACTAGGGTTCTAATAGAGTATGTAAGCTTTATCTTAATAAAACTGACAATTAAAACAACAAAAACAGCAGCAGCAACACGGGGTGTTTGCTTCCACTTTAGAATTAGTGTCCCCAGGAAACTGACGGGTGCTCTGGAATTTCAGTCCTGTTTTATCAACTTATTGGGCATAGAATAATGTATACCCCTGCTCACCATCGTGGTATTTTAGTGCAACCCATTCTCTTCTAAAGCATGCAAAACTGATTTCACGTCATGCAAAATATTTTCCCATGACAGCATCTGCTTTAAAAGCAATGGAGAGCACTGGCAAGACGGCTCAGCCAGTAAAGGTGATTGCTAAGAAAGCCTGTTGAGTGTAAACCCTGTGAAATACCTGCAAAAATGGAGAGAGACATGATTCCGCAAAGAGGTCCTCTGACTTCCTTACATCCATTTGCTGTGGCAAGTGTGTCCTTCCCCACCCTGAAGACAACTGCTGTGCCCTTCCCCAGTCTTGAGCAGACTGCGGCCCTTGAGTGCTTGCCACAATGGGCTTTTTTTTTTTTTCATTCTTCATCATTTTTTATTAGATATTTTCTTTATTTACATTGCAAATTTTATCCCCTTTCCTCTTTTCCCCTCTGAAAATCCCCCATCCCCCCTACCCCCCTGCTCACTAACACACCCACTCCCCCTTCTCTGTCCTGGCATTCCCCTACACTGAGGCATCGAGCCTTCACATGACCAAGGGCCTCTCCTCCCAATGATGTCCAGCAAGGCCATCCTCTGTTACATATGCAGCTGGAGCCATGAGTCCTTCCATGTGTGCTCTTTGGTTGGTGGTTTAGTCCCTGGGAGCTATGGGGATACTGGTTGGTTCATATTGTGTTCCTCCTATGGAGCTGCAAACCCCTTCAGCTCCTTGGGTCCCTTTTCTAGCTCCTCCATTGGGGACCCTGTGCTCAGTCCAATGGATGACTGTGAGCCTCCACGCCTGCATTTGTCAAGTTCTGTCAGAACCTCTTAGGAGACAGCTATATCAGGCTCCTATCAGCAAGCACTTGTTGGCACCCACCATAGTGTCTGGGTTTGGCAACTGTATGTGGGATGGGTCCCCACAATGGAGTACTACTCAGCTATTAAAAACAATGAATTCATAAAATTCTTAGGCAAATGAATGGAACTAGAAAATATAATCCTGGGCTGGTGAGATGGCTCAGTGGGTAAGAGCACCCGACTGCTCTTCTGAAGGTCCTGAGTTCAAATCCCAGCAACCACATGGTGGCTCACA
>NC_034590.1:139639497-139655625 GCF_900095145.1 Mus pahari | reverse complement strand
AAAGAAAATATAATCCTGAGTGAGGTAACCCAGACACAAAAGAACACACATGGTATGCACTCACTGATAAGTGGCTATTAGCCCAGAAGTTCAGAATAGCCAAGATACAATTCACAGACCACATGAAACTCAAGAGGAAGGAAGAGCAAAGTGTGGGTACTTCAGTCCTTCTTAGAAGGGGGATCAAAATACCCATGTGAGGAGATTCAGAGACAGAGTGTGGAGCAGAGACTGAAGGAAAGGCCATCCAGTGACTGCCACAAGGGGCTTAAGGACCCAGGTGGAGTCATGTGCCTTGCTGCACCTACAACTTCCCATAGAAACTTAGAAGAATAGACTGCTGACTGAGCTTGCTTTGCAACGTAATCCAGCAGAAAGAAAGGATGGGTTTGGTGGTCTTCCCTTTACAAGCTGGAGCTGCAGAATTAAACTTTGAGCCCAGATCAGAACCTTGGCTTCATCCTTCTCTTGCACCGTGTCCTTTTCATTCCCAGCTCCCCTTTTCAGGTAACCCAGTTCGTCCATGACCGCTGGATGGTTACTAACAACAACAATAATTTGAAGTAACTAAAGTCACTAATGGTTTCCGCTGAGAAGTAGTGTTTATGAAAGCGTTTATTTTTAATCTTCTCTTCAATTATTAAGGAGGTTAATAAAAGCAAGTGTTGTGTTAAAAAGGTAAGTTAGAATTCTGAGTTTCTTTGTTAAGACACAGAAAACCACCTAAGCTGGTTAACAACTATACTCTAACAAGTAAACGATGCTCTGGGAGGGATGGGGACGCACACACAAATGCATGTTGTAAAGTTCAACATATGTTCCATATGATGATTGGTAAATATAAGAGCCTAAGAGAAAAAAACAATTCAAAGAGAAGCGTGCAAACAAGCTTGACTGGTGTCAACAGATTAAAAACATACGGTCTACTTTTTCTTTTTCTTTTTCTTTTTTTTCTTTTCATGACTTTAACATGCTTTGATATCAAGGAAATAGATCCTTTCAGTGATTCTTATGTCTACATGTCCTGGGCTTACAACTCAGTTCTCCCACACACTGGTTTGGGGGGGGGGTCTTGTTTGTTTGTTTAGTTGGCTGTTTTTTTGTTTTGTTTTGTTTACTTTGGACAAGTTACTTTACTTCCTAGGTTTTTGTTTTTGTTTGTTTGTGTATGTGAATGTATGTGTATGTGTGTTAGTGTGTGTGTCTGTGTATGTGTAGATGTGTGTGTTAGTGTGTGTATCAGTGTGCCACTATATGAGTATTTGTGTATGTGTGTGTATGTGTGTCTCTGTGTGTGTGTGATGTACATGTTTTACTTTGGGCAAGTTACTTCGTAGGTTTTTGTTGTTTCTGTTTGTGTGTCTGTGTGTGAGTATGTGTATCTGTGTGTGACTGTGACTGTGTGTACATGAGCACATGACCGTGGAAGCCAGAGGTCACTGATTGGAATTTTCCTTAATTGACTGCCCTGTCCCCCACTTTTGAAACAGTGTGACATTGAGAAAGTTCCAGGGATCCTTCTGTCATGATCCCTTCCCCTCTAGCTCCGGGATTACATCCACATGCTTCCGCACCCTGCTTTAATGTGGGTGTTAGAGATGCAAACTCAGGGCCTCATGCTTATACATATAGACATCTTCTCTGCAGCCAGGGTCCTACATACTCAATGAGAGGAAATGATGCACACTTGGTCAAAGTGCACACTTGGTGATCATTGTATCTAGGTTACCCTCTTCTCAGAAAGAAGTCTATTGTGCCTATTATCTGAAAAACCAGTCATTATGGGAAATACGGGGAGAATACAAGAAATTGAACAGGTGAGGTAACATGAACGATGGTGGGTGTTGGTTGTATTAGTTCATGTTGTGGGTAAATTAGCCAAGTTGGTTATAAATGAGTTACTTCCCACATTCTTCCATTTACCTGATCCCCTCCTCACACTTCCATTTGTAGACAGAGAGCCTAAAAAAGAGAACATGATCAAATTAGATGACAAAAATCCAACTTGAGGAGACTTGTCATTCAGAAAAAGAAAACAAGCAGACTCTGAGAGTTCTGAACAAAGAACCTAATGCCATTGTCCCAAAGGAGATTGGAAAACTTTAGAGTAGAAATGGACCCACAGTAAGGATATGCCTTATCCCATGAAACATTTAGTCCTGATGTACAAACACACGAGGCAGATGTATATGTCAAGCTACAATGTAAAATATATTGCTACAGTCAATTGTGATTTAAAATAAAGTGTAAAGGCCACTGCTCAAAAGCAAAGAAATATCTGAGCTCCTTTTCAATAAATTAGATTCTCTCTTGGCCTTGTTCAAAGACACAGTCTTTGCTTCTACGGACTACAGACTTCCATTTTGAGGTCCTTGTCCTTGAGTCAGTTCCAAGCTGTACAAACAAGCATTATTTCAGATCACGATGCACCTATAGCAATAGCAATATATTCTTCCATAGAGAAGAGGACATAGACAGAGGTTAGAAAAAAGAAAAAAAAAAAAAAAACATTGTCAAATTAAGTAAGGGGGAAAAAAGCACACATGCGAATAAATGATTTTTCACAACTTTTCTTCGAATGCTTGGTAGGTTCTCAGAAATATAGACTCCCAAAGTATCACAAGAAATAGAAATAAACTCACTACATGTTTTTTTTTCTAAAGAATATTTCCCAAGTTATTCAATAGCTACAGGTGAATAGAAGCATTGTAATGCTTAAATAGGCTGGGACAAAAGAGTGGATTCAGAATGGTCTCAGAAAAACAAAACAAAGATTGTAATATAAGTACCACCACCAGCAGCAACAAAATAAGAAAAATTACAAAAACCCTGCAGTACGGATAGAATCGTTTGGTCCCCAGACAAAAGCAGGTGTTAGGTTTTCTGGCTGGGAAAAATGGGACTACGATTGCTTATTCTGTCACAGCTCCAGCCAGCTCTGCCTCCCTGTCTTTTAGCCTGTGCTACCTCTTATGCCTGCCCTATGCTTCTGAGTTCCAGCCAGCTCTGCCCCCCTGTCTTTTAGCCTGTGCTGCCTCTTATGCCTGCCCTATGCTTCTGACTTGGTGACTTCTATCCTGGGGGAGCCATTCCTTCACTCCCATGAATGCTTTATTCTTCTGCTCCCACCAGAATTTGCTTATCAGGTTATTTATAGGAAAGCAAGAGCAATGTCGTTGTCTTTCTTGTATCTGCATTTACAAACTAAAGGAACTCCACCAAGGTAGAGTTGCAACAATATGGAAAATGTCAGAAATGCAGGAAGAGGATGGGGAAGACGGGTACTTCTTAAATCCCACCAAGACTTTGCTAGCTCCGCTTCCCTTTACTCTCTACTTCCCTCAGGATGCTGAGAGCCTTTTAGACCTCTGAATTCCCTTAGTATCCTCCTGGCTCCTCCATCCTTTGCATTCTGTATTTAAATTTCACCTGCTTTGCTTGCATGCTGAGGTTTTCTTGTCTAAACTTAATACAAATTATAGTTAAGTAGGACACCAAACATAAAAAAAACAAAACCTATTTAGCAGATACTGGATTTTCTGTTTCTTTAATTCCACATTGTGCACCCCAAATAAATGCACATACAGTAAGCTGGTCTATCCTGATTTATGGTTTAATCCATAGATGGATGAATACTTTGAATAGACTATTAGGAACTAACCAGTGGATTTGTGTATAGCCAAATGATGCTAGCCAAAGCCTCCTGGTGTGCCACAGGCAGACTGACCAAATGCTTGCCCACTTAAAGCTTATATCAGTATCTATCATTGGCTTAGGCTCCTGGTGTAGATACAGTTTCCACTGAAACAAAAGTAATCAAGATAGTCTCTCATATAAATGATGGTATCTTGCCTTCTACAGTAGGTCCACATCCTGTCTATAAGTGATGTAATAATGTTAGGCAGATTTTCAGCACTGCAATGGAGACCTGGGAGAAGCATAAGGAGGAAGGGGTGTTTTGAGTGCTGTTTTCAGAGGGTCCAGTCTGTGCTTGGCTGATCTCATCACTTTGGGCCTGAATCGAGGAAAAACATCATGTAGAAGTATTTGGTCACCTGCGGGTGGCCAAGAAGTGATTGGAAGAACCAGGTGTAACATTTGAGGGCACGCCTGCTAGCTCATTTCCTCCAACTAAGCTCTCTGTTGCGCAAATCCACTGGTTAGTTCCTAATAGTCTATTCAAGGTGTCCATCCATCTATGGATTAAACCATAAATCAGGATAGACTCTTAGTATCTATTAGTCTCTGGTAACACAAATACTCCCAGAGACACCCTTTCCTAATCTCAGTGTCTCTAGATCCAATGAAGCTGACAGCCAAGTTGACCCATCACAATTGACCTATTAGTAACTTTTCTTCACATTGACTATCTAATAGGCTCACATCTTTTTTATTGAAAGACCACATGTCCCCTCTTCCCCCAGGTGTCATAATACATGTGCCCTAATGTGTGTGTGCTTGTTTCTTATTCAGTCTCTCCTGCCATGGGCCTGTTGATTGGAACTTATACCAGTACCACATTCACACAGTACTAGGAACACAAATTCTCTGTCCTTGTTCCTCATAGATATTGTCAGCCATTTTCATTTACATATAAAATTTTAAGATAGCTCTATGCAATTCTACTAACCTACTATTTTAGAAGAATTACTAGTTGCATATTCCTTATCTAAAGTGCTTCAAACCAAAAGTACTTCGAATTTCATAATATGTGTATGTATGATGAGATGCCCTCAGGACTGTCACCTCAGTCTGATGACAAAATTGATTCATGTTTCATGCACACCATATGTGAATAGCCTGAAGATAACTTTATACTATGCCTTTAAATAATGTTTTACACATAACAAAATTGCATGGCATAGAATTTTCCACTTGTGGCACTTTACATTTTTAGATCCAGACATAATTTTTATAATTATAATACCAATTTATAATTTAGATTTATAAAATCCCCCCATTTTATTAGATCTCCAAATGTCTCATGATAAATGGTTATGTCGTTATCTGTAAAAGATAAAAACATTTTATTCAGCGTGTTCTTGAGCCTATAATATTTTGCTGTAACTTAAAATTGAGTCTCTCAAATACTGTATATTCTCTGACTTATAACATGGTTTATGTTGAATATTAGCCAGCAAACTTCTATATTCACCTGTGAATTATAATGATTTATGTTTCATTCTTTTGGATTTTCTATATGAACAATTTTATATTCTTCTGTAAAACAATTCTGCTTTTCTCTTATATTTTTCTTCCTTTTTTTTCCTTCTTTGTCGTGTGTGAAAATATCACCAAGTAATTTTTAAAAGACAAAAGGGGGGCTTTCGAAATGGCTCAGTGGTCAAGTACTTGCCACTGAAGTTTGATGAACTGAGTTTGGTACCCAGGATCCATGTAAAGGTGGGAGAAGAGAAATGACTCCACAAAGTTGTGCTCTGATCTCTACCTATCAGCTGTGATGTCCTTACACATACAGTCCGACATGCACAATGGTAAAAAACTCAAATGAACTATAAGCTGAAATGCTGGATAGATGTGGCGACTGATGCGGCAAGAGGGGAAACTTCAATTTTGTTCTCGGAGAATGTTACACAGGTGACTCTTCCTGCAGGCAGCTTCACGAACCTGAGAATGTTCTTGATAAAGTCTACTGTTTTATGGAGACTGGATATTGAACTTGGTGACAGTGTCCCTCTCATTCTTCAGGATGTACGCGTTGATCAGAATGCTTACATTTTATTTAGAACTGGCGTCTGTGTCGTGCGTGAGAATGGCTGGCAGATCCCCCTTCTCTTTCTACACTTGTCAGTGTCTGTTATCAGGTTATTCTGGTCTTACCCAGTAATTTTGGGACTGCATCCTGCATTTTACTTTTTAGAAGGTTTTTTTTTTTTTTTTTTTTTTTTTTTTTTCCTTTTTCTTTTTTAAGCCTATAATAGTTTCATCCTTAAACACTTGGCAAACTCAACAGTGAAACTCTCTGGGTGGATCTAGGGTGATCCTATACTTTCTGTATATGCGTGTGTAGAATGCACTATGAGCGTATACACTCATGCCCCTCCCATCCCCCTCCCCCTTGGGCTCTTGCTAACTCCTCTCTTCTCCTGAGAAGAATTTTAACTGCCGAATCAGGTTTGAGGGTCTTTTCACAGTCTCTGTTTTTTTTTAATGTTGAGGTAAATTTGCCAAGGAATTTCTCCATCTAAAAGTCTTGACAGAACGCCTGCTTTTCAACTTAACATCATAGAATCAATAGCAAGGATTTCCTTTTTCATGGCCGATATCCAGTAATGTTCTTCGTGCCCTACACCAGTCTCATGGGGCTTTATCTGTTTTGTCTCCTGTTCAGAGGACCAATTTGTGGCTTTGCCCATTATCTTCATCATCTCATGTGTTCGTTCTTGCTTAAGTTCTGTTTTCATCATGGTGCTTTCTGGACTATCTCAGTTTATCTTTCAATCCTCTGTCAGTAGATGCTCTAAAGCACTGATTTATGCATCAGGCTTTTCTTCTTTTTTAGCATATTTATTAAGCTACTGTGCGAGCTACATACAACTCAGAAGTTTTGACTTGTTCTCTGATTATCATTTACTTTGTTTGGTTTGGTTTGGTTTTCAAGATAGGGTTTTTGTGTATAGCTCTGGCTGTCCTGTAGCTTGCTTTGTAGACCAGGCTGGCCTTGAACTCATAAAGATATGCCTGCCTCTGCCTCCCGAGTGCTGAGATTAAAGGCCTGAGTCGCCACCATCTGGCCTGTTTTTGTTTTTTTGTTTGTTTGTTTTGTTTTCTCTTATGAATTGTTTGGTAGTGTATCTCTCAATTTCTAAAAGTCTGGGAAATTTTATGTTTTTCATTAGCATATGATATCATATCATTGAACTAGGGCACCATTCTCCTGAGAAGATTATGGGCTACATGCTTGTAAAGAATGTGTGTGTAGGTTGGAGCCAGAATGGGAGTTCATGCCTTTAACCTCAGCACATGTAAGGCAAGAGGCAAAAGGATCACTTGACTTCTAGGCTAGCCTGGTCTATATAGTGAGTTCTGGTCTAGCCAAGGCTACATCGTAAGACTTTTTCTTTCTCACCACAGTTTGTTACTTCAGAACAGAATGTGTTCTTGAATCATTCATATTACTCCTCTTTCAGGAGCTTTATTCCATGTATTACCTAGCTGTGAACTGAAAACCTCCCACAATGCTTGTAGATTTGTGGTTTTATTATTTATTTATTTATTATTTTTAACTTTAATAATTTCAGTGCTTGACTTTCTGTGTTCTGAGGCTATGTTATTGGGCACTTGCAAATCTTAACTTGTAAACCTTTTTATAGTAAATAGGATGTTTTATCAGTATACATTGCCTAAACATGTACAAAAAATATACAAACAATATACATTACTCTTAAGGCTGTGCTAACTATATTGGAATGGCCATAGCCATGGTTCATCCATTCCTGTGAGCATTTGAAAGATTTTCTTCCTGTAAACTTTCTGTATCCTTTCTACACGTTGCCCCTTATTGAGCACATATCACTGGATTTTGTTTTGTTTTGTTTTATTCTTTTTAAGGGTTTTCTTTCTTTCTTTTGTTTTGAGATGGGGTGAACCTATTTAACTCTGGTTGTCCCAGAACTTTTCTCTGTAGACCAGGGTGACCTCCAACTCAAGAGATCCACCTGCCTCTGCCTCTTGAGTGCTGGAATTAAAGGCGTGTGCCACCACCGCACAACTGGATTTTCTTTTCATTTCGATCCATCCTTCATATTTCTCTTTTGAACTGAGTTTTATAAGAACTGAAGTTTTGAAGTTTTAATTATTTTTCTTACTAGGCTACATGAAACTGCAGAGTTTCTAGTTTACTTCTGATATTTTCAGAATTAAAATATATTCCATAGTGTAGCCAGCCAAGCTCTTTTGTGCAGCATATCTGACAAATGTGATAACTCATGTGTTGGGTACAGCTCCCTGGGATTTCTGTCCTTCCTATGACTCATCCGCCATGTCCGGTTGCTCTACAAGCCCAGGTTTTTGTCATCATGTGCTGGAAATTATAGTTTGCAAACTATCTGGAAGATGCTTTTAGGCCTGGTGAAATGATATCTTCATTCCAAGGAGCTATTCCAAGTAGCAGTGTGTTATCATTCCAGGAATATTATAATTTCAAAGTTGGAGTTTACTTGTACCATTAAATGATGCAAAGTGATGCAGAACTTGTCACAAATTCATGCAAGATGAATGTACTTGAAGTAATTCCTCATAGCAGCAGTGTGGCTTAAATTGGGGATGTAGCCATGTTATAAAACTTGGAGGCTTTGCTAGGACACGGATCTGGGTTTATTACCTATACTTGAAGATAGACAGCAAGCAGGCAAGCAAGCAAAATGATAGATAGATAGATAGATAGATAGATAGATAGATAGATAGACTGATAGATGATAAATAGATAGATTATAGATAGATAGATAGATAAATAGATAATTAATACATGATAGATAGCTGATAGATAGATGATAAATGATAGATAGATACATAGATAGATAGATAGATAGATAGATAGATAGATAGATAGATAGATAGATAGATGATAACTATGCAGTCATGTTCTCAGCTTAAAAAGATTTACCCAGAGAACATTTTAGTTTTCAGCTTATATGTCAGTCAAAGGATAACACCGATGGCTGCTTAGCACTGCAGCCTCTCCACCAGACTTGATAAAAGCCTACAGGAAGAAAATCTATTTTGAGGCCTATGTTCCCCCTTCCCAGTTTCTCATATTTCTTATATATTTTACCCCAAATTTCTCAAATGTCTTGTCTTCTTTGTGCTTCCAGGCATGTGTTCTTACACTTCAACTTCTTTTATTGCCTTTTACAAAGGGTTGGCTCAAATTATCTAGTTCACAACTCTAGGATGTAGTCAGTAAGGCCTTATGTTGATATGTACTGCTTAAATAAGCTATTTATAATCTATGAAATAGTACTGAGAGATAAACAAATGATGTGCTAATCAACCCTGCCTGAAGGTAAAAGAATTGGGCTTCTCTTGGTTTTGAGTGGAGTTAATATTTAAGATGAGCAGATTGAGGCGGAGAGGGGCAGAGCAGCTTCCAGCCATTCCCATACATGACCTGCTCTTCACGTTGTAATAATGTTGAACTTCTGGCAGAAGTCACTTAAGTTCTCCAGTGTCTATTCTTCCTTTCACAGTTTGCCAATAAAGCGTCCAAGAACCACAAACGACATTTCCAGGCTTTTACAATAGTGTGGCCCACTACATAGAGATGGATGGAAGGATCTATAAACAGGTAGTCGATAGTTATAATCAAATAATAGCAGCTGATGTCAGTGAGCAGTTACTATTCCACATTCTATGTATGCTATGTGCTACTCATCTACCATCCCATTTGATATCCACAACATCATGAACGAATTAATATTATTATCCTTTTACAATATTACGTCCCTTTATTAGGGAGCAAAAAGGTCAATGGTTTGCCTGAGGTCACATACCTAGTATGGCAGTTTTCAGCCAGATGATGAGGCTAAAGCCCTTAGAGTCAACAATACTATGTCACAGAAGCTATCCAACAGTTGTGGAAACTCTGAAAATCTGGGAATAGCATGTGGAAGAAGAGCCCGAGGAAAGGTAAAGTAGCAAAGGGAGGGGCAAAGAACTGGGGTGTCATCTTGGGAACTGATGGGAGCAGCAGAAAGGAACAAGTGTTTCTAGCCAGTGTGTGTTGTCAGCCCAGTTAGTAAAGTCCCATCAAACAAGATCGGGGTGGAGGACTAGAATCGTATAATCAGGGCAGCTAGAGTTTACTCTGGAAATGGTGGTGATTAAAGCCACAGAACCAGCAGGGGACGGCAGCAGCAATAACAGCTGTGGCAGAGAGTGACTGATAGGATGGTGAACGGCACAGGGAGAATGAGGAATAATGTAGAAGCTGGAGGGGGAAATGAACTGAGCTAGATGGAAGGGAGCTTAGAGATGACAGCGAGTGAGAAGGACAGAGCCGGCTGGCAGCACTCTCTATCCTCCGAGAAACAGAAATAATGATAGCAATGGAAACAGCAGGAGGCAGAGGGACCGGGGAGGCGACCCAGGGAGAGGAAAGAAAGGTTGGCAGGCGCTTGGCACTTTATCTACCTGGGGAAAACCTCATGTGTCATTTTTCTTCTTTTTGTGTCTGTGTGGATGGTAAGGAAATAATCAGCCCCTCTGGAGACCCAGCGCCTTGAATGTCTACTTCTTGGACTGTCACTTTACCTACTTTACAGAGTCTGGAGTGAAGACAGGATAGGTGTCCGTTGTGGGGTGGTGCGCCGTAAAGACAGAACTGGGATGTAGCCTTTAATTTTGTACTGGATGCAATTAGATGTTGCATACTATTCGCAGATGTGTTCTACAATCAAGCTACCCAGAATGTCTGAAAGAGTGGGTTCTGTGCCAAACTCCATCCCTGTCTTATTCTGTGATTTGAAGTAGCTGCCTCTCTCCAGAGACAAAAAAGAGATTGCACGGGAAGACAGCTTCTACGATCCCTCTTTGTGTTCTGATTTTATCGGTGATATTTGCTCTACTGAGGGAAATTCTGCAATTTTTTTTTTTTTTTAAACTTTGAACAAGTGCTTATGATTGTGGTTCGGAGTTCTTGTTGACTCTTCAGAGGCACATGTGCATGCACATACAGGCACATACAGGCACAATTCGTGCTCATTTATAAGACAGGATCCATGGCACATCATTAACATTGCTAACTATTTCAGTGTTTCCCAGTCTTTTATATGTCACATCAAAGAATAGCAAATAACAGCATTTGTGTAAACTCTATAACAGCTCAGTATTTCTTCTATAAAATTCACCTCCCCTTTACTATTCCTGAGTTTCTGCACCCCATAAACAGGAACTCAGATCTGACTACATTTTAATCACTGAGCCTGGAACTCAAGAGCAAGTGTCTTATGGATTTATTGCCGTGAAGAGACACTATGACCAAGGCAACTCTTATCCAAGGAAACATTTAATTAGGGCCTTGCTCATAGTTTAAGAGTCTATGACCATCACGGTGAGAAGCAGACAGGCATAGCATTGGAGCAGTAACTGAGAGCTTTACATCCTAATCCATAGGTAGCAAACTAAGAGGCAGAGAGAAAGACAGAGACAGATAGAGACTCTGAGACAGTGACCCGGCCCGCCTCCAAGGTACCCTCCTAAGCCTTCTCAAACACCTTGTCAACTGAGGACTAAGCATGCAAATGACCCCTAAAAGGATTTAAACCACAGGAAGTGAATCCAAGTTGCTTAGAGGTAGGTCACTGTCATCAGAACTTTTCAGATGTGTTCAGAATATTGCGAGGTCAATATAAAACAAACATTTGATGAATGTGTGCCAATCAGATTTATTACTTCATTACTTAATAGACAGGGACAGTTTAGGCTAAATCAAAGGACTGGCACACTTTTAATACATCTTTCTTTTGGAAGGAGTGATTGATATAGTCTTTTTTTTTCTCCTGAGACAGGGTTTCTCTGTGTAGCCCTGGCTGGCCTGGAACTCACTCTGTAGATCAGGCTGTCCTCAAACTCAGAAATCCACCTGCATCTGCCTCCCAAGTGCTGGGATTAAAGGCATGCACCACCACTGCCTGGTGCTGTAGTCTTTCTTAAATCTTTGTTACCTTTCTGTCCTCCAGCCCTGCTTTTGTGCTTATCCCAAGTCCCGGTCACGATCATTGAATCTATCATAGGATGGATCCAAAAATCTTCATCACAATTCTCCAATGTGTGGGAGCAACAGGCAGGCAGAAATATTGGTTCTCTGAGCCTGAGATGGCTGGTTTACAGTCCTGCTTCACTCATTGATCAATCATGTGCAAGCCCTCCCTTATGTTTTCTCACCTCTCAGATTATGATAACACCTCCCTGTGAGCACTACAGTAAAGATTAGAAACTAGCAAGAGTCTGGCACATGTGTGTGTGTTGTGTATGTGTGTGTATATACATATGCACACACAACACACACAAGTATGTATAGTAGATAAACTCTTCAGTTTGAATAAATTCAAAGGCATTTCTTTACATGTTTTATTAGTACACACCATTCTCACTTTTCCTTGTTTTATATTAGTGTTCCAAAATCTTCTGCTTCTTTCTATTTTTTTTCCCAAAATAACATTTCAGTATTTGGAAATCCTGCCTAATGAAATTCACTTCACAGTTAGTGTTTAGATCGGTATGGGGCAGGTGACTGTCTTCTTTGCATGTATGTGTGTGTGGTTGGATTTTGAGCCTTTGGTTAGAAAGACAATATGGATGTGAGGAACACAAGAACTCATGGGTCCCAGTCCTCATACCACCCTACTGCCCTTCAGTTCTGTTACGAAACACTGGAGACAGCCATGAACATCGCAACGGTGGTGGCTACTGCGGAGACAGCCATGTACACTGCACAGGTAGTGTGGTCACTGCGGAGGCAGCCATGTACACTGCACAGGTAGTGTGGTCACTGCGGAGACAGCCATGTACACTGCACAGGTAGCCGGTACTATCAACCAGAAGTCACAAGGGTTATGGCTAGAGGACTTTGTTAATATTAGAATATATGTATGTAGGGTACACAAGTCTCTACCCTACCCTTTACATTTTGGGGAGAATGCATTTCAGATTTCAGATTCTATCATTTGAAAGATGGAGGTCACCATCACAAAGGGTGCCCTGGATTCTCCCATCTCATTTACTTCTGCATCAATGATGAGCAGAAGTTATCAATGTTACATTTTATAGTGAGCTAAACTTAAGAAAAAAATATATGTATATTTACACACATATTTGCATGTACCCAAATATACCCACTTGAGTCCTTTGAAAGAATATTACTTTGTGAAGAGAGCACAAGCTTGCTACCACTTATGCAGAATTCACACCTTCTGTGTTGGGTTTCTTTCTTTCTTTTTTTTTTTTTTTGTATGCAGAAATGTTCTGACTTCTTTCCCCATGTTTTATTCTTTGGCATATGTGAAGGTGATGTTTTGAGGAGTTGTGCAATATCCCAGGCTGGACAAGGTAATCCTTACAGATCCCACGGGCATGCCTACACGGTAAACCTGGTAACTGTGCTCATAGAGCCATGCCAAAATTATAGTCCTCTGACAATCCTTCTGTAGAAGGATTTAAACAGTTTTGTGCCTTGCCACCAAAATGTGTGTTCATTTTTCTACACCTCCACACCTGGCAGTATTTCAGCCCAACATTTGCTGCAGTATTTTGAGTTCGTCTTGTTTATTTTTTTCCGCTGATGTACATTTTATGTGAAGAACTGAACTTATCACTTCCCATACATTCTGCTGCTGCTCAGCCCCACTCCCAAACCACACTCTCCTCAATTAAAATGCACTCGGAGGGAACATGGACATCAGGGTTTAGAGTCGTTTTCCTTTCCAGCCTCAGTAGTTGCTGCCTGGGTCCAGAATATCACTTGTCAGATTTCAGACGCATAGCACAGAATTGCAGAAGTGTGCAGAAATCGAGCATCTGATACGAACTCGGAATCTCACACTTTTGAAATATTGATAAGATGTCAGCATTGCAATAGGATAGAGGATGTTACCCTGCCTGGTGCGCTCTTTAAAAAAAAAAAAAAAATGCTATGTGGCTGTGTACATTGAGTCCAGGATTTGAAGGGAGATGTCCTCGGTTAGCAGTTTCCTTACAAGGAGTCATGGGACTAAGTTTATCAGTACCAAGGAGAAACCTGTTGGAAGTGCAGAACCCTGGATTCCTTAGACTTCCTGAATAAAGTCCTGGGAGTCAGAGCCAGCAAGCTGCTTTGACTCTGTTTTGTCTTCGTCCTGTCAGGTCCCATCAGGTCATTGTGAAGCATGTTGGAGTATTAGCCTTGGTGGTGATTTTCCAACCTCAGCTTGACTCCTAACTCCGCCTGTGCCTAGGGAAAATGCCCCCCATCCCCCACCCCGCGCGCCTTAGCTTTCAGCTCCCCTTTCTCAGTTTTCCTTGCCTCCACCTCTACCACTTAGGCTTCTCTCCTAGGGGGAGACGGAGCCTCTATCTCAGGAGGATGCCTCATAGCCACAAAGGAGTCTCTTGGGACCCCTATGGTTTGTAATGCCTTGTGTGAATTCTCTGAACTGGCCCTTACAGGAAAAACCATCAGCAGAGAGACTGGGTCCCAAACCTTGGGCCAGAGACTTAGGAGGAAAGACTGCAGAGTCCTTTGTTCTCAGCCACTCTGTTGCCTTCTGGCATGCTTGCCCCATCACCCTCTCTCCTCAGCACCGAGGATCACAGGTGAAAGGAATTGGGGAACTACTGTGGAAAACTACTGGCAGCAGCACCCGGGTTAGTTCCTGTTGTTACCAAATGCTCTTGAGAAAGCGCTGTTTCTCCTTGCCCCCCGTCCTTGTAATTCCAGCCTTGGTGGAGCGACTGACCCTTCACTGTAAGAGTGTGTCAGCCACCAACTTTCCTTTCTATTCTAAGAGGGATGGGTCTTGTCAGGTTGTAAATAACAGAAACTGCGAACTCAGGGATCGGATTCACGAGGAACAGATAGAGGGCCGCAGGAAGCCAGGCTCGGAACTGAACAGGGCCGAGAACGCTGCTGGGCTTTTCTTTGTCAATGGTTGTCACTGTCACTGCTCAGTCGACCTTTTACCTGGAAGAGAACCTGACCACAGGCAGCTGTAAGGCAGAAACCCCTGACTGAGCAAGCAGACAGGATCTTTCCTCCTCTGTGTGGACATGAATCCCCGGGGCAGCACTCTGACTGGACCAGGGAGATAGGCGAGGTCTGGGTCATGTGACCACTTCTGAAGAACAGGTTGTTGGTAACTTTGGGAGTGCGTGGTGTGCCACTAGATGACAAAACCTGGGGATGCTTGTCAACCTTGTTAGCGAGGCTAACAGAGCAAGCCGAGACTCCCACAGACATCATCTTAGTTTAGTGAGTTCTGATGTCTAAGGCCTGGAAGGATGCTTGTGTGCTGATAACATTTTCTCCTCCAACAGGACTTACAATACGGCCACATAAAAACAGTGTCAAGATGTCTTTCTAATCACAAAACCTGAGCAGGAACTAAGAATGTTTTCCCCCTCCTGGCTGAATCCAATCAGAAATGTAGCTTATCCTTTTATCCAGGAGCAAACCCTGGATGGCCAGGCAGCATCTGAATTGGAAGAGGCACAGACACATGCCTGCCCTCAGGGATCGCCTTGTCCAGGAATTAAGAGTCAAGCAGGCTGGCAGTGCATTCCATGTGTCCTCATGGCAATTGCCATCAAGGCAAAGACAGCTGAATAGGTGTATGGAAGCTGTATGTGGCTGCCCTCAGAAATGCACTGTGGTACTTGGGTAATATCTATGCTGGTTAAAATACTGTTGTCTCATCTCTGTTCCTTAGATCCTAAATAGCTGGTGTTTCTTCTAAGCTACTCATAAAAAGAGACTAAATCTTCTTAAAACAACACACATATGGACAAGTGGTTCAGTATCTATGGCCGAGTGATGTGATATCTGAAGTGCCGAGCCCTCCCTATGAGCCACGGTGGCAGCAACTTAGGAAGTTACATATATGGTTACAGATTATAATTTTGTTTAGAGCATGTCAGAGAAACAGAACACAATCCACAAGCTTAAAACTATCTACAGATAGCTGTTTCATCTTAAAAACCTTGGTCTGACTGGTACATTTTATCGATAATTTTGAAAACTGTATTTCCGCTGAGAGATTATAAAAGAAATAGCACCATTCAATTTCTTTATGCTTTGCATCCTTTCAGAGATGCTCAACATAAAAAGCCAGCAGGTGCGGCTGACTCCCTTAGCAGGCCTGATAGAACGCCTCTCCTGAAAGAACTTTCAATTACAGACCATCTCTCCAGCCTCCTGTTCTAGGCTCCCTACAGGCAGCATCAGAATCGTACATGAAGATGCATGGCCTCGAGACATTACAGTGTGCTGTCACAGGTCACAGAGAAGGAGAGAGAAGAGACTGGAATCTTTTCTATTTCTTTTTTTTTTTTTTTTTTTTTTTTTTTTTGCTTCGTTTTTTTTCTTTTTGCCTTTGCCTTCTGTTTTTTTACATTTCTTTTCAATTAACAAAGAAG
>NC_034590.1:139634145-139639461 GCF_900095145.1 Mus pahari | reverse complement strand
TTTTTTTTTTTTTTTTTTTTTTTTTTTTTTGGTTTGTTTGCTTCGTTTTGTTTCCTTTTGCCTTTCCCTCCCGTTTTTTTACATTTCTTTTCAATTAACAAAGAAGGTGCCATCATTCAAGAGCAAACCGTGACAGGATGTGCTAATTCAATTTGTTCCCAGTATGCTTTTGTACCAATTCCCTCAACCCTTTCAGGAAGTGTCTCTCCTCTACCACAGAGCACAGCGCTATACCAGATCAGAGGAAGGGCACACACGCCAAGAGGAGAATGGAAATCATGAGGGGTTCGGGGTGCAGCTCAGCAGATCATCAGCGCTTTGCAGTGTGCATGAGTTCCATCCCCAGCACCAACGGAAAAGGGAGTACAGAATTATAAAATACCTTGCACTGTTTCCTTCCGATTCTTTTTTGGTAGTTGTCATTCTTTTGGCAAGTAGATTCGCACACAGAAAAGATTACTTTTTAGTGATGTCTTTTCCGCTACCCACTGAGTCTGATAACTTCTCTAAAATTTTCATGAGGGTGTCTGATTGCCACTTTGCAGCCAGGAATGACAATTAAAAAAAAATATCCTCTTGTAATTCAATACGTTTGATATGCACATAATTCCTTCAGTGTGAAACCTTGCTTAAAGTCATCTTCAATTTGCCATTTCTAAAGGAGGGGTGAGAAGGGGAGTGATTGAATACATATCTTATAAGGACCTGGCACGTGGTACCATGTGACAGCAGATGGCATGTGAAAGCCGTTGTAGGGAATACGGCCCCTGTTAAACAGGCTGTGAATGTGCAAGGTTGTGCGTGTCTCCTCAGAGTGCCGCTCAAGTCACCCTGGCATCTGCAGGAGAGTAAACAGCCTCTTGTTCACTTTCGTAACCAAAGCTAATGTGAGCCACCTCAGGAAAGTCATGGAACTGGCAGGTACACTGACTGGGTAGATGCAACAGCCAGAGCTGGGAACATTCACTCCATGGGGCACCGGGCTGGGACAGACCCTGGGTGTTTGGAATGTATCAGACTATTCAATAGCAAGGCACAAACAAGTGCCATCTCAGAGGCTGTAAGTGGAGAGGGAGAAAGAACACAAAGCCGGCCATTTGGGAGTAAAATTCCTCTTTGTCTCCCTGCCCCCTGATTGGGGACCAAAGAGGGCCGAGACTCTGTGCAAACGGAACCCCGTCCAAGGTCCTTAAGCCCTTTGCTTCAGCTAAGAATTTCATGCTCCTCTCTTGAGTCACACACCAAGGCAAAGCTAAATTTTGCTCTGCGCTACACATCCAAGGCAGCATGCTAATGAGAATTATTATTAAGCAATGTAGAGTTGGCACCAGCTCCAGCAATCTGCTCAGCAGCAAAAGCAAGCAGGGCAGAGGCAGAAAAGAGGCAGAAAAGCAGCTTTGTGGAATGCTCTTCTGGACCTGATTAGTTTTGGTCACTTTCAACACCAGGCAAAGCCAAGTGTTATTGTAAGTTTCACAGTCACGGCAGTGTTCCTCTGGCTCTGATGGAGCTGGCCTCTTTTAAAGGGGGCTCCTCGATTTTACTGCAGCTTTAAAGACACTCCACGCTTCACCACAAAACTGCGTTTCTGCAAATTCAATGAGCAAGGTATAAGGAGTACTTTGCTCTACATTTTAGAATTTCTTTTTATCCAAACAGGCCCATGTGGCTCTCAGACTGGGAATGGCATCTCAGAGCTCTCCCTGGAATGCCTTACAGAGTGGGCCACCAACCAATGCCTAGCAAGGGAGGGAATTAGCCTCCAAGTAGTTAGACCAAGCCTGGGGGAAGGTACAGCACAAGGCAAAGAGGACACTTACAAAAGGAGCGAGCTCATTGGTAACGGGACTTTGTCAGGGCTCAGGAGCTGCTCGGTTGGGAAAGTGCTTGCAAGCAGAAAGACCCAAGGCTACACAGGGCTGCACATGCTTGGAATTCCAGCATGAGACCTACTAGACAGCCAGCAAAGCTGAAGTAGGGACCTCCAGGTCCTAGAGAAAGACTCTGCCTAAAGATACATAAATAAATAAATGTTTAAAGAAAAATGTGCACTGGTCCTGAGGAATAACATCTGAGGTTGTTGATCTGTCTCTGGCCTCCACCAACCTGCATGCACATGTACAAACATATGTGTGCTTTCATGCACATACACAGAAGCTAGCTATGCAGGTAATCACTGGCACATATGTTATTAAGGTTGACAGACGCAGCCATTCCACTTCTGTCTTCCTCATAGACTTACACAGGCTAATGGGCACTAAGATGTTTTGTCAGCACCTCAGACAGAGTGAATTACAGATCGTTGTCACTGTGTCTTCTTTTTGTCTTTCTGTATTTCTAACAGTTAAGAGACCTGGAGGTTAGTCATTGTTTCTCAGCCCTGTCACTACTTCATGTTGCTTAGGGCCTCCCTCTCTTCCTGCTGCGACCCCATTTCGGGTCTACACTATAATGCTGACCTCATCTTAAATAGCTATCCCTTACCAATGTCATCGTTCAACTCTACTGCAATGATGAAGTTACTGCCTTACTTGAAGCCATCGATGGCATCCCATGACTCTGACTTAAAATGACGCCCAGGCTCTTCACAATCTGTCATGAAGCAGTCCAGACTCAGATCTAGCTGTGCCCCAGTGAACACATCACACGCCAGCCACTCAGAGCCACCTGCATTTCTCCAGAGGAGTTGAGACTTTCTTTGAACCTATTTCCTCCTTCTGGGATACTTGACATTCATTGGTCAGAACGTCCTCAGTCTGGGATACTTGACGTTCATTGGTCAGACTGCTGGCTTCATAGTCCCGAGGTGCTTTCCACCTCCACTTCCTCTATAAAGCTTCTCTACCTTGCGTGCCTCTGTGATACCACCCATCCCCTCATCCCTGTCTCTCATCATACCTGGCTTCCAGCTAATTCTTTTTTTTTTTTTTTTTTTTTAATGACTGCATAGGATTCCACTTGATGGATAAATGCTAATTTATTCAACAAAGATATTGATTGGCCTTTGGTATCTCAAATCTTTTAGATCATCCTTGAGGTCCCAATTTTTCTTTGTAGAAGTCTATTACGCTGCAGTAAATCTCCAGCCCAAATAAGCCTGTGCAAGGAAAACACAACTCAATTAATTGAATACAAGCTAGGCTGTATTCATATTAATTAGAATATTAATCTAGGCCGTGCGCTAGATTAGGCAACGACCACTACACTCCTATCTCCCCCAGCTATGCGACCTCTTATACTTATATAACTTACGGTTTCTCCAGGCCACGTGCTTCTGTCCCATTTTCCTTCCACCTCCTCCTCTTCAGACTTCCTCTCTCTCTTTCCTCCCCTCTTTCTACCCCACACCCTTTCCCTAAAACTTTTTGGCTCTACCTTCCCTTCCACTGCCCAATTACTGGTTTTAGCCTTTATTTTACAAGTAAAAACGGGGAGAAGGTTCACATGAAGTCACCTGAGTATGTGATTCAGCCCCTCTTGGGGAAACAGAATTAGTATTGAAATACAAACAGCACCAGGGCAATCCACAACACTATCATCTTTTTAAAAATATATCTTTATAAAGACAGCTTTAATATCTTTGTAAATATATCCTTATAAAGATATCTTTAATATCTTTGTTAAAAAACTACCATTTTTTAAAAATATTCTCTGTGCAGCTAGACAGATCTCACACTAAATATTATGATAATGCTCATAGAAATCCTATAGAAATTAATAAGATTAATATGAACTATAGTAATTAGTACTGAATAGCTATTATGTATATGTCAATTATTTAATGCAAAGCCCCTAAGTTCACATTTTACAAACAAAGAAATAGGATTAGAGGTGTTAGTGACACATTTCAAGGTTACCCAACTATAAACTTTTAGAATGTGATTCTAATTTTGCCCAAACATCTTCCTTATGTTAACTTACATTTTTACTTTATATCATTACCACTAATAGAAATTCAGAGCAGCTTGCCATAAATTCAAAATCAGAACAAAAATAAATGGGAAACTACTGAAGTTTAGAATCTGCAAAGGTGCCCCTTCTAAATACTTTGTGTATATAAAAATGTAAAGGACACTCTTGGAAATACTGAACTATAGGATAACTCAGTATCAAAATAATAGTTATCTCAGAACAGTTTTACAACTCTAGGGTTAGGGTCTACCCTTGTGAACTGTAATTAAAATGCTACATAATGAAATTGGTGTTTTACCTGCCTACTGGGAATATAAGCAAATGCAATGGCAGATGGTTTACATTTCCTTCTTCCCGGTCTCACCAACTCTCCACTCCCCCTGGGTAGGTAAAAAAAAAAAAAAAAAAAAAAAAGATCCCAGGCCATTCTTCCTGCTCAGTGGATGACGTCAGACTCTGTCAGGAAAAGGAAGGCAAAAATAAAGTAGAAACAGGAGGGTCAAGGGACAGAGGGAAAAGTGGCCGAGGACTTACAAAGACTGCCTGAAGATAGGATGGATTTTGCAAGTGTCCATTTAAAGATTTGGCCCTAGGCTGGGATCTTTGGGAAACAGTCTTCACGAAGAGATAGAACAAACTGCTGTGTCCTCCATAGCATCTCCCGTTGCCTTTCATCTGGTCACTGACCGAAAGCCCATATCCTGAGCCCAGCCCAGCTCTGAGCATAAACCATTGTGAATATAGCTCCCAAGAAGTGCCCAAGACTAGCAATGTAAACTTTGATGTGCCTGACACTTTCTGTCATGTCATTTGACACTAGAAAAAAATCTGGTTTATAAGACAGTTATATGATGTATCAGACATATGGTTTGCAAATAGGGTACGATTGTTTTTATAAACAGTATTCTATGTTACAACTAAATTGTGTTTTTATTAGCTTCTGGATAACCACATAAAACAAGTAGGTATTAGGCAAATTAGCAAATTATATGTTTAAGTTGTGACGTTTTACAAATCAATTGTGCACGACTCACTGATGACCTACAATATTATACATAAGGGCCCACACCGGTAAGATTGACTGAAGTGAGAAACCTTGCAGAATTGTCATGAATGACTTAAAATTATAACATGTTCATCTTCCTTTCTTCTGATTTTCTTTGGTAACTGTGCTTTGGGCTGACACTGTAGAATTATATTTACCAGTCTCCTATGTGTAATGTGGCAATAGGTTTAGATTTTTGCTAAGAGGTCAGTAATGGTGTCTGTATTGATTTCTGAAAGTTCCTTAAGGGAAGGAGACATTCTTTTTATTCCCATTTTTCCTTCCTTCCTTCCTTCCTTCCTTCCTTCCTTCCTTCCTTCCTTCCTTCCTTCCTTCCTTCCTTCCTTTCTTCTGTCCCT
>NC_034590.1:139632942-139634089 GCF_900095145.1 Mus pahari | reverse complement strand
CCCTCCCTCCGTCCCTCCCTCCCTCCCTTCCTATCTCTCTGAACCTATCTTTGGTAGTTTGGTGATACATGTAGCTAAGCCATGAATAGAAGGGACCTGTGTCATAAGCTGTGGAATACACACTGACCTCTATTTACTTACTTCTGGACTTACAATTCAGAGTTAAGAGAGCATGTAACAAAATCATCCCATTTGATGGGGTCTGCAGGCTCATTCTGTCAGTTGGATTTGAAGCAAACTATAATAATACATGACATTTCTTATATTTCAAGGCAAGATGCTACAAGTATAAATTTTGCTGTCGACAAGCCAGATTGTTACAGTGAACTTTAAATTGAAATATAATGGTATGTGATAGTTAATCAAACCTGTTAGGGACAGTAGATTTCATCTTCTCTTTGAACTTTTCTCGAGTTTATTAGCTTAAAAGTGTGCTTACTTATGGGAGACATCAAAACAAAATGGACCTATTGTCTCTCAAAGTTCACCTTCCAATAGTTCAGTAACAACTTCCTCATGCCAACAAGTTGGTTTTCCATGCAATATTCTTCCTACCATATTCCTAATGCTAAGGATGATTGATATGAAGCATGCTAGAAATAAATACCCCAATAGATGAAACATTCTGAGAAGTTATAAATATATTAAAAATTATTTCAACTGTTCAGATAGTTGTTGGGAGGTGAGGCAGGACTGATAAGTGGCTCAGTAGGAAAAGGTGCTTGTCACCAAGGCCAACAACTTGACATTGATTCCTGGAACCCACACGGTAGAGAACCAACACAAGCAAGGAGTCTTCTGATTACTATATATACACCATCGTGTGCATGCACACTTACACACACACACACACACACACACACACACACACACACACACACACACTCACAGAGAAGAGTAGTAAAATGCAGCAAATTTTAAAGAGGTATGACAGCAGGGAGAGACAGATAAGATATGAGTTCCATTACAAAATCAATAGGAGGAAATGAACACCGTTAAAGCTATAATCGCATAGTTGAGTTCCTTATGTTTTTTTTTCCAATTTTTATTAGGTATTCACTTCATTTACATTTCAAATGCTATCCCCAGAGTCCCCTATACCCTCCCCCCAACTCCCCTACCCACCCACTCCCACTTCTTGGTCCTG
>NC_034590.1:139578020-139632931 GCF_900095145.1 Mus pahari | reverse complement strand
TGAGATTCTGGGTGTGTCAGAGTTCTTGGCAGTCAAGCTCCTCTGAGACCCTCAAATACTGCTGTGACCCAGCTCCTGTTATCCTGTTGTTCTAAGATCCTGGGCGTGTTACAGTGCCTGGAAGTGGTGTCTCCTTTGAGGACTGTGGAGCTATCTGGTCTGTTCGAAGCCAAGGTAAACCTGAACTGATCAAAAGGCACCTGGGCTTCTGGTCAGGAAGGGCTCTGGTGTCCTTGTTCCTGCTGTCATAGGCCCTTCAGAATAGAATTGGAGCTGATGTTGTGTTCCACTCTCCAGTGGTCCTAAGATCGTGTGGGCAGTCCACTAGGGACCATGGGAGTGTCTGCCGACTCCGTGCCCTAGGTGACCTGGTGCTGGCTGGCACAGACAGGAAAGGACTTGTGCCCCTGGTCAGGCTGGTTCTCTGCTGTCCTAGGTCCCGCGCACAATTGGATTGGAGCAGATGTGCTCCACTCACCAGTGATCCTAAGATCGTGTGGAGAGTCCTCTAGGGACTGTGGGGGTGCCCGCCGACTCCGCGCCCTAGGTGACCCAGTGCTGGTGCCGACCGGAAGGGCTCCTTATGGTTTTTATATTGATAACGTATCAGATGTGTGATTTGTAAACCAGTGTCTCCTGTTGTGTATTCATCTGCACGTGTCTCCTCACGGCTGTCCTGTTTCTCTGCTCACTGTGTGTTCTCACACAGACAGGAAGCCTAGCCTCCTCCAACCATTAGAGCTTCTGCTTACTAAGACACGAATGCAACAAATGTGCTGTTGGGTGACTCTTCTGGAGGAACCATAGAGAATTCTAAGTCACCCTAAATACAGACAGCACCAAGACACACACACACACGTATGTCTGGGTGAGCCTGTCAGGTTCTGGGGTACGAATGACTCCAAGCAGCTGTGGTAGAGAAGTGTCATGTCTTAAACAGCAGCAGCTGCAGTGTCAGGGGATGGGAGATGCATAGAGAAGTTCTCCCGAAGGGGTTCTCCTTATGTCGACTGATCCTCATGCACATCCTGATACCATGAGGATCTCAAGTGGATCATGACAGCTGCTTGGCTTTAAGACCATGCTAATGGTACTCCATCTGGAGGAAGCGGCTAGCCTGTACTAGCCCCGGGGTTGCTTTGAGTCCCTGCATTTGCTTGTATTTTAGGTCTGGAACACCCTGTGCTCATGGGATACCCAGAACGTGGTGTATAACTGAGGCGGAGCAGGGCAGCACACTTTGTTGGGTCCTACGCTCATGCTCTATGGTCCCATTGGACTTCACTGACATAGAAAAAGACACACAAGAACTTTACACAGGAAGAACAAGGCATTGAACAAGTGAAGGACCCTTTTAGGCACATGAATTTGCACATGCTGTACATCCAGGCACTTGGCTTGTAGGGCAATGAAAAGGCACAGTGGTCACTGGCACTTTCACTGACCTACCCATTCATGCAGCCCGCAGGAAGGCCTTTCCAGATAGAAACCTCAAGCCGACGCTCCCTTGCATACTTTCTTCCTCTCTACCTTCTGAACAGCTCTCCCTATTTCCCCAGTTTTTGCAGACCTCCATACAGTGTCCTCTGGAATCCTGAAAGAAGTGTGCTCCACTGTGGGCAGGCTACAGGGTATCTCTTAACTGTTCATTGAAAGGAAACGAGAGGAAGTTTACCTCCACACGGATGAGGATGACTGGGTGCTCCAATTTCAAGGCAGTGCCTCTGTTTAGAGGGCTTCAGAATATTTTCTGTTCAATTTCCCAGCCCATCAGTGAGACAAGCATCCCATTATTATCGAAGAAGGTGTTTCTGCAGTTGGGCTGGGAACATGCCCTGCTATTTAGTGGCTTGGGACTTTTTCTTTCTTTTTTTTTTTTTTTTCAAATCTGAGACCCTTCTATTACTCTAGTGGGAAATATTATGTAGTTCCTGACGTTTTATTGTTCTTACAGAAAAGATTCATCAAGCTGAAAATGGCTCTCTCCACTGAGGAGGCAGAGCTGAGTGACATTTGGGGCTTCCCTCTCAGTCTTCCAGGGCCCTTGCCACCTGTGGACACTCGACCCTGTACTACTGTGAAACTTCCATTTCCTCTGGCTGTCTAACAGTCAGTTAATTCACACTTCCATTATCAGATAATAGCAAAATGAACTCCACTTCAGGAATTTGCATCTTAATAGGAGACTTTTCCAAGTAAAAGAAGGAGGAGGTGGAGGGGGTTGTGGAGCAGAGACTGAGATAGAGAAAACTCATTTTTAATAACTAGAGCTTTATATATATTAGATAGGAGAGGCCAGGCAACAGAGTACTCAGATAGTTCTTAGGCCTATGTTGCAGAAGGGAACAGTTAACTTTAGAAAACAGAAAGAGATTTGAGTGAGAACTTTTTACCCAAAATTATAGTTGGGGTTTTTTTGAACTTCCTTGACAAAAATTTACAAATTCATAAAATTATGTTTTTTAAACAAGAATAAACAAAACAAAACAAAAGATTCACAACTCTCCTGATTCAGTTATGCAAGGTGGAAAAAAAAAAGCAAGATAAGTTCAATGTACATGGCACCACCATATTGATTTAGTGATGGTGAACGTTTGGAAGGTGAGGGGATATAGAATAAATGCTATTGAACACTTTGAATTGGTTTCAATGTCAAAGATAAAATTGAATTAAAAAAGGCTGGAATAAGACATTGCAGAAACTCTGAAATTGTTTTGGTTTGACCCTAAAGTAACTACATAATTTTGATGAATTATCACCCACCAGGAGCGAAGCCTCTCAAAGCCTTCTGGCTCCCATTCATCTCTCTCATGTCCTCTGTTCTACTCTCTGCTTTACAGTCTTTCTCCAGTAGCAAGAGTTGCTGATACACGAGGTCGCCTTCCCGTCATACTTCAATCATGGTGCCTCTTCTTTCTGAATGTCTTCATTCCTATGCTTGCCTTGCCTGGTGAAGGCCTTACTCAGCCTTCCGAATTCAGTTCCCCTACCATCATCTCCAAGGAAGCTATCCTTCCCCATCTCCAGTCTTCAGGGGACTTACATATGCTTGTAGCTAATTCCAAAATACCTGTTCTCATCCCTATCACTACATTTAACTTACTATAAAATGTCCTTCGGGCCAAGCCTCATCTGGGTCACTTTACTATGACATCAGCAAAGTGAAGACCAACCTTTAATGTTTTCTACTTCTCCATGCTTCTGGGCCTACCCCAAAGGTTCATTGAACAGTGAATAAATAAGAATGAATAGCTAGTTCACTGAGCCTGACAATCTGAGAAGAAAACCTGATTTGGGTAAATGAGATGGTTTTCCTGAGCAAGCTTTAGACTGGAATCCAGTTCTTCTGAGTTCTATTCACTTCATTAGTTTACTTGTTTGGGTGTCTTTAAACAAAAGCCAAAGAAAAACAGAGAAATGGAAGCCAACAATGAGACGTGCAAGCATTTTTAACTATAAGGAAACAGAAAGCTGGTTTCCTGGATTTAGATGGCAGTCCACCCCTTCAAGAGTAAAACGCTGAACATGTGATATTCCCACTCAGATTGGTACTCACTAAATTTATTTCTTAAAGATATAAACAAGCTCATTAAGGAGTGTCAAAAGCTTGTCAAACATCAAAGTGCTGCTCCATACAGCATTCTGAAATTTGGGTTATTATATACAGATTATATTTTCATCTTTAAAAAAATCCTGAAAATTATGAAGAAATATTCAGTTAAATCCTTAAAACTCCAAATAATCCAAACGTCTTTAGAGCCATTTTCAATTTCTTGAACAAAGCTAGGGGTAGGTAGCACATGAGTCAATATTTCTGTGCCCACTTATAATTACTGTTGTCATTTCAGCAAAGGAGAAAAATCAGATGGGAAAAGTTTAGACTGTTTTCCTTCATAATGATAAAAACAGAGTATTGTTTGAAAAGTTTTCAGAGGGTATGCGAAATTTTTGTTCCATCCAACAGAAAGCTCCAGCTTCAGAAAGAATCCTGATAACATTACTCACTATTCATCCTGTACTGGCTCCCTTTTCCCCAGGAAGACCCCAGTTTTCATTTATGAGCACACTGCTTTCTTACCGCGGGCTGCAGAAAGAATCCTCTTATTTTACTTATGACTCATTCACGAATGAGGAATAAGGTGTGATTCTGACCTGTGAGGTCAGGTCCATGTTGGGAGTTTCTGGAAATGAACCCTTCAATGAGAGCCATGGGAAGAAGCTATGGACAGGGTAAATTAAGGATGCCTTTTTGTGACGTCAACAGATGGAAGTGGACAGAGCCAGATGATTACCTTTGGGAAAGACACGCCCAAAGCTGGCCAACCCTAAAGTTGGGTCTGCTTCTAAACTTTCAGTTCTGTGAGCCAACACATAGCACTGTTATTTCAATTGCTGAAGAGTGTATAACTCCAGCAAAATGGAAAGAACCCCAGTTAATATACAACAGAATCCATGATTTTGATTGAATTATTAATGTTGCATACATAAGTCCAAGAAATGCATTACATTGAAGTAATTAATCTCTTATGTTTTTCTCTGTATTATTTAGAAGTAATTCATCTCTTACCATTTTCTCTGTATTTGAGCTTGGCTGGGTTTGGAAGTAAAGTTTTATAGTAATAAGACTTAAGATTCTCTGTCACTGCTGATGCAACATGAATAATAGTCTCTATTTCTTCATTTTAATTGATATTCTGAGGTTTTTGCTCCTTGCATATCAGGACCATGATTCCTCTAGCTAGAAGAAAATGCATGTGACTACATACATGGAATACAACCCTTGTGAGAACACAGAGTCTTCAATTAACAAGATGACACAACTGGTTTTGCACATTCTCATGGAAGGTCCATGAAATGTTACCTTCTGTTCTCATGAAACACCTGTCTTGGGGTTTTATTGCTGTGAATAGACACTATGACCCAAGGCAAGTCTTATAAGGACAACATTTATTTGGGGCTGGCTTACAGGTTCAGAGGTTCAGTCCATTATCATCAAGGCAGGAACATGGCAGCATACAGGCAGGCATGGTGCAGGAGGAACTGAGAGTTCTACATCTTCATCTGAAGGATGTTGGCAGAACACTGGTTTCCAGGAAGCTAGGATGAGAGTCTTATAGCCAACACCCACAGTAACATACCTACTCCAAAAAGACCATACCTACTTCAACAGGGCCAGACCTTCTAATAGTGCCACTTCCTGGGCTGAGCATATACAAAACATCAAATCCCTAAACTTAATCCTGAGAAAATTTCAGGGTTACTACTATACACAGGTTCCTTCTGGGTCCTCATTAACTCTAAAGATTCAAATAGTATAATGTCAGCAAGCTAAATACTGAATATATAGTACAGAAAAACTAGAATTAGGCGATAGTAGTGGACACCTTTGATCCTAGAACTGGGGAAGCAGAGGCAGGCAGATTTCTGAGTTCAAAGCCAACATGGTCTACAGAATGAGTATCAGGATATCCAGGGCTACCCAGAGAAACCCTGACTCAAAACAAAAACAAAAACAAAATAACAAAACAAAACAAAACAAAAAACCCAACCAACCAACCAACCAATCAAACAAAGAAAATCCCAAAACCTTAAAGAAAACAAAACACTACAAGAAAAGGAAAAACTAGAAATATATCAACATACTTGTGAGTCAAAGGAAATTATCTATTTGGTTAGATTTTTTAATAAGTATATTTTATCATATAGTTGGCAAAATGCACCAGTTTTGATTAAAATACCTGAAGTTTTAGAAGTCTAAACAATACAATTTTCATTTTGTTACTTATATATGACTATGGTAATAATGGTAGTGTGGTCCTAATTGATTTGTGTATACTGTACTCAAGACCTTGTAAAAGCCTTCTAAAATAAGTCCTTGTATTTCTTTTAGTTTTAAATGAAAACATTGACTCTTATTGAAATTAAACAATTTTCCATAGAGCCCATGATCTTAATCTTTATTTGGTCAATAGACTGTTATGGCAGTCAGCAATATGATTGCACTGTTCAAAAGCCAGAGACATCTTTAATTGCTTTGGTACTGGTTTGATTGAAAAAAAAAAAATCCACATTAGCCAAAATAATGTCTATGGCATTTTGCTAACCAATGGAGTTCACAACTCAGATGGGGCCATACAAAGTAGGGATTCAGTCAAGGGAACATGGTTAAGTACAACGGGTGTGTAGGCTGGGTAAGCCATGTACCTAGGCAGAACCCCAGTGATGTTTGACAAAAAAACCAAATACATGGGAATTGAAAAAATGGCGGCGGCGGCGGGGGGGGGGGGNGGGGGGGGGGNGCGGGGAAGCTGGAGAGATGGCTCAGAGGTTAAGAGCACTGACTGCTCTTCCAAAGGTCCTGAGTTCAGGAGTAGCAACCACATGGTGGCTCACAACCATCCGTAATGAGATCTCACGCCCTCTTCTGATGTGTCTGATGACAGCTACAGTGTACTTATATATAGTAAATTTTAAAAAGTGGGGGGATTGTAGATTATGGAAGGATAATGGTATCACCACAATTGTGTCTTAGTTAACACCTACTGAATACCTTTTGAATGCTGTGTATGTTGCTTAATCTAGAATAGCTCCGTTGCTTGGTTATTTCTCAAGGCTACTGAAGGATAGCAACCAGCTGACCCCCAAGGGATCTTATTTTGAAAGTCTTCTGATTGAACCTCTCTTACTTTCCTTCTTGTAGAATTTGAGTTACTGTTTTGAAGAGGGCTCTCGTGCATCTTAGGTTGGCCTCACTCACTGTATATATAACCCAAGGTAGCCTGGGACTTTTGACCGTTCTGCCTCATTCTCTGCAGTGCTAAGGTTTTAGGCATGTGCCAGCACATGCAGTTTATACAATGCTCTCATATGCCAAGCAAACACTCCACCAACTGAGCCACACTCCCAGCCCCATGAAAGCAGCTTTTGAAAGCTTAATAGATTCAAACAGAACATGGTGAGCAAGTGAGATTGTATCCTTCATTTTCTGTTATGTCTGAGGCAGAACTCCTAACTCATTCACCACAAACGAAGTCAGTTTGCCATCAGAACCTACCATTGTGGGATTCTATTTGACCTTTTGTGATTAGAGACTATCACGTGTGCTATTAGTTTGGCACCAAATTAATTTCATTGTCCAGTTTTCCACCTAAGAGTCCACTGTTTGTCTAAAACAGTAAGACAAATTTTTCAGGGGCTACTGTCACGATTCTCTTCTTCTAGGTTTATTACTTGCCACTTAAAATACAATTTGTATTTGTCAATTGGCCTGAGCCTTATCCCTTGTGGTTAGGAAGTTTGCTATGATGTTTATAAGCATTTGTGTTAAAGAGCAGCAAAGGCTAAGGCATAAAGTTATTGTGTTTGCTTGAATGGCCCCAACAGAGGAAAGTCTTTCTATCTTACATCAGTGGTTCTCTAACTCTGCGTTACCCACCCCTCCGAGAATTCGAACAACCCTTCATAAGGGTCACCAGCATATCAGATATTTGCATGAAGATTCATAATAATAGCAAAATTACAGTTACAAAGTAGCAATGATAATAATTTTATGGTTGGGGGTCACCACAACACGGACTGTATTAAGGTTACCACGTTAGGAAGGTTGGGCACCGCAGTCTCCCATGTTTAAACCTTATCCTCTGAAAAGGAAGGGTATGTGCCATGCATTCTACTGGAGGAAAGCTTCAGAGAGAGAGACATTCAAATCAAGGCAAGGAATATGTTGCCTTGTAACTACAGTCATGCATTAGCAGAAGGGTTTCGTCACAAGGTAGTATTTGTCTCGAGAATCCCAGAGGCTTGCTAAATTGGACTATTAGAATGACAAAGATCACCTAATTCAGTGATTCTATGGAGACATAATAATTCAGACAAAATTGGACAAAGCTTGGGACATTGAATCCACAGTGGAGTGAGCTATTCTTACCATGGCTGGTTTCATACAGGAATGACAGAAATTACTTCTGGGGAAATGGGCAAGTGAGTGATTCTGTATGACAGAAACAAATGTTCTACAAATGTTTAAAATTGCCCTCGGGGGTTGGATGGGATGGCTTATCAGGTAAAGGCCCTTGCCACCATGCTTGACAACCTGAACCTGATCACTGTGATCCGTGTGGTAGAGGATGACAGCTGGCTTTCAGAAACCATGCTCTGACCACACACACCACAGCTCAGCGAGCCCATAGATCTATGCTCAGACACACAAACAAATGCATAAATAACTGTAATTTTTTAAAAAAGTAGTTTAAAACTAGCCACTGAACTGCAGACTTGTCTCTACCCAGGCACAGCTCACACCCTGCATTTAGGCAACTGACAGCTGACAGAGTGTGGTGGTTCATAAAATGTGAGTGGAGCCCCGATGGTCCCTGAATGCCGCTGCCTGATCTTTCTGCTCTTCTTTACTTCACATCACCTTCCTTTCTGTCCAAGTATAGAGCTTGCATCTTCAGAGTGCAAAAGTAACCAATCCTGCTAGCCAGTGGTGGCACACGGCTTTAATCCCAATATATGGGAAGCAGAGACAGGTGGATCTCTGAGTTCGAGGCCAGCCTGGTCTACAGAGTGAGTTCCAGGTCAGCCAAGGCTACACAGAGAAACCTTGTCTCGAAAACAAAACAAAACAACAAAAACAAAAAACAAAAAAAGAAAACAAAAAGAAAAAAACAACAATCAACCAAACAAAAGTAACCAGTCCTAAAACTGAAGAGTAAACAGTTTGCAATGTGACATAAAGACAGGCCTCATGGTAGAGCCTCAGTATGTCTGAACAAGCACACACCACCCAGTTTGCTGCAGCCCAAGTATCCACGCTCCGCAGTCATCAGCATCATTAGCAACAACAGCACGTGTCTCTACAGAACCACACTGCCCTACCTAAGTTTAGAATACTGATAAGAATGACAACTTGGGTTTGGTCCAAAGTGATTTTTCTCTTTACAAACTACCAAGTCTGCTGAAGTGTCAAGGAGAAAACCTCCCGTCACGGGCACGCCCCTCTTTGGCACCTCCTTGTTCTTTTTTTTTTTTTTTTAAAACAGAGATTTGCTGATTGATGTGACCCCAAGTGAGATATAAGCTCTTCCACGTGTTGTCTTTTATGCTACTTGGGGCACATAGGAACTTTCCTGTAAGAACTTCTCCTGTGTCAGAGGTCAGGCTTCCATTGTGAGCGCATACTACAATCACTGTGCCTCCTTGAGTCTCCTGTGTGGTGGGTCTGTCCATGACCTGCCACACTTGCTTAAGAGAGAAAAGAGAATTGTAGTCAGAAGAAAACATCACAAGGTAGAACAAAAAAAAAAAAAAAAAAAAAAAAAAAAAAAAAAAAAAAACTGACTGTGATGACTAGTAGGTGACTTCTTTTGATAAGCACAAGATAGATATAACCCAGTCTCTCTCTCTCTCTCTCTCTCTCTCTCTCTCTCTCTCTCTCTCTCTCTCTGTCTCTGTCTCTCTGTGAGTCTTTCTGTCTCTCTCTGTGTCTCTCTGTGTGTGTGTCTCTCTCTCTCTTACACACACACACACACACACACACACACACACACACGAATATTTGTTAACTCATGTAACAAGAAGTCCAGATCTGGAGTTCTTCAGGACTGGTTGGTTCAGTAGCTCGGAAATATCAGCAAGGATCCCTGTTCTTCCTGTCTCTCAGCTTATTGTAATCTCTGTCCTGATGTGATTGCCTCCAACTCAAAAGATAAATTGCTAGAAGAGAGGAACCCCTTCCCCTGCCCAGTGTCACGGGAATGAGGGAAATGCTCCTTTCCCAATAGTGGAATGCAAGTCCTTCTGGAAGTCTAATTGTGTTCCTTTGCCTTTGTGCTCTCTGCCTGGCTCCCTCCAGGTGCTGGGCAGACTGGACAAAGCTGGCTCATTTTGTTTGCAGGCAGCTGTGGAGATAGCGAGCCAGCAATGTTTTGCTTTAGATTTATGCTAAGGTGGCATTTTGCTATCATTTGAGTCTCATTTTCCTATTGTTCCTTATTGTTGTTGATGCCACATCATGAACTCTGGTCACATGTGTGGCAAGGAGGAATCTGACACCCTGGAATCACAGTGACAAAAATACCTCAAGCCCTATGTCTTCTTTAAATTCTCTCATTGTTGCAGATTCCTAGTCCCAGTCTTAATAAGTCAATATAGTGCATAGTTTTTAAAATTAGTTTATATCACCATATGATATATGTATGTTTATTTGTCAAATATGCTTGAGATTTTTGCTAAGATTATACCAGGAATATGGAATACTTATCTAATGTGATATGTAACTCGTGTAATCTTTTACAAGAATAACCTAACTTCGGATCCTATGATCCCATCAGTATATGGGAGTCTGCAAGTGTCTTAGTTCTTTTTGTGCCATTGTAAGAAAATACTTCGCGGCTGCAGTTTATTTTCTCACAGCCTGAAAGGCAGGAAGGTCAGGATCAGAAGGATGTTGGAGGCAATTGTCCTGTGAAGCCCTCTCTCCGCTTTCAAAATGGTACTTGCCGATGTACCCTCTGGAGCAGACGAGAACTTGGGGTCCTTATACAGCCAAAGGCAGACTAAGAGGGACCTATTGTTGTGTGAAGCCTCTTTGATACAGGCTTGCATCTCATTCAGGATGGAGGAGTCTGTGGATTAATAATTCCTTGAAGGCCTCACCTCTTAATACTGCCATCATCCTGACTGACTTTGTTCTGGAGGGGACATCATCAGGCCATAGCACCAAGCTACTTTTACTGGAGCAGCTGCATATAAAGTCAGGGCTCGTTCCCAAATATTCAGTTTCAATAAAACGCAAGGTTGACCCTTGGAACTTGGTTTTATTATAGCTAAAGGATACAAATCAGAACTTGCTAAAGGGAAGGCTGCATCAGGCAAGATCATCCTCAAGTGTTCTGTCTTCCAAAATCCCACAACCCTTTGGGGTGTTCTCCCCTCCCAGGATATAGATAAGCCACAACGTGCACAGCACCACTGACCAGAAAATCTCATCTTAACCATTGGTATCTAGAATCATTATTTGTACTAGATAACTATTCATGTGGCTTACTATTTTGTTTTTTAACTCAATCCCATCTTAGATCCAGGTTAATACCTTACCCTACATTTCCTCAGAAATTCTGGTTCACACTGACATATTCCAGCCCCAGTCATAGATCATATTGTCATAGTACTTGCTGGTGAAAGCCCCCAGGCAAACATATTCATCTGTACATACATACATTCTGATCCTGACACAAAGTGTACATTTAAAATAGTGTACTGATTGCTAAACAGTTCTTATCCTTAATTCTATATAGGATTTTTAAATTACAATTCAACATTGAAGATTTTAACATTTAGTGCAAGAATTGATGAATAGCTTCTGCTCTTGCATGACAAAAATATATTTGTGTTAAGAATTACAGAAAGGAAGAGTCTAAGGTGGTTGGCCATGGCAGTGAATATCCCTAAATTGTTAGTATAACAGAAATAGCAAAGGAAAAAAATGGGAGAAATAACAACAACCATGACATGGACAAAAAAAAATATGATAACATATTCTCAGGTCCTCAATATAAACACATGATGGAGAAAACCCACTCATGCAGGAGAATGCTGCCGAGGAGTGGGTGTTACGAAACTAGAACTGCAAACTCAGCAATAGGCACTTCCTGCAAGGTGCCAGAATATGATCTGAAGACACATTCTCAAACAGATTAAAAAAAAAAAAAAAAGAATTCACTACTCAAGAACAGGGAAGACAGCAGAATCTGAGATATTAGAGTCATGTGGCTTTCAGACCACTAAAGATTAAAATGCCCAAGCCATTATTGGGACAAGATCACATGTAAGAGAAACTGCTTGGAATAGACAGCAATTGAAAGCTGACTGAGGCAGTGGAGAAAGGGAAGAGGCAGGCTAGATAAATGAGGAAAGAAAGGTGCGAGCTAGGACCTTGCGTACTGTGTTACTTCTGGAAAAAAGAGAAAGGGACTCTTGGAGCCACTCCTAGATTTCAAATTGATAAGAAAACAATTTTCACTACTATAAGAAATAAGCAAGAAGCACCTTCTAACCTAATATTATTGCAAGACAAAAGAAAGTAAAGGGACCGTTAACAGTTGGTGAGATGGGGGAAATATAAAGCAGAGAGAAGAGGAGAAAGCCACAAGGACTTGAGCTCTCCAAATCTGAGTCCGATGCCCTTAAATCCCTGCCTTTGGCTCTCAGGTGCCAATGCAGTGTAAGACTGTATCCGGCTGGGGAAGCAGTGTGGGGATTCCAGAGCTGGCATGGAGCTAGGGAAGGCTACGGTTCTGCCAGCACAAGAGCACTCAGTAAGTCAGCCCTCATGTGACTCCAATGAAAGAAAGATCTGATAAATAAACCTCACTGGCTCCAGACTGGATCTGCCATATGAAAGCTTATACAAATTCTATAAAATTGTTCAAAATCCAATAATAATAATAATAATAATAATAATAATAATAAGAAGAAGAAGAAGAAGAAGAAGAAGACTGGAAATGAAGAGAAGTCAGATAAAGGAGCCTATAATTTAGCAGAAAAATCATGCAACAATGATAAGACATGTAAATGATAGAAGCTCTGTATTATCACACTTGGATGTTCAGATGAATATCTCAATGATACAAAGTAAAGTGTGAGCATAAGGAAAGAAATGAGAAAGTTTGAATAAAGAAATGGAAAAGGCCTTAGAAAAAAACAAAAAGCCAAGGAGTGTTTTGGGGACTGAGAACATCTGATATGTGAAATGTAAATCAATCAATCAATCAATAATCACTGGGAGGTCTTGAAAACCAATTTGACAACCAAGAAGAAAATACCATGAAACTTTAAGATAGAGTAATTTAAAATATTCAATCAGGAGGCAACAAAGACCAACATTTGATGGAGAGTAAACAAAACCCTGGGGCCTTGAGAATAGGAAAGGGGCTGGTGTATAACAGAATAGAACCTCAAGATAGGTCCATACTTTACAACTGTGTTATTTTCCTAAGTGCAGCCAAAAATAGTCAATGAGGGAAGAATAGTCTCCAGCAAACAGAACTGAAATAACTAGGTCTCTGTGGGGGGAAAGTAACCCCCTACTTTGTGTAGTATTTCACACTATACTAAAAAGTTCAAATTACATTATACACTGGCATGTAAACTGCAAAAAGTCATTTCAGCTTCAGGAGAGGCAAGCGATCCTTCCAGAAGACAGAAAACTAGTATCTACCAGGTAAAACGAGACTTGATCAGTTGAGCTTAATCAAAATAAAAAGTCTCTGTTCTTCAACCACAAAAGAATCGCCATCACTAGATTCCATGTAGCCTGGCACAGTAGCACATAACAGTTGTCCTAGCTCCTTGGTAGACTGAGGCAGGAGGATTGCCTGAGCCTGGGAGTTTGAAGCCAGTCTGAAGAACAGAGCAAGAGCATGTCCCAAAGAGAGAGGGGTAGGGGGGAGTGAGGTGGACGTGGCTCAGTATTAGAGAGCAGGCCCAAAATGCATGAGCCCCCCCCCCTTTCATGCCCAAAATGAATAAATGCAAGAAAATAAAAATAATACAAAATGCCGCATTTTCTAACAAAGAATTGTATGCAATATATATAAAGAATTCCTATAATACAATTAAAAAAAAAAGACCGCCCCATTTTAGTGGGAAAAATGGGCAATACATTTGAGCAGGCACTTCTGAATGTAACTTCTGCAAATTTTTGATAAAGAGTTAAACGTGCCAGGCAGTGGTGGTGCACACCTTGAATCTCAGCACTCAGGAGGCAGAGGCAGGTGGATTTCTGAATTCAAGGCCAGCCTGGTCTACAAAGTGAGTTCCAGGATAGCCGGCTATACAGAGAAACCCTGTCTCGAAAAATCAAAAAAAAAAAAAAAAAAAAAAAAAAAAAGTTAAACGTGCTCCACCTAATTAGTTATCAGAGAAATCAAAGCTACAGTCACATGGCACTACATAGTCATTGGCACACTAGTGAGGGTGCTCTATGAAACAAAGCCAGTGGGATAGTGGGATGTTGTGTGGGTGTGGATGTGTGTCTGTATGTGTGATTTGTTCTAGAGAACTGGACTACAATACTGTGGAGGCTAAGACAACCAATTCTATAGTTCCAGTTATAGAGTCCCCAGGATGAACCTAGAAGCCTTCAGAGACAGAGAAGGGATGGTCCAAGTTCTAGTCTGAGCCTACTTATAAAGAAGATTGTTTTTTCCACTCAGTCTTTCACTCTACTCAGGCTTTCAGTGAGTCTGTAGGAGACCCCCTCCAACATTAATCAATGTATTTAATTTAATTCACCAGTTCAGATTTTTATCTAATCCATAAGTACTCTCAGAACCACAACCATACATAATATTTAGCCAAAAATCTAGACATCCCATGACTTCATGTCATTGACATAAAAAAACCAACATCCACAACTAGCATGGCTACATTAAAGAGTACATTATTCCAACTACTGCTGAGGAAATGGGGTAACATGGGCTCTCACAAGTTGTTGGTAAAAGTATAAAAATGTACAACCACTTTTCAAATGACTCTGGAAGTTTTATATAATTAATTATATAGTGGCATCTTGGAATGGGCCATTGTTTTTCATATTTACTCAAAAGCTATAAGAACATACGGGCACGAAATGCAGGCAAGAAGGCTCATAGTAGAGTTGTTCATAATACACAAATATTTGTCAACTGATAAAATACATTTTTAAAAATGTTGTTTTAATGATGGTATATTTATTCAGTCAAATATGACTCAAAACCATGAAAAGGAAGGTATACAACAATATGGAGGAGTCACTAAACCATGCTGAATAGCATGCTGGCTGCCAATGGAGGCATGCTGAGTGAACGCAGACCTACGACGCCCTCCGATATAGAAAACTTGTTTGTGATAAAGGAATTCAGGGCACAGACCATATCTGGCAGGGTAGATGGAGAAGGTGACCACCATGGGCTCACAGAGACCATTTTGAAGGTGCCAAATAATGTTTCTGAATTTACTAAAGTGATAAAGGCGTGGCATTTCATTCCAGAGAGTTCTGTTATATAGCTATGAAAAAAGCGTGTCGAGACCGCTTCTGATCCCACATCATAAACTATATCCAATTTGTAAAGACTGCATTTCCAAATGTGCAAAGAAAGAAAAATAAAGAATTTAGAATAAGACATAGGAATGCATTGAGACACTGAAGCAGGCAAAGATTACTTCAACAGCACACAGAAAACATTAGCTGAGTTTAAAATATGAATAATGCTACTATTTTAAAATTTGAAACTTCTGTTCATCAAAAGATATCATTATGGGTATAAAAAGACAACCTACACGGTGGGGGAAGGTATTTGCAACACATACGTCTAAAAAGGAGCTCACGTGTAAAGCAGTTAAGAATTATGCAAGTCACTAGAGAGTATTGACAAGAGGTCCAACTGCATGGAAGAAGACAGCCACGTGTTCACCACAAGTACGAAATTATACTTGACTCCCTTAGCCTACAGAGTCCAAACTAAAACCGTGATATCATACCATGGCAAGGTCATTAGAATGACTAAAATAAAGAGGAAGAAATTACCAGTGTTCACAACACTGAAATAAATGGCAAAAATGGAATATCTGATCGGATTTACATTTGGATAACGATTTTTGGTAGTTTTCTCACAAGAATGTACTATAGGGGAATTAGACACATATTCTTTGGCCCAGCAATACCAACCCTAGGCATAAATCCAGAAAAATAAAATCACATTACCACCCATATTATATTTCACAGGAGATATACCTGCATCCCTATCTTCTCTGTGTCTGCTGACATATCATAATACAAAATGCTTAAAATGTAAAAGAAGCACATTTTAGCATTCTTGCAGACACAGAAATAACTGAAAAGCAGAACTTATTGATGTCCACCATGAGCATGTGTAAATAAACTGTGGTATTACTATACAACATGATGCTAAACAGTAATGGAAAGGGTTAGCTTTCAATATAATATCAAATGAGAAAAGTTGTATACAAACCATGTAAAGAATATTTTGATTTATGGATTGTGCAAAAAATAGAGGACGATCATATCTGCAGAGGAGAGAGAAACAGATAAGAATACAGTAGAGGTCCCAGAGAGCGCTAAGGTTCTACGCACTGCTTAAGTGGGGGTGTACTTATAAAACTATAAGGAGCACCCCTTTGGTACCTGCACATTTCCATATATATATTCTACTTCAAGGGAAATTTTTAACATAAAAAAGGAACAGCCCAGAGGGGGGAAACGGGTGAGAATTTTAATGGAATATAATCAGTCATAAAGAGAACTGTTAATTTGTTGATGGATATAAGTGAATTGTTTTTATTATTTTTTATTATTTTTCTGCTTATTAAAATGTTTTTATTTTTTGAAATATAAATAGTTGAATAGTAAGAAAGCAGACAAGGGTCCATGCAGTGTTGTGGCAGAGACATGTGAACACGAGACTCACGGGATGAGAGGTGAGCTGGGGTGTTGGTGTTACCGCTGTAAACATTTTATGACTATTTGATTTCAAAAGTCATTTATTAAAATAAAAAGCACATATAAAATAGTTTGGAAAAAGGATATTTAAAACCCTGTAATTAAATTTCAGATGATAATAAAATCATTGATTGGTTCTTTATTACTTAAGAGAATTGGATCTAAAGGAAAGAAACTGGAGTTAAGAAGCTTGATGTGGTATAATTTTATATAAGATTTAATTTAACATTCATGGACCAGAGCAAAAAGAAAGAAAATCAATAAAGTGCAATAACTCCCTGCCAAGAAGTAGATTGGAAAACAGAATTGTGAGTTTGAGAGAATTTAGTTAGGTTAATAGTATATGTTGAGTACATTCTAATTTTTTTAAGCTTATTTGACCACATCCTGTTGAAAGAATCCATGAAACAAGCTTTGCTGAACCCTTATTTCCAGAACACCTAGGGGATCTGAACCGGACAGAGTTAATATGCAAAGCAGGCCTGCAGCTCTCTGTGGGTCTTGCCTAAGGTAGAAACCTAGATTCTTTCACATACTTCCAATTCATCTTCCCAGACAAATAAGGGTTCTTGAATCACAGGAAAAGCCTGAATGTTTGGCTCAAAAGACACAGATGCGCGAGGCACATCTTGCCTCGAAGGTAGAAAAGCCAAATATTTGTTATCTTTAAAAACCCTAGGAATCTTTTAGGCCCTGGTAGTCATGTGACTGGCTTTCACCAATGACACAAAGAAGCAAAGTCAACAGTTCACATCTGGGCAAGCTTTCATCGCTGGTGGATGGGACAGACATTTCACTCTCCTTTGTCCTATCTTGATGGAATGTAAATCCTTCCTCCACATACTCTCCACTTCAGCCGGGCAGAACACAACTTCCCTCTTGTTCTCTCTGTGTGATTAGCCCTTCACAGCATCTGACATGGGTCTTCTGAAGATGAATGTGTGTGCTAAGCTTGACATGTTTGACTGGGGCCCTTACTTGAAATTTTTAAATAAGTTAAAGCTTAATCGTGACAGCTGCATGGGAAGAAGGAGCGAACCGGATTATTGAAGGACTTAATAGAGCTTGAGCTATATCTGTTACATTTTTAAAGCTAGAGGTGAAAGAATTTGTGGTAAATATTCAATTCAGTGGACCTAGAAACTAGGTGTTCTTTATATTACACTGTAATTTTAAGCATGTCAAAATACTGCAAAATTATAATGACTAGTTCAAGGGAACTGTTTTAAATGAATAAATAATGAGACAAAGACCTCTGGATTTCTACCCCATTAGGACGAAGAGAGGAGGTATAAAGAAGGAGCTTTGGAAGATAGGGAGGCAAATCCAGGCCAGACTTCAGCATAGATGTTCATTAGCTTAACTAAGAGCCAGAGTGATACACGACCTACTATGTAACAATTCAGATGCATGTTTACGCAAGGCACATATGTGCATGAATACAGTTTTATTGAAATTAAGTCTAGAATATACATAGCCCTCACAAGATAATATAGAGTTGGGTCTTTTAGGAACAAATTGTTTTCTTGTTTTCATGAAACTGTGTTCGCTAACTTTATACTTTGCTAGAAATAGACACCTAGCCTAGACAAACTCTTGGTGAATATTCTAGAACTCGGAGAGGCTGAAAGAGAAAAGCAGCACCTTTGAAAACCTAGTCCTTTTTAGGCCAGTTTTTTTCCCCCCTAGTGATGACATGCATGATAGATATATTATATCAGTGACTCATATCATATTTAAATCAATACATCCTACATGGGTCAGTGATTTGGAATAGCACAAGCTACCCATTCGAGAGAGAAAATGTTATCATGAAGTAATACTCCGTTACAAACAAATCTGTCATGGAACTAAATTTGATGATGTAGAACATATGTGTGTTACTATGGTTAAGAGAGCCCTCTCTTTAACAGCATATGATCAAAATGATCAGATAGCACAGGTAATTTTCTAATTCCCCAACAGCGACAGAAATGCCTAGGAAACAGAATCCTTTCAGTTTCTAGCTTTATAGATTTATAATGAAATGCCAAATAGCTTTTATGTAAATTTGTTGATAATTCCCTTATAAATGTGACTCTAAATTGTGCCATTTGTGTGGTGAGCCTGGCTTAGGATAATAAGCACAGTGTCTGGAACAGAAGCTAGCTTCCAGCCCAAGCTATGCCTTTTAGCAGATGTGCAGCTTGGCTAAGTTATTTAACCTCTGAGCCTTGACTTCATTGTCTATCAGATGGAAGCCCATGATTATTCCTTGTACAATTGCTTTAAGTGATCCATATAGAATACAATCGATGCTGGTTATTCTTCCTTGCCTACTTCCATAAAATCCTTATAAAAAGTGACTATCATTGATTAAAATGCTGAGAATCCATGCCCCATTAGAATCCAAAGCAGCAAGAAACACTCCATCTTCTATTATAGTTGTTTTAAACAATTGATTTATGTTTTCAAATGGCTCAAACTAAAACAACACATCAATTACAGCAGATCTCTGGGCTTCTTGCAAAGCCTCCAGGCAAACTCAGCTGATGAGCCATCTTACTTTTCCTTTCCCATTGATAATGAGTTTGATAAAACTGAAGGCAAGCAGATACTAAAGAAGGAAAGGTTTTGCTGAGAGTGTATGGGCAGAGGGGCTTATGCAAGAAGAATCACAAATAGCTTACACATGCTACGATACATCAAAATGGCCCTCAGTATGTTTTCAACAATTACTCACTTTCTTAGGTAAGTTGTGTGATTTCAAGTCGATGTTTATCCAAAATATTGACCAAACAAAATAAAATGCAGTGTTTCTTCAGTTTAATAGGTAATCTTTAAGACATGCATGACGGGAGTTAAAAACAAGACTCGGCGCTAAGAGCCAGGGCTGCTCTTCCAGGCGACCTCTGTAGGCTTCAATTCCCAGTGCTCACATGGCAGCTCACAGCCATCCTTAAATCCAGTTCCAGAGAGGATGAGACATTCTCTTAGATATGCATGCAGACAAAACACCCACACATATAAAATAAATAAAACTAAATAAGTAAAAGAAGAAATACATGGTGATTTCTAATATCAATCTGTCAAAAGATGTCAGTCTTGTTGGTTAACAATCAACTGGAGAATGTAAAAAACATATCTCTATATTCTGACCCATACATTTTTATTCTACATATCAATGTGAAGTCCTAGGAATTATATATATTTCTAGAACTTTCCAGGTGTATTAGTTAAGCAAGTTGGGCTACATCCATATGATCATATGCAACTCATATGCAAAAATTAATGAGAATCCTCTTTATGTGTGGATAGGAGTCAATTTTCCAGATGTTTTTATTAAGTGACAAATAATGTTTACATATTTTACCAGTGCTGTTAAGGAAAAGGATGCAAACACATACTCACTTCTGTATGCATGAAATATTTCTAGAAGGTTACACAAGCAGCTGATACTAATGGGTTGGCTCTAGAGAGAAGAAGTAGATACTGGGAGATACACAGAGGAGAGAACTTTCCCCTGTGTAAACATTGCTTGCACCTTTTGAAAATTTAGCTTAACAAAAGTACTATGCATTCTAAAATGACTGGTGAAAATAGTATTTCTGGGCTGGTGTGATGGCTCAGCGGGTAAGAGCACTGACTGCTCTTCCGAAGGTCCTGAGTTCAAATCCCAGCAACCACATGGCAGCTCATAACCCTTCATAATGAGATCTGTTACCCTCTTCTGGAGTGTTCAAAGACAGCTACTGTGTACTTACATGTAATAAATAAATAAATCTTAAAAAAAAAAGAAAAAAGAAAATAGTATTTCTACAATGGGCATGACAAAGTATTTTTAAATAATAACTACACTGGGTGAGAATTTTAACTGCTGACCAAGAAATATAAAACATACAACACATTGATATAACATGTAGCAATGTGGCATATAACACACACATGCCTTATCTCTAAGAATTAATTAACAATTTTTTTTCTATAAAGAGATGGTCTCAAACAGGTAGAGATATGGCCATTGGACCATGTGAGCAATGTGTTTCTGCAACCCTCACTGGTCTGAGAAAAGATGGTGCGTCTATTTGCCAGCAAATGTACTACCTCTTACTGAAAATGGCAGAGGCAGAGTACACAATTTATTCAGTCAGTCAGCCTTGAATTATGTAGTTCCTTATTGTGTTTTATATTTGGAGAGGATACCAATGATTTCAAACTATATAGCTAGAGACTTTTAAAATGTTTCATAGCACACCACTTCAAATTAACGAAGTTCAAAAACAAATTAAATGTGGCCACATTCCTCTTGAACTACATTTGATTAATTTCCTCAAAGATATAATCTTTATAGAAAATATACTCTGATGTTTTTCATCTGGCTTTATTCAGTGTTGATCAAGGAACACTCACATGAAGAATGCTTCTACATTTTTCTGGAAACCCGTTAAAAAACACTGCGATCATTGATTTATACAAGTGGCTCCTTGATGCTACTTGTATAAATCATAATTTCCCATTAAAATTTTATAACGTAAAATGTGTTATTTTGAATGTATACTTCTTGTCAGATGAGAATTGCTGTTAAGAATTGCATGGTTGAAAATGGCATTCAATCACTGTTTACAGAATTTTCCTTACACATTTTTGGGGGTGCTCCTGCCTCGAGAAAAGAGGAAGGCAAATATCACATTATATTAAATTTAAATTGCATTTTAAATGCAGCCAAAACACTCTTGTTTTGGACAGTGGTCTGCGCAATTTCTGAGTTTTGTTAACATTTGCTCTGTATGCAAGGTAAAGTAACTGAGCAGAGAACCATCATGAAACTTCCTTTGAGGGAATCTGAGGAGGACAGAAAGAGGCCAATAAAGACTTATTTATTTATTTATTTATTTATTTATTCATTCATTCATTATTCATTCATTCATTTTTTTCTCTATTCCTTTGTTTTGGGTGGATAGGTTCTGTAGAATGTGTTAACTTAGATCTCAGTGACCCTCCTGCTGTGACCTCCCCAGTGCTGGGAATACAGGCATGTGTCGCCACACCCAGCTCAGGCTTTTTGGACTCAATCATTTTCTTTGCTGCACTGAGTATCCATCCCAGGGCCCCTATCTGCCAGAGAGGCTCTCTAACAATGAAGGTGCAGCCACACCCCTCCTTCATCTTTATCACTAAGCTATCTAGGCTTGCCTTTAATTTACTAGCTAGTCCTGCTGCCTCGCCTGCTCAAGTGGCTGGGATTGTCTATAGGCTTGTACCATCTTGCTCCGTCTACCAAGTGGAATGGGCCAATCAACATGCTCCCTAAGAGAAGTGTTGTAATAGTTTAGTGTCTATGGACTGATTTAGGGTGACTGATTCTTACTTTTTGGATGATGTCTTGGGACACAATTCAATTACTTTGGCTTTCTCTAGATTTTGTTTGTTTGGTTAGGAACCTGCATAGGAGCCCCTGAAAGAGAGATATTTATCTTGCTTCTTACAGTCTCTCAGAGAAGCCTGCTTGGACTAGGTAGCTATCCACAGTACTTTACAGTAACCATGGCTTGGAAAGTGATACATTGCCTGAGGATACATTGTTTCAGACCCTGAAACACAGTTATCAACCTCCCAGCACATTGGATCCTGGAGATTTATTTCCTTTTGCCCACTTTATCCAATAACTTTAATTAGTCTGCAGAGTGAATTAGGAGAAGGATCAAATCCTTTCTCATTCTTAAATGAAGGTCTTCTGGACTACACTAATTATATTGAATTCTGAGTTTCTTATCTCCACTTTAGTTTTAGACTTAAGTTTCCACTATTATAGGTATATTATAAACATTGACTTCTCTTTTACTAACAATATTCTTAATGGGAAAATGATTAACATATCTAATGTTAACTATTAGCTATGTTTTAAAATACAAGAAGATACTGCAGTCCTGATAGGCAAAGACCATCAGTTAATATTTTTCTACTTTATTATTTTTCTCAAATCATATTTCCAAATTTATAAGTACATTAATTTAAAGTACACACCCCTTCACATTTTTTTTTTTACTATTTCTGATTTCATAAAAATTCTACTGCAATATCAGTCTCCTGGCCACAGAGTTTTATCTAATTTTGATGTGCTAGAGGGGTTCTGATCTAGTTGTCCTTGTGAGACAGGTTCTAAGAAGGACATCTGTGTTGTGTGTAGTGATTTTACTGCAGGCTCTTCTCAGGACTTTGTACAGAATTTATTTTGTGGGGTTTTTTTTTGGGGGGGGGGCAGATATCAGACAGGTTTCTCTGTGTTGCTTTAGTTGTCATAGGACTATCTTTGTAGATCAAGCTGGTATCAAACTCACAGATTCACCTGCCTCTGCCTCTCAAGTGCAGGGGATACAGTGTGTACCACACCTCCCATATATTGTGTTTTTAATGCCACCGAAACACTCGTTTTGGCTAGAGTGTTGCTGGATAGTTTAGTGATAAATACGAAGGAGGAGTGGGGTTGCACCTTCATTGTTAGCCTCTCCAGCAGATAGGAGGCCCTGGGATGCTGCAAAGAAAACGACTGAGTCCAAAGTAAAACCTGAGCTGGGTGTGGTACCTCCTGCCTGTAATTCCAGCACTGGGGAGGCCACAGCAGGAGGATGGCTAATTTTAGAGTTCAGGGGCAGGGGAAGGTAGTCAGACTGTATAGAGAAAGTAGCACAGTCACAATGAAGCTGCAGTAATACTTAGGCAAAAGTAGAGTTAGGACAACCCTGCAGGAGTTGTCCCTGCTTAATGTCCCTCCTATGTCTTCGCATAGGAGTTGGGGTTATGAACTTGAATTAGAAAGTGCTTTTCAGCTGAGAACAAACTCCAGGATGCAAGTCAGGAAGACAGTCATTAGTAATGCTCTCGGCGCCTGAGATATCGAATTCCTCAGTCCTGAAGGGAAAGAACGGGACAATAGAATATGTTCTAGAATCTGTTATGTCATTAGAATCCACTTACATATATTACTAGGTTTTCACTGTATCAATGATCTTCTAGATATTCTTGGTTGCATTCACTGGCTTTTCTAAAAGAAGTTACATGGTGGAGTGAGGTGAATGCTCATTCTTTATGGTCTTATCCCTGGTCACCATAACTTTCTCATGCTGTAGCTATGGTCTCTATTCTGTCAGCACCGAAATTAGGGGTTATAGAAGAAACAAATGCTCCAAAGGATTCCACAGGTGCCAAGCCTACTTTTCTTTGCCCTTATTGTAAAAGAGAGTTCTATCCCTACTTCAGGATCAGAGACAAACATCCTTGCTTGGATGGTGGCATTTTCCTTATACATGATTGCATTTGAATTCTTGTCACGATCACCCTAAAGCAGCCATTATAGTTTTAAAGCTTAATGAGGCTCTTGTTGTGTCCATTGGGGAAACATTAACATTTTACCTTATGGGAAACAGATACCTAGATCCAAGTTGACTAAAAGTTCTGGGATAGAAAACATGAAGTCTACAAGGTAGTCTCTTGGAGGGATGCTAGACCGGTGTACACCTGCTTCCTTCTTAGAATCTCAGTCTCAGATGCTCTATTCGCTGAAGACAGAGGATCATACTGTACCCCATTGTTTCTAAGTATTATACGCAGACTGGTGTCTCACACTTTTAGAAGGCTATTCTCTCTCCCTGGCCTGGCTTAATGATGGGACCAGTGAGTTTCATAGCAACGTGTTCACTGTTGCACATTGTCTGTTGGATCTTGGTGTTCTGCAAGTATCTTAAGTCAGTGGATCTAATATTCTAGCAGGCATTTGCATAATGGTGTTTGTTGAGGATGTAGATAATAAAGGCAAACCCAAATCTGGAATCTGTGGGTGGGTTTCTACCAGTTGAGATTGCTACAAGGTAGGAAATCTGGGTTCAGTGGACACAATTAATGACCAAATATTTGGTTTGTGTCCTTGAAGATTATTGCAGACCATTGCTTAATATTGGTCTCTGTTTCTAGTGTATTTTGAGCAAAAGACAGAGCTGATTAGCTTTGATGAGTGAGATCTATGTTGTTGCCATGTATAGCATCTATTCCAGCCACAGTGTTTACACACTCAGATATATGACCATTGGGCTAGCACTGAAAAGGTTAGTAGAGAGGCTGGCCAAGTCATTGTGTTTTGGTTGCTTGGTGCCTCTTTGAAGCATATGCTTCAGTGTAAATTAACACACAAAGATTCTCCCATTTGGGTTTGTTCCCATAGGCCACCCACAAGCATCTTCCCAAAGGACCCTTGTTACCTATTTTCTTGTATTTGTTTTCCCTGGTCCCTTGACAATAAGCCAAATAATTTTCCTCTGCTTGTGAATGAGACTACCTTGCTACTTTGGTTGATTTTTCTTCCCACTCGAGTTGTGAGAGCGAGAGCTGGTGCTGCCTGAAGCTTGGCCATTGTGATAACTATTGCTTTGAGGGATACCCTGAGTGAGTCACAGTACAACTGCAGTCTACTTCTAACCTTGGTTTCATTTTTGGACAACTGTGAGAACCACAGCAGCCTACTTACTTCCCTGGTCACATGGGAACCCCAAAATAGATAGAGTCCTTGCTGAGGGAGTGGTGACAATGTGGCTTCATTACGCCATCTCATGCTGTATCTGCCTGATCCCTGATGTAGCACTTCCATCTTACCATTTACTACTTGCTGGTCCACTTCAGTGTATAGCCTGCCCTTTCACAGAGGGCTGGTCTGGTGGCCATCAGCTGCCAGTATCCAGCATCTGAAAGAATGACTGCCCCAGCTCATTCTTGAAAGGAGACCACCACCAATTTGCTAATGCCCAAGAATTTAGAAGTGTCTACTCTTTGGTTTTGTTTTGGAATTGCTTTTGTATTTTTAGCAATTTAATAAAAAATGTGATTAAAAGCTTTTTTTTTTTTTTTTAGGATGTAAAATGATCTAAAGCAAAAATGAATGTGTCTTAAGATGATATAAAATGAAACCAGGGAACTTAGGTTGCAGCCCACACTTGGTTATTGTCTTTGAATTTTATATTGACCAATCACTTCATCCTTTAGAGATACTTATCTTTATTATGAGACAACTAACAAAGTATCATTTTTTCCCTAATTTGGAGTCTACAGAGAAAGTAGTAAAATCAAGAGCTATTTCTAGTATCTTATAAAGCCTAATGAAATAATTTGCCTATTCTTGCAAAGGTTGCAAAGAGACCAGGTGGAGAACAGCACACTGACAATTTAGACAGGTAGGAGAGCAATTTTCCACAATACTATAAATAGCACTATAGATAGCCCTATAAAAACTCCTAGAGGATCATTACATAAGAGGTCTTCCAAGGTCATCTGGTCAGACTCACAACCAGATGTACAAACCATGTTAGTCCACGTAAGTTTACCTTGTCACATAGCATCATCAAATGCCTGCAACTACACCTCTGAACGTTCTGCAAACAGTGTTTATCTGTCCTTAATCTTTCAGTCAAATTAGCCTTCTCCCATCCTAGGATCTTTGAACTAGCTGTTCACTTTTTCTTGAAGTGATATTTTTCTTCTGATCCTAACAGTTCTGACTTTTTTATTCATTTCTCGGTCGAGATATCATCTCTTTAGAGAGGAACCTCCCTGGACATTCGATCCACAGCAGCCATCTAATCTTGCCCTGCACCTATGCCCTTTTTAATTACTAACACTAAACATGTTCTGATGGGTTTTTTTGTTTGTTTGTTTGTTTAATTTCCTCCCACTAATATGAGACTAGGAGGGATCAAGCTCTAGCTTTCTTATTGCTACTCTTAGAATAGAGCTTAGAAAAGGAGTGGTCACATGGTACATGTTCATTCAAACTTTGCTGAAGAAATGGATGAAGGATATTCTGAGATCTTCTAAGTTACTAGCCAAAATACTCAGGATGCAGTCCTTCAAATTTGTGCCCTTGTTTTAGTGTTAAAATATTGTTTAAGGTCTAATTATTCTGATATACAACCAAATTCACTTTCTTGGATTAACTATTAACTCCCATTCTTTGTAAACTAGGAAGACTCTGCTCTGAAAGTGTGACATTTAAGAGGATAAGATTTACAGCAAAGCATGTAACAAGCACTAAGTGTTAATCGTCTAGGCATGTAACCCATTTTGCTTCATAGTAGAATCATTTCTTACATGTACACATGTTTTCCCACTAGTATGGGTATAGTAACTTAAGGATTATCTGTGTCCCTGGTGAAGCGAGAAGAAGCTTCGGCAATGCTTTTAGAAGGTGCTCTCAATGTGTTTTCTCACCTTGGCTTTGTATGCAAAAGCCAGGAGGTTTCCTGTAGTCTGCTAGATAGCTTATATACTTTCTGTGATTGCTTATATTCTTGACAATTCAATTTCTTAAGATAAAATAGTAATCAGTTATGTTTGATCTTTCTGGGTTATGGAGCCTTCCTAGATGCTTGAAAACACTGCAACTTGCATAATTACAGTACAGTTGTTCCTCAGCTAAAGCTAACTCATGATAAGCACAAGCAAATTCAAATTCTCAAGGCTCGCTCTTCCTTCCAATTAAACGACCATCAAGGTGGATTCGCTAATTTACTCTTATTCAACATGAGGAAAATTTTTTATAAGTTATGTTATTATTCATAGGCAAAATTAAGTGTTCATCATAGGAATTGCTTTTGTATATGGTAATTCATCTAATTCTGATGCGGTACTATTATTTTGATGGATTGTTTTATAGATGGGGAAGCTTCTGAACAGGGAAGTTTAAGTAACCTATATATGGCTACATGGCTAGTAAGTACTGAACTTGGCCTCTAAATATGGCTGGCTAAGCCTGGAGCCTTCGCTTTCAGCTCCTGCAATACATTCTTGCTGGTGAACACTCAGAATTTTCTGTTTACGCTCATTAACAGCTATTACTCCAGTCAATTTCACAAATTGGAAAATCATGACTAATACCTTTCCAGGAAGAAAATAGCCCTCTCTTTCAGAGTTTCTGTTATTAAATTATTCCAAATTCTTTAGTATCCAGCTCAGAACCAAGCCTCAGTCCCCAGTAGGCTTGAGGGCACACCCAAGGATGATGTTTTAAAGCCCCTACTGTGGCATTGGGCTGCCCTAGCCTATTTGGTTCCTACATTGTAATCTTTAGTCATGACTCTAGAAATTTGCTTTTCATATCATTCATAACACATTTGAACGACCATAGATACTCTCCAAAGTGTTCCTGAATGGTGCCTCGTGTGTATGAAAGAGAGGTGAGACAGTATAATAATGAACAAGATATGAGAAAATGTGTGTTAAGTTATTTCACCTAGGATCTAATATTAAAACAGGTTTGAGAAGTATAAGCTCTTATTCATGGTTGCTAACCTGCCTTGAAAGGAGGTTGAGGTTGGCCTGGCACAGCTAAAATCCTGGGAGCCTGTGCAAGGTGCTGGAGAACACCGTTTTTCTTCCTAAGACTTTATATGCTCCCATTTGACACTATTACAATAACTACTTATTTCAATAATCCATTCTGTAATTTTGAACAGCGTTTAATATCAGGCTCACTGATCTGTACATACAACACTCATGTTTTTCCTTCACTTAAAATGTGCTCTGTCATTGCTTCCTACTTCCTTCTCCCTCTCCTTCTCCCTCTCTCTGCCCCCAACCCCAACCCCCCCAGCACCATTCTGCAGAGGGAACTCTTTCCCTGGCTCCTCCACCCCGTGATGTTGCCCATCTCTGCTAGGGCACTTCATGTTCTCTCTCCCCACCTATCACTGACATCCATTCTCTCTTACCCTTGTTTGTTCTGCCCCTGCAGCCCGAGGATCATTGTCCTTTTGACGTAGATAGGCAGTGTAGCAACAGAGCCATCCTGCTCCGTTTCTGTCGTCTGTTGTCACCATCTGTCTCGAGCAGAGGGTGTCCCCCTTCCTGCTTGATCTTCTTGCTCATGGATGTAACTTTTAGAATCCTTTCTTATCTTATTATTTTATATAAGCCTTTGGTCCCATAAGTCATATGTCTTAGATTATTTTTAAACTTTCATTAAAACATTTTAAATTCACCCTTGATTGTCTATTTTTTAAGCTCTCCATTTCTTTTAAAGATAATCATATTTTTAAATATTTCTATTCTAAACTTAATATTCTAAATCATCTCTCCATAAACTATCATCTAAGACCCAGGTCAAATTTAAAAGTTCAAACACAATGTGTGACCACATATGTTCAAAGTTCATGATAGTCAAAGTTCAAAGTGTATCTATTTTAAAATTTGCTACCATCCTGTCTCTTCAAGTGCATAAAGAACGTTGGTGGTTACACTGTTTTTGTTTTGTTTTTCTGTTTGTTTTTTTTTCTCCCTTTCCCTTGAATTGAAGCCTACACCATCAGCCCTCCTTGTTTCCGTAGACTACACTGAACCTATATACATACAAGCCATATTGAGACTCTCTCACCTGCAGCATCATGTGAACCAGTCCTTATAATAGATCTGTCATATCCAATATAGTTACATTATACTTGATACTTATATTTACCTGTATTTTCCTAGCTTCACAAAAGTGGGTTAATTATTAAATTTGAGATAAGTAGATGGTGTCGATCGATGTGCATCCCTACTATGGAAGTGACTGAACAGTCTCAGAACATCCAGGAAGAAGCACAAATAGCACTTACAGATGAATTAGTTATAGATGGTGAAAGAAGAATTGGGGATTCCAAAACCTATCATTTTTAAAGCAGTTATGTAGATGGTAAATCTGTTTACTGAGAAATGGAGGAATTTAGAATAGCACATTTTAAAAGGAGTTAGTCATTCTGACTGGTCACATTTGTGTGAGTTCAGGTTTCCTAGATATCCAGAATGAAATGTCAGATGGAACATGGAAGTTTGGGGGTGAAAAGGGACCATATAAGCTGACCACATAAATTTGAGTTATCTGCTAAAGCTGGCCTGGGATCAGTTGAAATGGTCCACATGAGATTATAGTTGGGTAATAGAGCCAAGAAGAGTGTCTTTAGTCATCCGAACACTTAAAGGTCAGAGGAGGAGGTAATGAGGGTATGAGGTGAAACAGCCCAAAAGGCTACAGACATCTAATATTCAGGAAGTCTCATTGCCAGATGATTGTCAGGAAGGGGCAAAAGCACATGGTATCAATTGTCAAGAGGGAGATGATCTCAGAGAAGCAGCCATTAGTTTCAGCAAGATGAGGTCACTGGTGAGATAAGACACATTTTATCAGTGAAGTCGGAAGGAATTCCCACCAGAGTGATTTTGAGATCATGATGGGTAAAGAAGTAGGGACGATAATTACACACAATGACCCATTAATTCTGCAAGGGACCGCGGAGAGGTAAATGGTGGCTGAAATGTTGAGTCAAAGGGATACTGCTCTCTGTCTGCTTCTTCTCTGAGTTGTCCTGATGGGTAATCTAAGGCATGCTTCAGTTTGAATAGATCCAACAAAATCAAACTAATAAACATGAATATAGAAACAGAAAACATGATAGTAAAAGTTCCTTTAAAACAATGGGCAGTAGGTGAAGAGGTTGTACTGGGATAGGAACCCCTTTGTTGGTTGCAGTCGGAAGGGAAATAATTAATGCAGGCAGACATAAAGCGCCTGCTGAGGTGGCTGGTTAATGAAGTCATATTTATTAGTGTGGAACCAAGTTGGAGAAAGGCAAGGAAGACAATGCTGGAAATCTTAAATACTCTTCCTTGGGTTTGGCATGAACATCTTCATGTACTTTTGTGGGCTGTGACTCCAATGACAGTCTAATTTTCAGAGCTTCCATCAAAATGTCTTTCACTTGATTAATCTTATACCAGTGGTGGTGTTGCCTGCAGAAACAGAAAACCTGTCTATGCCCTGAGCAGTCTGGTTTCTCTACAAGAAGGGAGTCACTGGACCACAAAGAAAAAGCTTTGTGGCCCAGACAACTGACTTTGGTAGTGTTTCCTTTCCTGGAACCGTGTGGTCACCTGATTAGTTCAATGTCATCAACCACAAATAAGATGATATTTACAGAAGGGCTGGATTTGACCTGACCAAGTCAGAAGGCAGGAATGATCTACAGCTCTTCTCACTGTTAATCAGAAGTGAGTTGACTGAGAATCTATGAAGCATAAATTTCTATCAACACTTTCAGGATGCTGGAACCTGAATGCACTCACATAGTCACTGGTTTTGTATGTGTTAAACTTTGCTACAATAGCATATTTGAATTGTAATTGAATTTTGTTTGATTTAACTTTTCCTTTCTCTCACTCCCCTGAGGACATTGCTCCAGGCACCTTTGAGGTCTGATTAAGGGGAAGCAGTTTTAGAGATAATTTTACCTTGGGTCCGGTAGGATGATCTTATGCTGTCCACAGCCATGCCCGTAGGCAGTTAAGTTATTGCTCATCCTTCTTATGGGTGAAGCTTCTGGGAAGCTCTATGGTGACACAAAGGTTCAGGACCTCCCCTGGCAGTCTTGAAATATGAGCACGACCAGTCTCACTCAGTATTGTCTAGAGAGGATAAATACTCTCAATCGAGCATCCCAGAAGTGAGCCCAAGGAAAAGTCTTCCCGTCTGTAGATAATGTCTAGCACTTATTTAACTGAATATTACAGCAATTTAGCCAAAGACTGGAGACAAAAGGATGCCTGCTCAAAATGGATTTCTCTTTCTCTGTATACTCAATACTTTGAGATATATCGTGGTAGGCACTCCATACTCTTTAGATGAAAATTATATGGCATAGGATCCATCAAAACTGATGTGTGAACAACAAAAGCTGAAAACTGCACCTCCAGAAACCAAGCATGTCTATGTGTGGTGTCACAAGCCTTATATATGCTAAATCTCAATGGAAACATCACAAAAGTTGAAACCCAGGCCAACATGATTTCTGAGTCACTACTCTAGTCTTATTCAGTGAAGGAGATTGAAAAATCATTGTCATATGAGCGGCAGAATCGGCATTTACTGCCAACATATCCAAAGCAGTTGATTAAAAATAGTGTGTCTTTTTTTTTTTTTTTTAAGGATTTGGTAATGTTTATAGTATTTGGCAGCTTTGAGAAAACTGTAAATTACTCTGTGTGTGTGTGTGTGTGTGTGTGTGTGTGTGTATGGTTTTTTTCTCATTTGAAAGAAATACTTTTTATCTAATTTGGATTAAGTAATTTTGAGTTTCTTTCTTTACTATGATCATACAAAACCCACGTCCAATTCTACTTCCTTCCCATACTCACATACATCTGACCTGGGTAAGAGCTCTGTTCTTTCAACCTCAAACTACACGTTAAGTGCTTCTTGTTCTTCCTGCCTCTACCCTCATCACTGTTATGGTAACTGAGTTTGCCTCTCTGTCCTGTAAACAATATTTTAATTTCACATAGCCAAGTTTGTAGCTTTCTTTACATGATTTCAAGACATTACAACCTTGCTTTGAAGTTTGAGGGTTTTTTTTAAGCCTTTTTAATTTTCTTCTGATATTTTTATTTTATAATTTGGACAATCTTGCCTTTAGTCAAAGTAACAAGCATTTGTGTTCCTTCAGGTAACTAAGCAGTAATGTTAATATCATGTAAAAGAAAACTTTTTTCTATCCAATCAAATTGTCAACTCTACTATTTTTATTTCATTTTAAAATCAATTATATTTTTATTATTAAATTGTTACATAATATTTTAATAAGAGTAGATTTATAGTAGTTTTCATGTCTGAAAAAAATCCATCCTTGATGATATTTTTACATAGACATTAATTGCATATTCTTGTCTCATAAATATTTTAAAAGTATTTGATCTATTTGGGGAAAAACTGATTATAACGGAAAAAAAAATATGTATTAATATAAGAAACTTTATCTCTCCATGTTCCAGGTCTTGCTTTATGTGTTTCAATAAAATGTTTTTGTTTCCTTCATTTAGATCTAATCATGTCCTTCTTTGTTTTTTTTTAAGCAAAATTTGAATCAAGCTTCATTAAATACTGGTCAGGCCTGTCCTCGGAATCCCCAGAGCATTGCCTAATTCCTGCCTTCTTAGATTGATCTTTAGTAATTTTTCTTCTTCATTATACTTATGATGTGATATTTTCTCATTCCAATTTCAATTGCATAATATTAGTAGGAAGAAAAGCTATTAATTTCATAACTGGCTTGTCTTATGAACAAATTCTCTTATTAACTATAAAAGATTTTTAGTATTTAATCTTGTATATTCCAAGTATATTATCATACAAACTTCAAGACAGGGTTATCTTTCATTTTTCATATTTAAACTGTTTCTTTTGTTTTTTTGGTTTTATAATCTCCACAGTTTTTCTAAGAACAGTGACAGTATTAAAAAAAAAAACCCTGCATTGTTATCGAAGTAATAAAAAAAAATAGCTGCTGAATATAATGTACTTTCTGGATTTAAGAAGAGTAACTTTTAAGATCTTTCTTAGATGGTTCAAGGCAACAAGTTATGTCTTCTTGAATTTCTTATTTTGGTTACTTAACCTCCAAATTTCCATATTGGAGATAGGGCTTTTATGGTATAATTAAAGTTTAATACATTCAGAGAGTGGATCAGTGTCCAGTAGGACTGTACAGTAAAGCTCTTTTCCTCCCCTACATGCACCGGTGAGTCAGCTGGAGGGTGGCTAGGTGGATGTCCGAGAGAGGATCCTTCCCAGAATCTCCACATGCTGCCACCTGCTCGCATGTTCTTTGCTTTCAGAAAATAACAGACTGAATTTGATATTTAAGCCACGCCGTGCATGGTAGAACTGACTAATGCAGTCACCTTCCCACAGCTGAGAGTTTGTTGATAAACTCAATCCTACAAAGCCATAAATGGTGGCACAGTCATGACATTGCTATCTAACCCAGTGGTTCTCAACCCCATTTAGCAATGGCAGATGGCATTTTTCCTTGTCATAGGTAGTAGAGAGAGTGGGAGTAGGGAGGGAGGAGATGTGTGTCTACTCACAATCAATAGTAAAGTCCAGTTGTATTGTTGAGGTCCCACAATGAGGGACAGTTCTTCATGATAAATATATGACCTCAATTTCAGTAGTGCCAAAGTTGATAAGCTTTGTTTCACCGAACACCTGAAAACCCTCCACCAATGGGGAATTATTGTTAGGGTCTGAAATGTGCTCTAAAGGCTCATGTGTTGAAGACTTGATCTAAAATACAGCAGGATTCAGAGGTGGAATTTACGGGAGTTGTATCAAGGGGACTCAGACCTCATCAATGCATTCATGCAGCAATAGGTTCATAATCTGACAGGCTAGTGGGAAGTGATGGAAACTTACAAGATGGGATTTAATTGGGGAGATGCCTCCTTGAGAGCATACCTTTGGGGGTAGATCTTCCTGTCTTTCTGCTTCCTGCTCATCAGGAAGTAAGCAGTCCCCCACCCCACCCCCATCACCGCACATGCTCCCCACCACATCTGTCAGTTACAGCTGCTGGAGTATTGGGGCCGTGTGATCACAGACTGAAACCTCTGAAGTGGAAAATAAACTTCTCAATGGAAGTTTATGGAAAGTTATGGAAGTTGTGGAAAATAAAATTTCTCTAAGTGGATTGTCGCTGGCATTTTTCTCACAGTGCCAGAAAGATGCCTGACACACGGGGAATAAGGGGAGAGGGAACTCTCAACCTAACTAACTGAAGTCTAGCCTCTGTCTGAGAAGGTGGGCCTGGCCAGGCTGAGAAGAGCAAACAGCTGGCTCTTGTTGCCCTGCAGTTGGGAGCGGCAGCACCAGCTCTGGTGGATCTTGAAGGAGCTCAGTAGCAGGGCTTAGCACTGAGCCAAGGTCAGCTGAGTAGAAGGTGCCCAGACTTGTCAGCCAGGCAGCTGGGATCATACGTAAAGCATAGACTGGACACATAAAGAAACCATTTTCTTCATAGCTGTGAGTGAACACCCCCATACTACCTTCTCTCCTGGCTCCTAAAACACTGGTGGGTTTTGTTTGATTACCAGTTTTCCTAGAATTGCTTAAGAATAGCTGATGAATTTCAGTTATCAGGTGACTCAAGGATGACCATTGACCTAACCAATAGTCCATGCTCTAATAGTTATGTGCTGAATTATCTTGATAGATGCCCCCCTTTCAAATGGAAAGTTGTTTATGTGTGAGTGAATAAGTGTGTGTGTGTGTGTGTGTGTGTGTGTGTATGGTGTGTGACTGTATGTGTGGTACATGTGTATATATGTGAATGCATATGGTGCATGTGGTGTACGTGTATGTGTATGCTGTGTATGTGTGGTGTGTGTGTGTGGTGTGACTGTGTGGTGCATGAGTATGTATGTGAATGTGTATGGTGCATGTATGTGGCATGTATGTGTGGTGTGTGTTTGTGTGTGTATGTATGTGTATGGTATTTGACTGTATGTGTGGTACATGTATATATATGTGAATGTGTATGGTGCATGTGGCATGTGTGTGTGTGCTGTCTATGTATGTGTGTGGGGTGTGTGTGTGTGTGTGTGTGTGTGTATGTGTGTGTGGTGTGACTGTGTGGTGCATGAGTATGTATGTGAATGGGTATGGCACGTGTATGTGGCACGTATATGTGGTGTGTGTTTGTGTATGTGTGTCATGTGTATGCATGCCTGTGTGTGATATTGTTGGTGTGTGTGTGTGTGTATGTGTATATATGCATACACTGCTTATTGAAACTGGGCCTTGAGCAAACATTCTGTAACTACCACAGAGTGATACTCGTAGCCCCAGATGCTTTTATTTTCTACCTTTAATCGTGTTTTTATAAGGCAATTCTAACCTTAGTTAGAAGGTCTTTATGCCTTTCTTCCAGACTAGATTTATGGAGCAAAAGCAATTATGTACTCATTAGTGGTGAGAAAAGAATTCATCTCTAACACTACTCCTGCAAATGACTGATCTTTAACCGCTGTGATTTGTTCCATACTTACCTTGTGGAGTCAGTTTGGGTCATTTTTGTTTTGTAATAGCTTTTGGATTGGTTTTGCCTCCTCCTGTGCATAATCTAGTGGCTAATCTGTTTAACTATGAAGTTAAATCATGTCACCAGTTCTTCTTAACCCCGTAGTGGAGATTTCTGGTTTCTTCTGGAAACTCAGTTATGTCATATGTTTTACTGGGACAGACAGGTGAAAGGATGTTTAGCTGACGCAGACACAGGGGGGAGGATGTTTTGCTGAAACGGACATGTGAGAAGACACATGACATTTAGAAGGCATATCAATATGATCCCACAGACAGTGGGAGGAAACTCTGGCATTGGCTCACCTTGTTCTGCCTTTCTAGTCTTCCCTGAGGATGCTCTTGTATTGGTTGCCTTGCATGGCGCTGCTGATCTTCACATGTTGTGACCGCATCTCACCAAAGGACTTCCCATGATAGTCCAGCAGCTTCTTGCTGCTTCGGTGGACTCGGTGGATTAGCAGAGCTGATTTGTGAGTGATGATTACCAATGGACTGGGCTGCTGAGCCTGATTTGTATTGGTGTTTTGCTAGAGGACTGGACTGCTGACAACAAAGATTGCACTAGTCCCAGAGAACTATTTCTAAATAGATCCACAACCGCTATTTCCTATAACCTTTCTTTCCCACTACCTCTGGTGGGTGGTAGGATAAAAGAGAGGTTGAAGTGTTTAAGAACCCTTATTAAAGTAGGTTTTGAAAAACATCTAAGCCAACAAAACTCAACAAGTAACATAAAACAAAACCTTTCAACTATGCTTTAAAGGCACCTAATGATCTGTCCAGCCCACCACAACTCATACTTTGCTCTGACACACATCTCAGACGTGTGGAGAAACTGCCCCTGTCTCAGAAGCAGGCAGAAGTCCCACTACTGTCCCCCTCTGGATTGTCTTGCTTCAGAACTGGTTTCAAAATTGGCGATGAAGAAATATTCCCTGACTACTCTATTCAAATCCATTTCTCCAAGCCCAGTGGCTCTGAGTTCTTCTTTGGTTGTCACAGAGGCTTCATGTAGTAGTAAGAAGCCAAGCAAGCATGTTTGCCTCTGGAGGTAAAAGTCAGGGAAACAACTGGTTGATCATTCACGCGGATTATCCTCTTAACTTTCGCCAAGAGTGCATGGCTTCAGAGCTCAAAGGGTAGAATATAATCTGAAATTCATTTCCTAAAGATGATGTACTTATGCCAATGTGAACTTCCTATTTCCTTTATATCCTCTGAAAACCATTGTTTATATTTTAATTACATACACATCTAAAGACTATTTTAGCATTATAGCCACATCGAGATTAGTATGCATACAAGACAGCTAATGTTGAAAAGAGGAGGAAAAGAGAAATTATAGATATAAATTTTTATCAAGGTATCAACTACTCTAAAAAAATGTTTAGTCTCTCCAAATGGCTTGCTGAGAAATACAATTTGGCAGGATGATCCTCAATCTGGCTTATGTTGCCTGTCATAATTTTTTGAAGCCCAGCATTTTAACATTTTTGAACGTTTTCCCAAAGATATTTGATGATAGCTTCATCTTTCTAAAAAAAACCAGCCAATGTAATCCATACAGAAGGACCAGCAAAACAATGTTAAGAAATTAAAGCAAGGATGAAGGAAATTCAATGCAAGCATAGTAAAGAAATGAATCTATTCATCATTACTAAGGAATGATAAGTCTTTTATAAAAGATTCTACTTACTGAGTATAGACGAGATTATTAATGCAGTGAATGTATGGCCCTTCCTACTACTAATGGAGCTTTAAAATAAAAGTCATTCTGGACATCAAATTGTCAAACACAAATGTCAAGTCCCAATAAGGAAGTGACAGGGCAGACAGTAGAGGGTCTGTGCTTTAGACTGTCCATTATTGGTGGGGATAGCATTTGTTAACACCTCTACCAATAACACATTAACACTTTGAGGTTTCCTGGGGTGGGAATGATGAAGACATTGATGCTGAAGAAGGCAACACTTTTGCTTTGAAATGATGAGATCTGCGTCTCCGTGATCGTCCAACAGGAAGAGCAAGCTACAGCAGATGCTGCCCTACTAACTCACAATCATGCTGGGGAGCTGTCAAGTTGTTCCTCCAAAAATATCAAGTAAGATGAGATAAAAGAAAATGTTTTTGCTATCAAGACATAGACATTTGGTCGGAGCAATAAAATAGGCTCAAATGCCAGAAAAAAAAATAATAAAGAAAATGTGGAATGAGTAACTTCCAAAGTTATGGAAATAATTTGACTGTGTCTTAACTACATGATAAAAATTGACAGGATTCCTAAGCACATACAGATGGAAGTGCTATGCTAGCAGAACAGAATGGAACAGTTCGCAGAACAGAGGCATGGTTAGAGGCTCAGAATAGCCCTGCTGTAGCCAGGATTTCTGTCTGTTTCAAAACAAATGCATTGTATATAAAATGTGTATGCTTGTGGCTAGTTTCCCCACAGTAGGGACTACTTGTCTGTAAGCAGTACAGAGTCCCCAATAGTAAATGTTACATATTTGAATAATGGCTGAAGTACGTTTTCAGTATACTCTAGGTATAACATCCTATCCCTTCATTGTTAACAGAAGTCTGGATAAAAGAATAAATCCTCCATATTAAGTACAGTTAACAGAATGTATAAAAAGGGGCATTCACCATTTTTTCCTATCATACAAATGAATTCTATTTTCTTTGGTTAAAAATCTAATTACTAAAATTGCAAGAGATATGACTAGAAATCCACAAAATGTGTATCATAGATTTCTTAATATGAAATTTAACCAGATAGAAGATTGTGCTGATGGAATGGACGAGACAGGATGAAGGAAGCTATGAGGGAAATGGAAATAGTCGGGTTCCTACATTAATGATGTCGTGAAATGGCCTGGGCTATATCCTGCCCAGCCTGGGCTGAAACAGAGTCTCTTAACCAGAACTACGTGACAGTGCACAAGCTTCTTAATCAAACATGAAGCTTTTGTTGTAAAATTAGGCTAATGGATAAACACAGAATGTGGCAAAAGTTGAACGAAAGGATTATGGGTGGTGAGGATGCAGCGGGACAAAAGATGTTCAGAGCACCATTGAGGTTGATATGTAAGTCATTTCATGAGAGCTATTACTTTATTTTATGTGTAGGGGTTTTGACTGCGTATATATGTGTATATATGTGTATGTATATGTGTGTGTGTGTGTGTGTGTGTGTGTGTATGTGCCATAAGTCTGGTGCTCACACAAGCTAGAAGTGGGTATCAGATCTCCTGGAACTAGAGTTGTGAATGATCATGGACTCCTGTGTGTGGTGAATTGAACCCAGGTCCTCTGCAAGAGCAACAGGTGCTGTCAACCACAGAGCCATCTCTCCAGTCCCACCAGCTGCTTGTAATATGTTATCTCATATACTTTTTATACATGTGGTTGTCTGACTCTCTATAAATCAGTAACTTCAGAAACTCCAGTATCACTGCCACCTCCCCCTACTCTCCTCACACCCTGAGAGATGGCCTGCACTTTGTGACATTAAAAGATCTCCAGATCAGGCTGCTGAAATGGCTCAGCAGCATAAGGTGCTTACTGTTACACACAACATCCAGAGCTAGATCCTTGGGACCCACTTTGTGGGAGATAATCTCTTCTGATTCCTATAAGTTGACCTCTTACCTCTGCACACATGCACACATGCATGCACATACCACACACACACACACACACACACACACACACACACACACACACACAAAGTACGTAAAATTGGAAAACTTTAAAATTTCTTTATGCAACTCTAACATGCAGCAGAATTTAGGAACCACAGCCTTATGGCAATCACACGAGCTAAGAATTAGCATATCCATTTTGGAGTTTAGGAAACAGAACTAAAAGCTTCATTTCCTCAAGACTGCATGGCTAATGATTGACATGGGAAACTGGCCTTGATGTAGTCCCTCATACAAATTATAAAACTGAGTTACCAAGTTGCATGTAGATTTAATGCTAGCTTTTATTTAAAATTTAGTCATATGTTTAAAGGTCATAAATAGATTTATGAAATATACTTGTCAAAATAATTTTGGAATAGTATTTAAAGTAAGATTTATTACATTTTAGGCTTTTTGGGTAATGTGATGACATTTCTAAGTGTTTGCATGTACAGGCACATGTATATCTCATTTTTAATAAGGGGAAAAGCATGAAGGTTATTTCTTTTAATCAGAAATCTTGGGAGTGAATAAGTTTATAAACTCAAGGATGCGCACTCTCAGTCAGAGTGTCCGAAGAACACCCATGCGGCAACGTGGGCGAGGTAGGGGCCATAAGACTCAGAGACCCGGGGACTCTGTCTAATCTTAAAACGTCTGTTACATGGTTTGAGAATTTCTATCAATTGCAAGGCAGTAAAAACTGCCAAGTCTTTTTTTTTTTTTTTTTACAGTGTGATACTTTTTTATTTGCTCTCTCACCATCTCAGCTTAGTCCTGAGTAGGTCACGGCTTGAACACTTTCAAAGCTTTTAATGAAGCTCTTATATGTGTCTGTCTATAGCATGATATGGCTTGTGTATGTCTGCAAAGGTATTCATAAGACTCTACTAAACTGTTAAAACCAACCGCAATGGCTAAGCCCGAGGAGATGGTTCAGTGGTTAGAGTACCTATAGCACAAGAGTGATGAGCTGAGTTTACATCCCAAGCACCCACTTAAAAGCTGAGCATGTTGTCCTATGCCTGGGATCTAAATGGTAAGGAGGCAGAGACAAGAGGAGCCCTGGGGCTTATGAGACAGGTACACTAGCCAAATCAGCAGGCTCCAGGCTCAGTAGGAGATTCAGTTTGAAATAATAAGGAGGGGAGTAATTGAGGAGAGCAACCAGTATTGATCTCTGGCCTCCAAACACATGCACGCGCATAGATGTGCGCGCGCACACACACACACACACACACACACACACAGAGAGAGAGAGAGAGAGACAGGGAGACAGAAGAGGAGAGTGATTTCCATTTCATACTGAATAGAAGTTCAAGTTTCTTAGACGAGTGCTCCGGACTTTCCACAAGCTAACCCTTTCTTATTTGTCTGGCTTTTTATCCTGCCCCCCCCTTTTTTTGGTCAAACATGGTTATTCTCAAATGCACTATTTATTTATCCATTTCAAGCATTTTCAACAGGCTCCTTCCTCTGCTTCAAATGTCCCCATTTCATTGTCTCTCGGCTCAAATACTTCACAGAAGGTCACTAAAAGTGGTGAAGTCCATGCAAATTTCCCACTTTAGTTTTGCAGTCCCATGGCATTATCCCAACCTGGAATTATTCACTAAACAAAAGACACTCTTGTCCTGCTTACACACACACACACACACACACATGCACATGCACACATGCATGCAGGTATGCATGCACGCATGTACTTGCAAGTACATGTACAGGTAAATAATTCATTTTTTAAATGAAGAAAACATGTAGTCCAGCATCATAAGAATCAAATGACACTCATAAAATATGAATCTACTATTTTCAAATGAATGGATATGAGTTTTGAAAAGAGCTTTTCTGTTAAAATTGCAACAAAATTCATAACTGCCATCTTAACTATTTTAAGTGTGCAATTCCATTTCATTAACTATATTCTCACTGTTATGCAACCATCACAGTCATCTATTTCCAGAGAATTCTTCATTCTGCAAAGGTGGAACATGGTGCCCACTGACTGGAAACTCCCCATTTCCTCCTTTCTTCAACCCCATGGTAAGCACTGTCTCTGGTTCTGAGTCTGACTCACATAGGAACCTCACCCAGGTTTTTCCTTTTATGGCTGACTTATCAGCTCGCTAGCATAGTGGCAAAGTTCTTCTACACGGAAGCATATGTCAGATTTCCTTCCCAATATCAAGTAATCGTACATCACATGTATGTACCTCACTGTTTATCCGCAATCTGCTAGTGATCACTTGAGCTGTCTCCTCATTTTGCCCATTATGAATAAGGTCATTACAATCACAGTCACATGGATTTCTGTTCAAGACCCTGCTTTAGGTTCCTTTGGGTATGCAGATAAAAGTGCAATTACTGGGTCATAAAATGATTCTATTATATGTTTTTAGGGACAGCCACACTGTTCACACACCGACCGCAGCACTTTTTATGCTGTCAGTTGTGCCCAAGCATTCTAGATTCTTAACAATTCTCTCTCTCTCTCTCTCTCTCTCTCTCTCTCTCTCTCTCTCTCTCTCTCTCTCTGCAATAGCTATTGCAGTAGGTCTGAAGTGGATCTTGTGCCTATTTTGGATTTAAAGAGGAGTTAGAATCAGTGATATGAACCTTACTGTGAAGGTCTGTAGCAATGTGTACTAAGCATTGGAGTCTAGGAGAGGATGGGATGAAACAGCCACTTGCAAGTGTCCTTAGGCTTCCAACGTATGATGTACAACTCCAGTAAAGGAGGGCAGAAGTGTAGCACTAGGTTGACACATTATTTCCACTTACTAAACTTGATTTGTTTTATTTTATGCTTATAATGTCATGTACTACTCCCTGGCCTCTACATGAAGAGGTGGATTAACATTGCCAGGTCTCCAGGATACCAGTATTTACACTGTTCTGATCATGGGTAACTATGTGTCGGTAGACCAGACAGATCTGAGTGTAATGTGAAGGGCCCTAATAGAGTGTCTGAATGTAATTATTTTATTATATACTCATATACATATACACATACACTTACACACACAAGACTGATAAAAGTAATGACTTCTTTGGGTTAAAGCACAGAAGCACAAGCGGTCTGGGGAGATGCTCAGTGTGTAAGAGTACTGACTGCTCTTCTAGAGCTCCCGGGTTCAACTCCCATCACCCTCAGGTCCCAGCATCTCACAACTGTCCATATTGTAACTCCAGTTATAGGATATATTTTACCCTCAAACAGACATACCACCAGGCAAAACATCAATACACCTGAAAAGAAATCTTTGCCAGGTAGTGGTGGTGCATGCCTTTAATCTTAGCATTCAGGAGGCAGAGGCAGAGGCAGGCAGTTTTCTATGAGTTCAACTGGTCTACAGAGCAAGTTCCATGACAGCCAGGGTTTTAAAGAGAAACCCCATCTTGACAAACCAAATGAATGAACGAATGAATGAATGAATGAATGAATAGACAAGTCCAGAAGCTACTGGACATTCTGTTGGTAACAGAACACCTCTTAAGAACCAATAGCATGCTAATTAAACCATTATCAGAGAATAGAACCTCATGAGGGCTCTGTTTTTCATTCACTAGCCCTCCACTGTTCTTCAGAGTTCTCAAAGCACATGATTGGATAGTATGAGTGCTACGGTGACCAGGTTTAAGTAAGCCTGAGACCATCAATGTTGAGACCCTGGGAAGCCAAGTGAGGCAAGAGAGAGGAAGACTAGAAGGTGGGTGCGAAGAGAAATATGAGCTTGAAACTTCCATGCATGTCTTTTATAAAAAGGGTAGACCCAGCCCTAGCTTCATACATGCTAACATCTGTCCATGAGATGCCTTATGTATATAATTCACTGTGGAAACTAGAAACTTTCGACATGAAAGCAGTAATTTCTTAATAAATCCTAGAGAGGATCTATTGCAGGTGTGGGTGGGCAGGAGGGGTGGCTATGATGTTGTGAGCATATACCACATGCTCATGCATTCTCACACTACCTCAGGTAGTCGTTCAAAGATTCCCTTCTTGTAGTTGAGAAACTCTGACTGCTTTTCCATCGGACCTTTAACTCCAGTCTCCTCACTAGGTAAATCAAGTTCATTTCTATGCTCATGGAAACCAAGCCCAAATCCAGAAAGACACAGCAAGGGCCACTGCAGACAAATCTATTCCTTATGGCAGTATGATTAGAAGTTCTTAACCCAAGAAAACATCTTACTTTCAGAGTGATATAATAATAATGAAATGTTTTCTATTCAAAAGGAAACATATAAGAGTTAAATTTTGGATTCAGAGGAGACTAGAGGGGAGTCCAGGTTTTCTTGTATGCTGATTGTATCTGACTTTTGACAACTTACTCAACAGATCCCAGGCGCAGTGTCCTCATCGGCACAGTGGGAAGAACTGTGGGAAAGATACAGTTGCTGAAGTTCAGTGGTGATGCTCATCTTTAATCCCAGCACTCAGAGGAGGGCGGAGGCGGGGGCGGAGGCGGAGGCGGAGGCGGAGGCGGAGGCGGAGGCGGAGGCGGAGGCAGGCAGATCTCTGAGTTCAAGGACACCTTGGTCTTCAGAGTTACAGGGAAGCCAGGGCTACAGGGAAAAACCATGTCTCAAAAACCAAGGGAAAAAAAAAAAAAAAAAAAAAACAATTTCCAGAGCTGAAGAGAAGGCTCAGACGTTGAGAGCACTTGCTGCTTGTGCAGAGAATCCGTGTTCAGTTCCTAGTGCCCATATGAAGTGGCTTACAACTGCCTGTAACAGCACAACCAGTAGATAGCACTTCTTGCCCCCCCATATGCACACATTCAGGCATATATATATATATATATATATATATATATATATATATATATATATATATATATATATATAAAGTGTACTTGATTGAGGGCACCCTAAGATACTCAAGACTCTTTTTACTTATTATATGTAAGTACACTGTAGCTGTCTTCAGACACCCCAGAAGAGGGCATCAGATCGCATTACGGATGGTTGTGAGCCACCATGTGGTTGCTGGGATTTGAACTCACGACCTTCAGAAGAGCAGTCGGTGCTCTTAACTGCTGAGCCATCTCTCCAGCCCTCATATATATTTTTAAAAAATCTTTTCTTTTAGGTATAGTTTCTGTTTCTGTACTCCGTGTTACGCATGCCTTTAATGTTGTCTCAACACTCACAAGCTTTTAACTTGTTCACACTTGGTACACTTGATGACCCTTAGCATAAGGGAGTCAGGAGAAGTCTATTAAGTAAAGTAACTGCTGCTCTAGCAAGATTGGAATCTTGTTATTAGGAAGGGAGAATGGTACTAGGTAGGCAACCAATTTTGTCTTCTATCTAACAACCTTTAATGATGTTAACATCATTACACGTCATTAAAGGTTGTTAGGTAAATCATAGAGGGTCATCCACCACTTCTGGCTTATACCCTCTATCCATTACAGCAGTGGTTCTCAACTTGTAGGTTGTAACCCCTTTGGGGACTGTATATAAGAGATCCTGCATATCAAATCTTTACATTATGATTCCTAACCATAGCGAAATTACAATGAAAACGTAGCAATGAAATAATTTTATGGCTGGGGATCACCACACATGAGGAACTGAATTAAAAGTTTGTAACATTGGGAACGTTGAGAACCACTGCTTACAGTATGGACGGTTGGTTTGGGGCTCAAATTTATAGAACAGATGGAATGAACATCTATAGAAGGAGAGACTGGGACAAGACAGATTATACAAAAGGGATTGCAAGAAAGGGAGGAAGAGATGGGGATGAGAAACTAAGGGGAGGAGAAAGAAGGGAGAAGGGTGGCATTTAAAAGTATAGTGGCAAATGAGCAAGTAAGCTGAGATGGATAGGTATAAGTTGACAATAGGCACTTGAGTTTGAGTTATATAAAGAGACTGAGAAAACCACTGTAGACTGTGAACAGAAGAGTGAGCTATTTCTATAACAAGAAAATTCATATCTGTTGTCACACTGGGACTCTTAATCTCTTTCCAAGCTGAGTCAATACAGTTATCAACACTTCTCGGCTCGCCACCTCCAGAGCAGCACGCCAACGAATATGAATAGATTGCCGGGGCATGATTCACCATTAATTAACAGTATTATTCTTTTTAGTGATTTATAAAAGACAAAGGAAAAATTACCGTTTAGCCAGAAATCTGTGTAGATGTGAGCATTTGTTTTCTTGGTTGTTTCAGCTGGTGTCTTCTGAAAAGGCAGAGGGGTGTGACCTAAGCCCTAAGCTAACTCCATTCAGGACAGGGTCTCTTAGAAATCGACCCCTGGCACCCAGGGCATCAGACAGTGTTCTTTACTTTGCACTGATCAACTTGTAATGTAGTGCCAGCAGCGGTCTCTCAGACAGAATGCGCCAGAGTCTCCCCTACTTTTCTGAAATATTTTTGGCTCCTGTTTAGTGCTGTAGGGAGTGTCATGACTTCAAATCAAAAAATTATCTGGGAAGTCAGGAACTGGCTCTTTCTAATTCTTCAGCAAAAAATTAGTTTTGCAAGATGCCTCCTGTCCTGATATTTCAGGAAGCAACTTTTTCATGACTCTGCCGGCGTCTTATATGCTTTCTTCTTCTGTAAAGTCGTAGTTTTGATGCTACACCATCTCCCAATCACTCTGAGGCTTAACTACTTTTCTTTTTGCTATAGAAATTGCAGCTATGTTTCATTTTTGGAAGGCTTTCCACCCCTGGCTTCCTTTATCCTCCCATAGTCATTTTGTAAAGAAAATTACATTTTGTTCGCACATTTTTTCATGTTTTTTTTTTTTTACCAACTAACTTTCATATAATTTACTACAAAAGAGTTAATTAGTTTCTCAGATTTGTCTACCTTGTTGATCTCATGATGAAGTTGTTTTTTGTAAATGGTTAAGAGCTAGGAAACGGCCCCTTGCTTTAGAACACCATTTGCTCTTGCAGGGGAACTGGATGCCCAGTATCTGTATGACAGCTCACAGCCATCTGTAACTTCAGCTCAGGGTATCTGATGGCCTCTTCTCCCCTCCATGCCACTGCACACACATGGCACACATACATACATGCAAGCAAAGCATGCCACACTGTGCATGTAGAGGTCAGAGGACAATTTGCAAGAGTAAGTTCTCTCTTTCTGCCATATGTGACTCAGGGATGACACTCAGGCCGTCAGTCTGCACTGGATGTGCCTTTGTCCACTGAGCTGTCTGGATAGCCCAGACTGAAGCATTTTGATAATGGTTGTATTAAACACAGAATGGCTAACTCATACCACCTTATAGCACATCATGGTTGAAAAGACAAACTGTGCAAAATACTTAGAGACTTTAAAGGGGCATATGAATTCCCTTTTCTTTACTGATTAAAACAAAGCATGAAGTTATACCCTCATCCCATCTTCTCCTTTAAATAAATATTTCTCTGAAATTGCAATGCTTGGATGTCAACTTTATAAGAGGCTGCCATTGAGAGGTGCAACTAAAATTACAAATATTATTTCAATGCAAATGTAGCTTACTTCAGAAAACACATCGAAGAATATGTGAGAATATGTCTTAACTGCTGAGCCATCTCTCCAGCCCCTCCTCACACCTTTAAATTTGGCTAAGTCACGTGTTGTACCAAGGTTTAGTAATCCACTGCATACACCATATTGTATAAGATGCCACTGTTATGTTGTGGAAGACATCTTAGAGGCCAACATGCATTCCAGCATGTTTACACAGTGAGGAAGTCTATCCTTCTCTGTTTCCCAATATTGTAAAGATCACAGCTATCCAAAGATAGACTTCTCAGAATAAGATCCCTGACATTAGGAATGCTCGACTATATGGTAGATATTTATATTTTAAAGTAGGTATAAAGCTCTGTCTGGCAATATCTTAGTACAAAAATTCAAATTTCCTTCATAAAAATAAAAACTACAGGAAACAGGAAACTCCAAGAGAAAAAGGGCTGAAGAGATTGCTCAGTGGTTAAGAGCACGCCCTTCTCCTCAGAGGACCCATGCTCAGATCCCAGCACCTATAGGACTGATCACCATTGCTTATAATTCAAGTTGCAGGAGATATGATACCTTCTTCTGACTTCCAAGGGAATTGCAGGCATGTGGCACACAAATATACATACACATAAAATAAATAAATCTGTTTTAATGATAAAAAAAAAGATCAGATTTTTCCAGGGTTGAAATTAAAAAAGAAATCTTTGGGAGATTGCTGGATGCCCCCCCCCAAGATTCATCAGTCTATTGATGTCTATCTCTAATTAATGCTTCCACCACAAATTTGCTTCTCTCTTCGCAGACCCAAAGCTGTGATCTTTACAATATTGGGAAACAGAGAAGGGTAGAAACACTTAAGTGTTTGATCACTTATGTTTTATCAAAAGAATAAAAAATTGAAGGAGACCCAGATGATCTGACACACACACACACACACACACACACACACACACACACACACACACACAGAAAGTTTCTATTTCTCTAGAGTATTAGGGAGAGTCCAATTTTGTGGAAGCCCATGTAAACAGGGAAAAGCTAATGCTTTGTCAGAGGAAAAAAAAAAACAAAACAACAGTAACAACAACAACTCAGAAGTCAGACACAACAGATGAGAATTCCTTGCTATTTCCTGATTCTTACCTGGTTCCTCAGCCGTAACTTCTAAGACTTCAGTGTTCAAATGCAGCAAGCCAGATGAGCCAGGCACGTGTATTTAAGGCTGAAGGATTATGATAGACCATGTCACAATTGTTGTGACAGAGAGTGCTAGAAACACAGGCAGAGATCAAAGATAAATGAAGCCTGTGATTTTAGGAGGCACCCTCTGCATCCCACATTGGAGTGATTTTGGATGAGATCTACTGTACCCCACAGTGGGGTGATTTTAGACAGCATCCACTGTTCCCCACACTGGGGTATTGGATGCTATATTTTCCTCACACATTTTTTATTTTTTTATAAATAATTCTTTTGTTAAAGAATTATTTATTTTATTTGTATGAGTACACTGTAGCTGCCTTCATACACACCAGAAGAGGACATTGGATCCCATTACAGATGGTTATAAGCTACCATGTGGTTGCAGGGAATTGAACTCAGGACTTCTGGAAGAACAGTCAGTGCTCTTAACCGCTGAGCCATCTCTCCAGCCCCTCCTCACACTTTTAAATTTGGCTAATTGTCCTCATGCAATTAGAGGTCTTTACTGAACATTAATTTTTGAGACTGGGTCTCACTCTGTAACCTAGATGGGTTTGGAACTCATTGCAAGTCCACCATCTCAGCTTCCAGAAGGCTCGGATTATAGGTGTTTTTGACTGACTATCTTCAGTCTGTTGTTCTCCTCTACTAATGGAGGTCTTGTAACTCACTTCCAGACTGTGATGTTGCTTATTGAAGTTTATTTAGGTCAGTGTTCCAGTTCCTTTATACTGTTCTAGTGGAGCTTGGCTGATGGTGATCTAGAGCAAGTAAGATAAAAGTTCCCCATGCTCTTCATCTTGTTTTGTAGGCAGGTTGAAAAACAGCCTGCACTGCCCCAGAGATCCAGGCTGGGAGCTAGGCAGGGCCTGGCAGACTTTCAGCAAACTTTTTGGGTTCATTCATCAGTGTCTTGCAGCAATGGGTGGGGCCAGATTTCTTGGGTCTAATTGAAGCAGGGGAGCATCCATCTCTACAGTACCTCTTAGCTTTCCTTCCATTTTTATCTCCCTTCAAAGATTAAGGATATTTATTGGGGGGAGGATGGAACAAACCTCTATCTACTTATTTTAAATAATTGATTGGGGAAAAAAAACTTTCCTAGAGTCACTTCTATTCTGTGATTAATGTAGTTATTTGGCTTTAAAGCCAAAAAGTTGCATTATTCTCTAAGATCCTACCAAAATAACCAAAGAGAATGAAGATGAGAGATAAAACATCAAAGTCAGACATAAGCACAAAACAAAACTGATATATAAAGAACATTTTCCTAATATACGCCATGTGCAACATGAGTAACTATCTTGAAGCTGTAGCATGATAACTTTAAGAAGCAAACAGTTACTATATAAAGCATACAACATAGAAAACATTTTATCTATACCTAATAGTCTCTGGGAGAGAATAGCAGGATTCTTGTTGTCTGACACTACATTTTATAAAAGAAACATCTTAGAAAGACGGAAGATTAACTGAGGTAACGAGCCACATGCAACTGGCATGAATTTCCCTAATTAATCACCCGATGCCCTAAATACCACTCCACAAGCAACTTGATGGATAATATTAAGAAATCCATGACATAAACACGTATTGAAATTCTCCATTTGTAGTCAATATTTGAGCCTTAATTTTTAGGCACTTCTCAATCATCCTGAAAAGGATGAACAGGAGTTATTAGTGAGAGATGGAGATATGATACTATAAGCACGCATGCACAGAGAAAGACATCTCCAATGGGTCTGGGGAATCGGTGAAGGCCAATGGTACAACAAGCTCAATCTTGAGTCTAACTCTTTGGGCTTTATTCTTTCCTCCATAGTTGTTATTTGATCTTGTGCAAATTGAGTCATCTCTCTAGGCACCAATTTCATAATCTGCTATGTAAGTACAAAAGAGGTACCTTTTCTAACAAGGTTTAAGTGAGATTATGTATTGGGCATGGTGCCTAGAGACCATAACTGCTCAGTTTGTGTCGGCTATCATTCTCACAGAAGGGAGGATACTTGAACTGAATTTATGAAATGAATACAGTTGGAGATTAAGGGAGTAGAAGAGGACATTCAAGGGAGGCAAGGACCTGTGACAGACAGAGACATATGATCTCTGATTTATAGCAATTGGTAGATGTGGTCTAATATGATTTATTTTTATTAAGCCACGCAATGCCTTCCCATCCCATATGAACAGCATATCGAAATTTGCAACCCAGCTCAGCAACTCTTTCAACTGTAGCTCTCTCACTTCATTCATCTTGTTCTTGATTTGAGATTGGCTTGTCATAAGACCAAAATTTAGGAGAAAAGAAATAAAGACCAATTTAGGGTATTTTAAATTGAAGTTGGTTGTGGGACATCTAAGTGGAGATAGATGTCATCAGAAGTGTTTGGAGTTCTAGATTTAGATAAAATTTAGATTTTTTTTTTCTAACAAATAGGAGAAAACATATGTTTTAGAGGATGATTCTTCTTTTAGAACACAAACTTTCTCTCTTCACATATATTATTGTACATATTATTATTATTATCATCATCTAATAATAATAATCATCATCATAGCTGGTCATGGTGGGCATACTTTTATTTCAGTATGTTATTTATTTACTTCATTACAGTACTTGGCAGGAGGATCTCTGAGTTCAAGGCTAGCCAGGCTATATAGGGAGACTCTATCTTAAATACAAAGAAGAAGAACAACAACAACAAAAACAGTAATTCTGTTCTACAAATCACTGTGTTGTAGTTTTGAGGAGTGCTAAGATGATAGAGGATCTGATAAGGCTACAGGAATGTGCTACTACATCTGACCTCTAACTGAACTATTTGAAAAGGGGGCAGCTGTCATACATTTACCTTTTACTACATTTGTAGAGATTTTTAAAAACAGTGTTTCAAAATCTGTGCTATTATAGTTGAAGTCAGTTTGTGCATTTATGTTGACAGAAGGAGATCTCTATTCTCTCAACTTTATAACCAATTATCTCTCTTAGGAAAAGCATGTCATATGTATAAACCATTGACTCAGTATCTATAATAATTCTAATAATTACTAATTTATTAGATTCTTGTTTTCTCAATATCTAACACAGATAGTAAGGTGAGGACTGTTTTACAGACTTCCTGTGAGGAGTCAGTGAGTTTATTTAGAGACTACTCATAGGTGAAAAGAAAACCAGAATAAATATTAGCTGTCATCGTATCTACAATAACTCAGTGAAAGTGCAGAGTGAAGCATCTCTCCTCTTGCAAAACTTCTTTTTCAGTTAACTAGAATCACAGATAACATAAACATAAGGTTAATCACTGTTTGGAATTTTCTTTTTTTCTTTTTTTGGTTTTTCAAGACAGGGTTTGTCTGTGTAGCCTTGGCTGTCCTGGAACTTACTTTGTAGGCCAAGTTGGCCTTGAACTCAGAAATCCGCCTGCCTCTGCCTCCCGAGTGCTGGGATTAAAGGCATGAGCCACCATGCCCGGCTTTTGGAATTTTCAAGAGCATTATTCCTAAACTAATAATAAAGTTTTAGCATAATATTCATGGTACACTTTGAGAGATATAAACAGAGAAACATAGTCTCATGTGGAGATATGTGAAGAATACTCAAATAATATCAGAAAAAAACATATACATGTAAGTATATGAGCCACCAAAGTCATTTGTCCTTCAACTTAAAAAAAAAAAAAAAAAAAAAAAAAAGTCTAATCCTTTTATAGACCCAACAGGGAAGTCCTGTGAGGTGAAGTGATTTCCTCAAAATAATGCTAATAAAGCTGGTCTAAAACACACATTCAAGTAAGTTGTTTAGACTTCCGTGATGTTAGATCACCACTGCTCATAATAGCAACTGGGGCAGCACCAGAAGTTTCCAACGCTGTAAGAAGGCATTGGTAAGAAGTGAAAGCTAAGGCGGTTCTCATGAAAAGGACGTGTTTTTTTCTTTCTTCAGCAGCTCCGTTTTGTATAGTTTGGAACTAGATACAGAAAAAACACCTAATAATATAGCTTCTATGTTTCCCTAAAACTCATTAATAGTTTACAAAGCATGTACATGTACGATGGGAAGAAAATACTGCACAGCACAGTAAGAAATTAGAAATGAAGAAACCTTCAGGCCAGCCTGGCAGAGTAGGCCTATAATCTTTCCTATTCTGGAGACTGAGGCTGGCGGGGTGGTAAAAAGGTCATTAGCCTGGGCAACTTAGTGACAGTCTATCTCAAAATAAATAGGTAGAAAAATGGCTGGGGGTGGGGAACATAGACGAGTGTTAAGGGTGCTTGCCAAGCATGAGAAGAATTCTAGGTTCAAGTCCCAGTACAGGAAAACCAAAAATCAAAAGGAAAAGAGCTAAAAGAAAGAAAGAAAAAGAAAAGAAAAAAAACTACAAAACTTGTAGGATTTTTTCCATGGAGAAAGTCCATAAAATTCATAAAACAAATCATAAAGAGGCAAAAGACTAAAAAGATATCATGGTGTGAGCATTAAAAAAAAGCAACATTTCAAAAGAAAAATATGAGATTTTTAATAAATAAATAAATAATAAATAGATAAATAAATAAATAAGGTGGTTTGATAGGAATACCCCCCCCATAGACTCCTGTGTTTGAATGCTTGAATTATTAGGAGGTGTGGCCTTGGAGTAGGTGTGGCCTTGGAGTAGGTGTGGCCTTGTTGGAGGAAATGTTTCATTGTGGGAGCTGACTTTGAGATCTCCTCATGCTCAAGTTCCCTCCAATGTGGTATAATTTCCTTCTGCTGTCTGCAAACCAAGATGTAAAACTCTGGGCTCCTCCAGCGCAATGTCTGTCTACACACTGCCTTGCTTCCCACCATGATAATAATGGGCTAAACCTCTAAAACTGTAGGCCAGTCCTAACTAAATGTTTTATTTTATAAGAGTTGCTATGGTCATGGTGTCTCTTCACAGCAATTAAAACCCAAGCTAAAACAACAGTTTTCATGTTTGTTTAGTATTTTGATTTCTTTGCTCTTAATTCTTTTTGTTTGTTTGAGACAGGTTTTGGAGTAGCCCTGGCTGTCCTGAAACTTGCTTTGTAGATCAGGCTGGCCTCCAACTTAGAGATCTACCTGCCTCTGTCTCCCAAGTGCTGGGATTGAAGGCATGTGCCACCACCACCCAGATGCTCTTAATTCTTAACGTATTTTTTTCAAAGTACTTCAGAATTGAGTTTTCATTTTCCATATGTCATATAATTAAAGACCATATATTAATGGAAAAGGATTTGAATGATTTTCTGTGATTTATATTTCATATTCTTTGGTCTGGCAAAAAATACCAAGCAACGTTATTCTAACTTCTTCATGAAGTACAAAAAAATTAAAAATGAAATAAAAATTTATTTTTATCAATTTTTTAAATTTTTATTTATTTAATGTGTATGTGAGTGAGATAAAACCTTATATTTCTCTGTTTTTTTTTTAAATTATTCATTTAGTGTGTGTCTGCATGAGCTCCAGACAGCACCAAAATAGAAAGTCTAACTTTCTAAAGATAGTAGTGGTTTAAAAGTCTAACTTACTAATGTTAGCACTGGTTAGCCTTGTACCTGTTCAGGTATTTGAGAATTTTCCTTAATTTCTTACCAGTATTCAGATACTTTATCCAAAACTTCTAGATGCTTGTTAAAGGAAGATTATTCAGTTTCCCTAACACCTCGATGTGGTCCTAAGTAGGAATACTTATACATACAAACACTGTAAAAATACAAGGTGGATTGAGAAATAAGTATCAGAGAAATAGTAACACGACCTAGGAAGGAAAAGTGTTATAATTTCTCATCCTGCATTATAGAGTGCTGAAACCTAAACTACTACTGAAACTACTGAAATCTAAAGTCCACAGACGAATAATGTGCTTGACTAGCTGAAACCAAACTAAACCAAAGCAAAATGAAAACAATTTATCTCTGATCCCGAGCAGCATGGCCTCTGGGGGAGGAAGCCTTTCACTTTTTGGAAAGGTGGAATCACATTGTCTTTGGGGGAGGTTGGTGGTAAAGTGCTTGCTAGCAAGCCCTGAGGCCTGGGTTCAGTTTGCAGAATCAGGAAGAAGGAAGGAAGGAAGGAAGGAAGGAGGGAAGGAAGGAAGGGAGGGAGGGAGGGAGGGAGGGAGGGAGGGAAGAAGGAAGGATCTTTAATCATGGCTGATACCATTATGATTTTGTAGAAAATCCTTTGGACTGACAGAGTTACATGAAATAATAAATGACTTTTCCAAAGTACCAGGACATAGGTCAATGTGAAAGTCAATTATACTCCTGTATATTAGCAGTGAACTGAAGGAATCTAAAAATCACATCACTTATATTGGTGCCAAAATTCCAAGATATCAGAAGCAAATCTGACCAAGATGGTACAGGCCTGTGCAGTGTGATGGATGTTTTGTCAACTTGACAGAAATGCGGTCACCTGAGAGGAGGAGAGCCCAGCTGAAGTATTGCTGACACCACACAGCCTGTGGCACTTTCCTGACAGATGATTGATGTGGGTGAGCCCATTCCACCCTGGGAAGTGCCACCCCAGGGCTTGCACAGGAGAGCAAGGTGAGAAATCACTGTGAGCTGGCCAATAAGTCATGTTCCTCCCTGGTCACTGCTGCAATCCGTGCTGTGACTTCCCTCAGCGATGGACTGGAACCTAAAATAAACCCCTTCTTCCTCCATGTTGGTTTTGATCAGTGTTTAGAAAAGCAAACTAGGACAACCCTGATAATTAGAAATCATTAGTGAGACCAAATTGAGGGGGGGGGAGATCTTCAAAATCAGAAGATACAATATGCTTAAGATGATTGTTCTGAGGAAACATTTCTAGAGTCAGTGCCAACCAGTTCAAATCCTAGGAAGACTGAAGAAATTGGCAAATAAACATCAAAGTAAATGGAGAGAAACTTGAAGCAATCCCACTAAAATCTGGGACTAGGCAAGGNTGCCCACTTTCTCCCTACCTATTCAATATAGTGCTTGAAGTCCTAGCCAGAGCAATCCAACAACAAAAGGAGATCAAGGGGATCCAAATTGGTAAGGAAGAAGTCAAAATATCATTATTTGCAGATGATATGATGGTATACATAAGTGACCCNAAAAAGTCCTCCAGAGAACTCCTAAACCTGATAAACAG